>NC_080539.1:220538890-220849486 GCF_028640845.1 Ahaetulla prasina
GCAGCAAAACTAAGCTTTTTGTCTGGTGGTCGCCATTTTGTCCCCATCCACGAATGGGCGTGGATAAAATGGTGGCCGCAATTTGGGTCGCTGCCACATAGCCTAGGGATAAATGGCTTCATTTTGCTGCCTTACCAAACTCTGCAAAAGTTCCCTGCAGCATTCAGAAACTTGTGCAGCACTGCGCAGACCTCTCTAAGGCAGCAAAATAAAACTATTTTTCCAGCAGCCACTGTTTTGTCTCACCCACAAAATGCTGGGACAAAATGGGGTCCACATTTTGATCACTGACCGCATGGTATGGGGACACATGGCCTACCCTCCTTCGACAACATGAGCTGGAGAATTTCAGACAGTAAGTGTAGGGCACAGGGGTGGGTTCTTTACTACCGGTTTGCAAGAGGATTCCATGCGCACTGAGCTTCTGCGCATGCACAGATGGTCTATGACGACATCCAGGTGAGCGGGCGGAGCCTGCCCCCTGTTTTACTAGCGGTTCGCAAGAACCAGACCGAACCAGAGGCAACCCACCACTGGTAGGGCATGATGGCCATGTGGAAAAGAGGTCCAAGCACGACAGGGTTTTGATGGGGTTGGAGGGGGAAAGAAGTGGGGGAACTGCAGTGACTCTGGTGGGTCGTAGGGGCGAATGACTACAGGCCTGCTGCATCTGTTATCTTTTTTTAATGGGGTCATATATATCTTTTGAAGGGTCAGTCATAATTTTGAACTTTTGTTAAATGGCCGTATCTCATATCTTAAGGGTTACCTGTATCTCAAACTGGACATGAATAATTTATTGGTTAATCATATAGTCATTTCAGCAGTTTAAAAGCCACCCATTTGCTAGACCAATTCTCGATTACAGCTCATCTGTCTGGAACCCACACTGCATTTCGGACATTAATACAATTGAGCGTGTCCAGAAATATTTTACAAGAAGAGTCCTCCACTTCTCTGATCGCAACAAAATACCTTATGCCACCAGACTTGAAATTCTGAATTTAGAAAATGTAGAACTACGCTGCCTTCGGCATGACCTGAGCATTACTCATAAAATCATCTGCTACAATGTCCTTCCTGTCGAAGGCTACTTCAGCTTCAACCACAACAATACACGAGCACACAATAGATTCAAACTTAAAGTGAACCGCTCCAATCTTGATTGTAGAAAATATGACGTCAGTAACAGAGTTGTTAATGCCTGAAATGCACTACCTGACTCCGTGGTCTCATCCCAAAATCCCCAAAACTTTAACCTAAGACTATCTACTATTGACCTCACCCCATTCCTAAGAGGTCTGTAAGGGGTGTGCATAAGAGCACCAGCGTGCCTGCCATTCCTGTCCTAATATTCCCTTTGGTCGTATCCAGTGGTGGGATTCAAGTAATTTAACAACCGGTTCTCCGCCCTAATTATTTCTTCCAACAACCAGTTTGCCAAACTGCTCAGAAAGTTAACAACCGGTTCTCCGGAAGTGGTGCGAACTGGCTGAATCCCACCACTGGTTGTATCCATTTTGTGTGGTTATTTCATGCTTATACATATATATTGTTGTGTTTGACAAAATAAAAAATAAAAAAATTCCAAAAAGGTTCTAAGCAGTGTACAAATAATACAAAAGTTAAACAGAAAGAATAAAATGAAACCATGATCCCATAACCCAGTGGCATAATTTAATTTTGAAATGCATTAGGATATTTTCTTAAAGTTTTTGTCTTGCATTTCACTAGGTCCATACACAGTATTTGCTTGCCACTGTAACAATAGAAAATAAGATTTTTTCTTCTTCTCATATGCAGGATTATGATAGCTTGTCCCTGAATCGGTCAAGACAAAAAATATTTTTTAAAAAATCGAATTGGAACACCAGAATTCTGATTCAGTGATGATTTTAATCCTACATAGTACCTTTGCAGTGAGTAGTTTTTAAAATATTGTTACACCGACCAAATTATTGCATTTGGATTTTGAAAAGTAATTGGTATGTTCCCAACCTTTTCTGGGCTAACAAAAAAGAGACTGATTATATTTGTTCCTGTTATTTGTTTCCCTCCCAGGTTCTCTTGCAATAGTGCTCTGAATGTACAAACTACGCTTTAATCTTCCTTGAGTTTCAAAAATTGTTTAGAACTGAGGACACTAGTGGCTAAAAGGTAATCTAGTTCTCAAGGCCCATCTTCTTACATTGTAATATACACAGAAGCATATTCATTTTGCAATGGTAACTCAGATTCTAGAGCAGAAATGGTAGAAACTGCTACATATGGAACTGACACAGATGTACGCTGGCTAAGCTTGAATTTGTACCCGTTTGCTTCTTAGGCGTGGTTAGCCCCAGGCAAGTGGTATAAAGCCTTCTAAATGTAAGATATTTCACTTTGGTTGAAATTAAAGTGTGCTGTACTTTAATATATATTTATTTTTACTTGTAAGTGTGTCAAAAATTATTCAAAATATTTTAAATAGACCTTGGTGGTTTTGTTAGTATTTGCTAATATAAGGTTGACTCGGCCTTTCATCTTTCCACTTCCAGATTGAAATGTAAAATTTGTTACTACAGGTTCTGTGGGTGTGGCTTGGTGGGGGGAAATGTGACTGGGTGGGCATGGCCAACTTTTTTTTCCTTTTACTTTTAAAAGCATTTTTTTGCCGAAGAGGTTGTAGAAAAAATGCTTTTAAAGGGTTTTGACGATCCCAGCTGAGCCGTGTGATCATCAGAGGCTTTTTTTTAACTTTTAAAAGCATTTTTTTCAGCCGAAGAAAAAATGCATTTAAAAGTAAAAAAAAAAACACCTCTGATGACCACGCAGTTCAGCTGGACATGGGGGGGGGCAGGGATTTTTGCTACCTGTTCTCCGAACCTCCCGTCACCATCACTATCAATGGGGCGATCCAGTCTGAACCAGGAGCTTTTCACCCCTGCTTGGTGGGCATGGCAGGGAAAGGATACTGCAAAATCCCCATTCCTATCCCACTCTGGGGCTAGCCAGAGGTGGTATTTGCCGATTCTCCAAACTACTCAAAATTTTTGCTACTGGTTCTCCAGAATCTGTCAGAACCTGCTGAATTTCACTCCCTCTTCACTCCATTTTGCTTTTTAAAGGAAGTGTTCTCACAGGTGGGATGGAGCACTCCTAAAGGACTTGCTGTTAGCACTAGTAGTGACTATTTTCTGCTAGCTTAAAAACCTACTTCAGAGTAAGCTTCCTTTTTTTTTTCCCCTAGGGAAGCAGACTCTCCCATTTGGTCCTTTTATCTCATCTCCCTAGCAGATGCAGGGCACATTTTTAATTCAGTTCATTTAACTGATTGGCTCATTGGACAATTGAAGATGTTTTAATACAAATCTTCAGAGCATTTCAGTGTAAAACTGCTTCTGCAGTTCTGTCTGAGGCAACAGCAGCTTTGCTTGGCAGCCAAGAGCTAATTTTATTGCTACTGAACAAACAAAGAACAAGCTGGTTTTCATCTGTTAACAAAAATGCATGAAAGGTATATCACCTGTTCACTTCTGGAATTGAATTGTGTTGATAATCACAATCAAATGTGTTGATTATTCGTTTTAAAAAATCGTGTGACTTCAACAAGCATCAAAATTCCACTCTGTCTGTTCACTGTTGGCAACAGTGAATAAAAGAAGGGAACCCTTTGGCTTTGGGCTAGGATGATTGAAGTGCATGTTTTGCTGGTTGCCCAGTTTTGCCATCTTTTCACTCCTTTTTCTTATTTTATTAGTTTTTTCTATTTTTACTTTGTAAGCACCCAAATTCTCTGTGAGTTGGGCAATATACAAATGTAATAAGGTTTAGAAGTTGGACTTTTAGATAATTCCCATGTACTATGGAATAGAAAGCTTTACATAGCATTGCACAGAAATTGTTATTGTATTACAGGATTTGATTTGGGGGACTTATAAACTTTTCTTCCATTTTTATTTTAAATTCACTTTTCCTAAAAATGCATGCTGCTTAATTACTTAAAAGAATTGAGGTGGCACAGTAGTTCAGCTGACTGCTAGCTGCAAATCTCACAAACTCAAGGTCGACTCAGCCTTCCATCCTTCCGAGGTGAGTAAAATGAGGACCCAGATTGTTGGGGGCAATAGGCTGACTCTGTAAATAGCTTAGAGAGGGCTGTAAAAGCGTTATGAAGTGGTATATAAATCTTATTGCTATTGCTATTACAGCTATATCAAACAATCTTTATTACAGTCCTAAGCAGTAGTGGTTTTCACTTACCTTTGCTACCTGTTCAGGACTATGAGCGTGTGGGGCGCTTCTGTGCATGCGCAAAGTGTCCGTGATGACGTCTGGGTGGATGTGCGGAGCCTTCCGCCACCGCCGCTATGGTTCGCCTGAACCGAACTGGGGCGAACCGGTAGAAACCCACCACTGGTCCTAAGACCAGAAGTGAAATTTAAATAAAATATCTGTGTGTGCGCATATATCTGCTGTTTCTACTTTTGCTATTGAGTATGGGTAGTTCTCAACTTACGACCACAATGGAGCCCAAAATTTATGTTATAAGTGAAACATTTGTTAAGTGAGTTTTGCCCCATTTTACAACATTTCTTGTCACAGTTGTTAAGCGGCAATTGATAAGTTAGTAACAGGGTTGTTAAATGAATCTGGCTTCCCCATTAACTTCGCTGGTCAGAAGGTTGCAAAACGTGATCACATCACCTTGGGTAACAGTCATAAATATGAACCAGTTGCCAAGCATCTGAATTTTGATCACATGAGCATGAGGATGCTGTAACGGCCGTAACTCTGAAAAACAGTCATAAGTCTAAATGGACTGTTGTAAGTCGAGGACTACCTGCATTTGGTTTTCAAGATCTAAGTGGAATTTATTGAGGTCAGCAAAAAGTCCACGTGCATCTTATGACTTAGAATTTTCTCAAAATATACATTCTATAATACAATGTCATTATTAGATTTTCATTTAAATTTTCAGCTTCTAAGTAAGTTCTTGAATGAGATACATAACGTGAAGATTTTTAACACAAAGCATTTAATTGACAATAACTTCACCAAAACTTCAAGATAATAAATACAATGTGTTTCTTCCTTATAAAAGTCACTACTGCTAGACTGTGTCATTATTCAACTGATATCAACTTTTGTTTAAGCCAGTACCGAGTTAAGTTCCTTCCTTCCTTCCTTCCTTCCTTCCTTCCTTCCTTCTTTCCTTCCTTCCTTCCTTCCTTCCTTTCTTCCGAAGCCTGATATTTTTAAAACATGTCATCAAGCATAGGATGTGGCAGAAAGAGCTCATTTTCCTATTTTCAGGGGTTAACTATAAGATGTTAGAAACCAATTCGGTACTATTAAAAAGATATTTAAAAGGTTCTGAAGCAGCCTTTGGGTATGTAATAGTATTCTACATATCATTTTCATTCATGAACTATAATTAAGTTCAAAACTAATAGAGAAACTACACTAATCATTTTTTCTATGCTGAGAAAATGTATATTTTCAGGCCTTGTGTGGATATGTGTGTGCAGATATATGCATGTACATGCACTCTTGACTCCTTGTTGTCTCCTGGCCTATACTAGTCCTGGCCTATACTAGTCCCTTGTTTTCTTGGCAAGATTTCTGAAGTTCTTTGTCCTTGTCTCCTTTCTAGGGATGAGATGGGGACTTTTTTTGTCTAAGGCACAGGTAGAAATCACAATCTCCCAGTTTCTAGCTTGGTGCCTTAAGCATCAAACTGGCTCTTATTTTCTGTACTATCAATCTAAAAATCTAGATGAAGACAAGGTAGCAACAAAATGTTTCTAATATTTCTTTCCTGCCGTCAAGGGGCCATCAAGATTTTTGCAGCACAAATAAGATACGGCAAAAAAAAACAAAACTTCTGTGCATGATAACTGACACAGCCATGTGAAATAGCAAAGAAGTCAACCTCTATCCACATAGACACACTTTTTGGATCGGTCATTAAAAAGTGTGACAGATGAAATAATAGAAGTGGTTTACAGGTATCTGATTTCATTGTTTTCCTTTTTCCTTCTTGTTCTGCTTTCCTTCTTCAACTAGCTATGAAGATGATTTTTTTTAAAAAAACCATTGGTCTCAAAATTGACCCTTCTGAGGTCTGGGCATCTGTGCGGTGGATCAATGATGTCAAATAGTTTAAGTCCCACCCCTTTTTAAGTATATCAAAGTCCTTTTTAACATTTGTGTCTTCAATTGCTCCTGCCATTGTGTTGTGCCTGCCAGTGTGGCATGGTTGAGCTACCCACCTCTCTCCTGAAGACCCTATGTTTGTATGTCAAACAGGCTCTTTCTTTGCCTTTTCTGTAAGATTGTGACTTAACTATTGGTTGCAAGCACAAACTGGATAATGACCTTTGGACCAGAATGTGCACAAATTTACATGTGCATGATTTTTGCATTTTCATACTACTTATCATCCTGATTGTTTTCAAGGAAGAAGCGTTAAGCAACCTGGCTTTAGGCCAAGGTTAATATTAGCTATCTCTATTTCCAGAAGGAAGTTACAAGTGGACAGAGCAAGATCTAGCAGAAGCTTTGAGCCGTCTGGAAAGCTCTCCTGAAAGACTAGCAGTAGCTTTTCTAGGAAGCCTGGATCAGCAGGGGAATCCCCAGGTCAAGGAGTGGCCCTGGAGTGTCAGATGGAAAAGCCGTGGTGTAGACCTGCTGCCTTGCTATATCTATAATTGTGAAGCTAAGTGCAGAGATTCTACAAGGAAAAACTGTTTTTGTTATCAATATATCTTGCACCACAATCCATGAGCAGGCAGTAAGAAAAAATTCACTATTCCCTGAAAGAATTCTTCACTCATTCATTAAAGACTAGAAGGGTTGATGCTGATGGGTTTGTTATGTCAGTCCAGAGGCAAACAGTATAATTCAGAGAAGGGCCACTTTTCAAACCTGTCAATCAATGGGAACCCAAGGGAAGAAGATGAAGCCCTAAGGGTAGTAAAATATTCATCTGAAGCATCAGAGGCAGGAAGTATACCTTCATGAAGATGGAGAACGAGATTTTTAGAAGGCAAGACACTTGAGAAGTTGCTCAGACCAGGGAGGCAGCCTTGAAGCATATAGAATAGAATAGAATAGAATAGAATAGAATAGAATAGAATAGAATAGAATAGAATAGAATTTTTTATTGGCCAAGTGTGATTGGACACACAAGGAATTTGTCTTGGTGCATACGCTCTCTGTGTATATAAAATAAAAGATCATCAAGAATTCTAAGGTACAACACTTAATGATAGTCATAGGGTATAGGGATAATAGTATATAAGGCACAGATATGAGCTATCCCTAATGTTTGGCTTGACTGATTTGATGAGCTCCAATTTGTCCATCTGTCCCAGCCAAAACAATTCTTTTTGCTTAAGAAATAACCTTGAATTTAGTCTAGGCTGCTAGAATCCCCTAACATTCATATAGTGTACAGTTTTGGACTTTTTATTGTATGCAGATTGGGATGGAATCAAACAAGTAGGGCAAGGACTTCCATGTGTACTGATAGAAGAGAATATTTGCAGCTCAGGGTTAAAATGTGAGGTCCTTGGTTCTTTGTGAGTTTGAATGTTTTCTGAGTTTGGATGTTCTTGCAGACATTTCATTACCAAACTGGGTAAAATTATCAGTGCTAGTAAGGGAATAGGGGTTTTCTCTCATTTTATATAGTAGTGGCTCCATATGTGTATATTAGCTAAATGGAAAAGTAGAAACAATATCTGAAAATATATTTTCAGATTTACATTAGCTACATGTTAAAAGCATTGATATGGTGGAATTCTTCCTAATGTGGAAGATTTCACAACTATGTCCCTAATTTGAACATGAACATCTATATTCTATTGAACTTGTACTTCCTTATCCATGTCGTCAGATACAAAAATAGCACTGATGATGGAGCAAGGTTGATTTTCTGTTAATATAATCTAATATCGTAAACTCTAATTGGCAATTGCTCTTCAGAGGCAGAAGGATATTTCCTGATTTGTTTTAATTGAAGTTGCATTCCAAAAAACGTTTTTTGCATCTTCTATTTGTTTAAGATTTAGGATCAAGGTTAACATTTAAGATCTTTCCCTGAACCTATGATATGATGAAAGTCCTTCCTTGAACTAAGCTTTGAATGTTATTTTTCTGGAATTCTTTCCCACAAGTAGCTATGATATCTTTTAAAAGATAGATAAATCTTTGATTGGGAGCTACCTGGCCAGAGTTGGTTGATAGATGAGTGGCTACATAAATGTTTTAAATAAATAAAATAAATGAATAGTAGATTTGAATTAGTTTGGCAATTAGAAGCAGCCAGAATTAAAGCAAAGCCTGTCAGAACAAATGCCTTACCTCTGCTTCTGTTTTAAAAATATGATGAATCGCAAACTGCACTGTCATTGTTACATTCAAAGTACTGGTTCATCCCATATTCTTAATTCATTCTTGGATCCTAATCCTAATCCTAAAGTGAGGAAAGCTAAGGCTCACAACGAACAAAGGCTAGCAACAAAAGTAAAAAATAACAAAAAAAGCTTCTTCCAATATGTTAAAAACAAGAAAAGGAAACAATTGGCCCATTGCTGGGAGTAAGTGGCAAGAAGGTGACAAGCAACAGGAAGAAAGCAGATCTACTTAACTCATTTTTTGCATCTGTCTTTACACAAAAGGAAAAAACAATCCAACCTATCAAAAATAGCACCACAAAAAAACAGATTAGGAACACAAGTTAAAATAGGGAAAAAATGGTAAGTGAACATCTGTCTACCCTAGACGAGTTCAAATCACCAGGACTGGATGGATTAAACCCCAAGGTTCTGAAGGAACTGGCAGACGAGATCTCAGAACCAAAATCCTGGAGCACAGGGGAACTGCAGAAAACTGGAAAAGAGCTAATGTAGTTCCCATCTTCAAAAAAGGAAAGAAAAAAAAAAACAGATCCAGGAAACTACAGACCTATTAGCCTGACCTCAATACCAGGGAAGATTCTGGAAAAGATAATCAAGCAATGAATCATTGAACACCTAGAAGCAAACAAAGTAATATCCAAAAGCCAGCATGAGTTTGTCAAAAACAGATCATACCAGATTAATCTCATTGCATTCTTTGACAAAATTAGTAGACCAGAGGAATGCTGTCGATATAATTTACTTGAACTTCAATAAGGCATTTGATAAAGTAGACCATAACCTACTACTAGATAAAGTAGAAAAATGTGGGTTAGACAGCACCACCACCAGATGGACTCGTAACTGGCTGACCAACCACACTCAACGTGTAGTCCTCAACGGAACTACATCTACATGGAGGGAAGTATGCCGTGGAGTACCCCAAGGCTCTGTTTTAGGCCCAGTACTCTTCAGCATCTTCATCAATGACTTGGACAAGGGGATAGATGGGGAACTCATCAAATTTGCAGATGACACCAAGATGGCAGGAATAGCCAACACTCCAGAAGATAGGCTCAGGATACAGAAGGATCTTGACAGACTTGAACATTGGGTGGTAACTAACAAAATGAAATTCAACAGTGAAAAAAGTAAGGTTCTACATTTAGGCAAAAAAAAAATGCACAGGTACCGTATATGTGGTACCTTGCTCAATAGTAGTAACTGTGAGAGGGATCTTGGAGTCCTAGTGGACAACCATTTAGATATGAGCCAGCAGTGTGCAGCAGCTGCCAAAAAAGCCAACACAGTTCTGGGCTGCATAAACAGAGGGATAGAATCAAGATCACGTGAAGTGTTAATACCACTTTATAATGCCTTGGTAAGGCCACACTTGGAATATTGCATTCAATTTTGGTCGCCATGATGTAAAAAAGATGTTGAGACTCTAGAAAGAGTGCAGAGAAGAGCAACAAAGATGATTAGGGGACTGGAGGCTAAAACATATGAAGAACGGTTGCAGGAACTCGGTATGTCTAGTTTAATGAAAAGAAGGACTAGGGGAGACATGATAGCAGTGTTCCAATATCTCAGGGGTTGCCACAAAGAAGAGGAAGTCGGGCTGTTCTCCAAAGCACCTGAGGGTAGAAAAAGAAGCAATGGGTAGAAACTAATCAAGGAGAGAAACAACTTAGAACTAAGGAGAAATTTCCTGACAGTTAGAACAATCAATAAGTGGAACAACTTACCTGCAGAAGTTGTGAATGCACCAACACTGGAAATTTTTAAGAAAATGTTGGATAGCCATTTGTCTGAAATGGTGTAGGGTTTCCTGCCTCGGCAGTGGGTTGGACTAGAAGACCTCCAAGGTCCCTTCCAACTCTGTTATTATGTTAATCTCTTCTTTCTCTTTCTAAAAGTCTATGCACAGACACACAGACACACATTCTGCAAATCCGCTCCTATACTAGATAGAATGTATACAATTTAGGAGTTAGGGACCCTGTCCTTCAAGCTTCAGCTTCATTATATATCTTTCTGTGAATGCAGATCTACTCCTTTAATGGTATAGGTTGGAATCCATCATTTTCATAACCTATCCATTATTTAGCTACTGTTGGTTGAGAGTACTCCAATTAAAATTGTTACAGTTTCCCAAAAGCAAAGAGATAGTACCTCTTGATGGTGTATATTAGTAAGCACTGGGTAAAACTAGAGAAACATCCTCTCCGAACACACAGGGAGTGGATTATGCAATCTCTCCCTCTCTCTGTCTCTGTCTCTGTCTCTCTCTCCCATTCCCTCCTTCCCCCTCTCTTCTTTTCTCCTTTTCTCTCACTCAGTTTAATGGAAGGTGGATTGTACCTACCATTCTGATAGATCCAAAGTAAATGAAGTCCCTGTTCTGCTTTGTACAAAAGCAGTGTTGCTACCTTAAAAAAATTTCAAGCACAGCCTCTTTCCACTGCAGTCATTTAGTGCAGGAGTACTGCAGAAAAATACAGCAGCAGCCATCAGACCTACCCTGGTAAATTCAACAATATTATTGGCATTACATGAACATATGCTCTGATCATATTAAAAACACCTATAAATGATAGCATAATATGTTTCATTGTGTTGGTCTATTTCTATGTTCTAAATTACTGTTTATTAGACAATATATGAGTAACAAATGTTGGGGGGCAATATCTAGCTGTAGATTTTGAACTAAGAAGATTTAGCAACAAAATGATAATAAATCTTGCGCATAAAGTTCATTCTCCTGCTATGTATTGTCTCCAGCACAAATGCTTTAATGTATATAAATATAAAGACTAAGACTCCATCCAGCAAACATTGTGCGATTTTAGAAAATGGAGTATATTCTGAACTGTGGTTGCATGCAGATGAAGAATTACAATTTTCTAACGTATTTTGAACTTAAATAGCAAGCATAGTCTTGGTTTTGAAAACAGTACCAGTGAACATCAGGCAGAATATAACTGTTAAATTTACTTGGAGTAAGAATTACGTATTACAAGTCTATCCCTATTTTCATCTAATCAATTTTTGCCTATAAGTTGAATTTGACTGAGATGGCCAGTTTAACCCAATCTCATCCAGCAATATATTATTGGAAATATTTTTCTTCTGGTAATAAGATGCAGTTATTTTTGAGCCTTCTTTCCAATATATTTGGAAATTCACTTGGAAGGCCTGTATGTTTTATTTGTACATTAAACCATAAGTTATTTAGGCTGTTAGAGAACTGACAGTACAGTCTTCTGTCTCAGGTGACTGGGAAAGCACTGAAAGAGTGCCAGCTCTGGATTTTTAAAAATCTTACAGTGAAAAGTAGGAAAGTCAGAGAAGTAATTACATACTATAATTTTAAAAAAATCTCCAGAGTTTTGAACCAGCAACCTACTATCCACAAAGCAAGAATTACAACCAGTGTGCTATTTAAAAAAAACCCTTTAAAACAGCATCCCCCAACCTTAATGGCACTAGAGACCACTTTTGGAAGAAAAATTGTCTTCCACGGGCCGAGGGGAAGGGGTGGTTTTGCGTGCAACCTAGATTCCATGCATGTACAGATGAAATTTCACTCGTTTGCCCACCACTTGCACGACCCAGTTGCTAACAGGCCTCAGACCTGTATTTTAACATTAGACATTAGAAGAAACAAGTCAGTAAGAAAAGATTTTTTTTCCTTAAAGCTGCTTGTTCCCATGTGTATGTTTCTTGGTGTCTATAAATTGAATTTATCACACAATACTGTGTTGGTGAAAGTTATCCTCCCATACACTTAAAAGCTGCGTTTATAAGCAAATATATGAGGTACTCTTCAAATACTTGTCAACGACTTAAAGTGCCCTTTTAAGAAAATATTCACAGCAAGCTGAATTAATCTTGAGTGAAAAGAGGAGGAGGAATCAGATGGAACAAGTGTCCCAGTAAGTCAAATAACTGATATTCATTGCTCATATCTCAAAGATAGCTTACCCAGCATGCTGACTTAGTAGAACAAGACAATTAATAAGGACACCCTGATGAGTTTATCAAAAACATACCAATGTCATGTTTGTCATATACATTGTGTCTGCCTTACAGATGTACATACACATATAAAATGCCCATGACTATTCATCCCCAGGATGGAAAGCAATTGGCCACTGGTTTCCTGGATCAAAAAAGGTGGGAGGACCCAAGAGTGGAGAACTAGTTAATGGGAGGACAAGATAGCCAGTCCAGATTGAATCCCTTGCAATATGTGGCCAAAGTTGTCTCCATTCAGACAGTGTTTTTACACTGGTATGGAGTCAAGCTGGTGAGGCCATACTATGAGTGCAGACACATGCCTTAGAATCTCCCCCAGGTATCCATATTTTATGACACTGTGCTGGAGGGCCCAAACAATGATCAAAAAGTATGGATATAAGAGAGGGGGAAGTGAATCTGAAGACTCCATTTTGGAGGCCTCCAATGTTTCTCAATCTTGGCAACTTTAAACTGTGTGGATATGTATATTGCCTGGGGAATTCTGGGAGTTGAAGTCCACACATTTTCAAGTTTGAGAAACACTGATCTAGATTTGCTAAACGCTGCAAAATGCAGTTTTGAATAGACACTTGTTTCCATTCTAGCTCCCTTCTTTCCATCACCCTTCTTGACCCTTGAATTTTGGAAAACGTGAAAGCATGCGGCCATTTTGTAAGTCTGGCTTTTTTTTTCCCCCCAGGAAAATATTCATTTGACAAAGTATTGCACCATTTCAAACAATAAATATAATTGTTTCCTTTTTGTCCAGGTGTGTCTGTGTGAGTGAGTGAGAGAGAGGGGGGGGAGGGAGGGAGGAAGGGAGGAAGAGAGAGAGGGGGAGGGAAAGAGAGAGAGAAAGAGAGAGAGACTAGCAGAGTTAACTTGGACTTTTTCTCAATTTCTAACATATTGAGCCCAAAAGTTTGCTATCACTAAGTAGATTGATATCTAGGTCGGGTAAACTCTTATAATCTATCACATAAGTAAATATTGTTGTTATTATTTATTTTTATTTAATCTTTTAAATATATAACTACAGTGACCAAACATCCTTTATCATAAATGACAGTTCTTTGTTTCAGAAAGCCATCCTTTAGTTTTATTTATTTTTCTAAAACTGCCTTTTACTTCTGAAACTCACTTCATCTTTGAATTACAATTCTTTCCAAATGGTATCTTTCCCTGACATTGAGGGCTTCATGGAAGAGAAGAACAGTGTCCTGCAAATAGTTTTATTTTTCTGGACATTTCTCCTGCTCCAAAGTGTCTACCAAGTGATGGGTTACAAGGAACATCTCTTTGGGAGACCACTGACTTCCATAAAATACAATTCTTGTCGCTGGCAAAACGGGCATCTATATCATTTTTTTACAGTTAAAGCTAAGCAATATATGATAAAACAAAAATTCAAAATGTTGTATTTGCAAAACAACAGCAAGAAGTGAGGCAACGCAGGAGAACCATTAACAGTTCTTTTATTAACTACAAACAATTAACTGAGGTGAGCAAGCGAGCAAGCTCTAAACTGACAGCCCTTTTATATTGGAGCTGTCAACAGCTCAGCCAATAGGAGCTCCTTAAGTGAACAAAAGTAATAAAACCATTTTTAAAATACAAAAGGGAAAACAAAGTATTAAGCTAAAAATGTGGCATGGGCCAACTGATAATATAAATTTTAAAAGAGAAATTAGCCCCAAATTTGTTCGTCTGTCCATCCATCCATTCATCCATCCATCCATCCTCTATCTCAGGGTGGCCAACCTACCTAATATTTTTACTGCTTTTCTTCAAGAAGCAATCAAACATTGAAAAACAATTTAAGAGCACTTTTCTTATCTCGATGTGAGCTTTCTTTGTACTTTGACAAGCCCCTTATTTGCCTAAGCAGACAATATCTTCAGGGGCTTATAGTGCCAATATTTTTTTTTTCCTTTTAGTGAAGCAGCATCAGATTGAAGTCACAACAACTAG
The DNA here is from genome assembly GCF_028640845.1 of Ahaetulla prasina. Classification (NCBI taxonomy): domain Eukaryota; kingdom Metazoa; phylum Chordata; class Lepidosauria; order Squamata; family Colubridae; genus Ahaetulla; species Ahaetulla prasina. Next base: position 220,553,269 of record NC_080539.1, read on the forward strand.
TCCAGTGTAACGCACAGATGTCTCCTTGGTTCCCTGCCCCACCTCATTTTTTAAAAAAAATTTAAACAGAGAGAGGGGAAGAGAGTGAGAAAGAGAGAGAGACTAGCAGAGTTAACTTGGACTTTTTCTCAATTTCTAACATATTGAGCCCAAAAGTTTGCTATCACTAAGTAGATTGATATCTAGGTCGGGTAAACTCTTATAATCTACCACATAAGTAAATATTGTTGTTATTATTTTATTTTTATTTAATTTTTTAAATATATAACTACAGTGACCAAACCCCTTTATCATAAATGACAGTTCTTTGTTTCAGAAAGCCATCCTTTAGTTTTATTTATTTTTCTAAAACTGCCTTTTACTTCTGAAACTCACTTCATCTTTGAATTACAATTCTTTCCAAATGGTATCTTTCCCTGACATTGAGGGCTTCATGGAAGAGAAGAACAGTGTCCTGCAAATAGTTTTATTTTTCTGGACATTTCTCCTGCTCCAAAGTGTCTACCAAGTGATGGGTTACAAGGAACATCTCTTTGGGAGACCATTGACTTCCATAAAATACAATTCTTGTCGCTGGCAAAACGGGCATCTATATCATTTTTTTACAGTTAAAGCTAAGCAATATATGATAAAACAAAAATTCAAAATGTTGTATTTGCAAAACAACAGCAAGAAGTGAGGCAACGCAGGAGAACCATTAACAGTTCTTTTATTAACTACAAACAATTAACTGAGGTGAGCAAGCGAGCAAGCTCTAAACTGACAGCCCTTTTATATTGGAGCTGTCAACAGCTCAGCCAATAGGAGCTCCTTAAGTGAACAAAAGTAATAAAGCCATTTTTAAAATACAAAAGGGAAAACAAAGTATTAAGCTAAAAATGTGGCATGGGCCAACTGATAATATAAATTTTAAAAGAGAAATTAGCCCCAAATTTGTTCGTCTGTCCATCCATCCATTCATCCATCCATCCATCCTCTATCTCAGGGTGGCCAACCTACCTAATATTTTTACTGCTTTTCTTCAAGAAGCAATCAAACATTGAAAAACAATTTAAGAGCACTTTTCTTATCTCGATGTGAGCTTTCTTTGTACTTTGACAAGCCCCCTTATTTGCTTCTAATTTTATAGCATGTCAATTTCCCATTTAATGCTTTTCTTTAAAAAAAAAAACCTGTGTCTATAAAGAGGCAGCCTTCAGTCTCATCCTTATTTCCAGGAATATCTTGGATCCACATATAGGACTCAGAAGCTTTATTGAAAAGTAAAAATAATAAATGGCACCAGTCCATTGCTCTGCTTACCTAATTCCATAGAGAAAAGAGATAGGTCTCTACTACCAAAGAGTTCCAGTCTAAAACAGAGGACCAGCTAAAATCAGATGTTTGGTTGCTTTTAATATGATTACTTTTTCAAACTTTAAAAATAATATGAAGAAAACCCAAATGAGACTGGAATACAATATTGCTTAGTTTAAGATACCTTTGTCTATTTTAGTACTATAGGAAAAAACTACTAAAAGTGCTATTTTACCTCTGAAGGAAATTTCTATTTGTTCCAGAGTTTTCCTCCTTGTGTTAAAAGCAGTTTTGAGAAGGCCAAGATTTTCATTCAAATGTGGCAGGGCAGTGACAAATTGAAAGTAAAATAAAATCCTACTACATCATGTTTAATGCATCTGCCCCTCTGATGTTAATAATAAGATACCATCAGAAAGTGAAGTTTAACAATTATTTGTTGTAAGTAAAGGGGGGAAATAGAGGAAAAAGCCTTGGGGACAGATTTTGAGCCCCACTACTGTAAGTGAGTATTATCTCTGTCAGCCCAGCCTAACTCACAGGGTTGTTATTGAGAGAAAAATAAGGTGGGAATACTGTATATGCCATATAGAATTCCTGTTAGGAAAGGTGGATAAATAAATGAACAACATAAACTTGTACACTTATCCTTCAGAAAAACAAGTTTACTACATTAACCCTGGGATCATTTAAAGGAAAATATAAATATGCATTAATAAATACATGAGGACGAAGGATATGCTGGGAATCTTTTTATTTCCTTCAGGTTTAAATTCTGAGTTATTCATAAGGCTAAATTCTGTGTTCTTTCCTTACCTACTTCTGCCATAGTTGCTCTCCAGGCTCCAGCTCTTCTGTAGTTTGTTACAGTGAGAGGCAAGGCAAAATTGATGGAACTGTTAAAGGGTTCGAATAATCAATAGCACCTATTAACTTTAAAGGTAAAGGTTCCTCTCGCACATACGTGCTAGTAGTTGCCGACTCTAGGGGGCGGTGCTCATCTCCGTTTCAAAGCCGAAGAGCCAGTGCTGTCCGAAGACATCTCCATGGTCATGTGGCCAGCATGACTAAATGCCAAAGGTGCACGGAACACTTACCTTCCCACCAAAGGTGGTCCCTATTTGTCTACTTGCATTTTTTACGTGCTTTCAAACTGCTAGGTTGGCAGAAGCTGGGACAAGTAATGGGAGCTCACCCCGTTACACGGCACTAGGGATTCGAACTGCTGAACTGCCGACCTTTCGATTGACAAGCTCAGCGCCTTACCCACTAAGCCACCACATCCCAACACTGTGATCATATTTAATGCTTACTTGATTCTACCTGGTTCATAGTCATAATATCTGAGAAATGTGAAACTGTGTCTTAACTGATATATTCTGCATACTCCTTTAAATGTTTACTGTATTCAGATATTAAACCTGAGCTATACTGAAATGCATCCATTTAACAGATGCGGTTAAGGGAGACCTTTGAAACCCAGGTCTTATTTATTTTGCAAGTACATTAAGGATCCATTAGCTGTTTTTTGCAGCGTAGGGCTTTTCCCGCTTCCATTAAGGTTTTTTCCCCCCCAAACACTGGCAACTGAAAGAGAGATCAGATCAATAAACTTATTCCTCTTACATAATTGCGAAAGGTTTTGGTTTTTTTTACTTTATTTTCCTGCTCTTCCTCCTCCTTCTCCACCCTCCCTCCTTCTTCCTTCTGTCATTCTACTTTGCCTTCTGTTTTGCTTTTTTAATGAATTTATTTATTTCTGGGACTCATGTCCCTCTTTTAGTATCTTTTTCAACTCTGGTCTTGCTTCTGACCAGGTTCAGTTTTGTGCTTCTCTGCTATTCCTCATCTTTCCTTTTGTCTGGCTAAGTGCTCTGGACTAATAATCACAGGCCTACTTCAAGGCAGACTGCCAATGATGAGACAGCAGTCACAGAATTTTAATCTCTAGAAATGAGGGGATCTTTTGCTTTCTACCCACTAGGCCTCTAAAATCTGCAAAACTAAAGAAACCATTCAAAAGATATCAAGCAAGCTTGTCCTTTCCATCAGTTATCAGCTTCCCTACATATCTCATGGCTTTACTAACCTTTGGCCACATGCTGTATTTATGACAATATGTTATATTCTTCTTAGGCACATTTCCAAAATAGTATATTAGATCCATTAAAAGAAATAAAACCATCTGCTCGCAGGCTGCTCTTTCCCATATATCAACTTGATTTTTTATGGCTGCTTCAAATACAGAATATAACATCCAATGGATTTTGTCTCCCCACCGCCACCTACCGCCCCCTTTTCTGACCTGATTCTGAAAATCTGAGATGAATCCTGCTCAAAATAAATGCACAAAGAAATTGCTGAATGAAACCTTTTTGTAATTGACAATTGTGGTTTAATTAACTACCCCTTTCCTTCTGTATTAGAACAACTTTCTCATGTTTTATAATTAATAAAACACTGATTGCAGTGAAAGAGTTTTTGAATATCTTCAGATAGTACAATCCTTCACATTGCTTGCAGTTTTAAAAATATTCAGCTTGTAGACTGCCTCATTGATCAAGGCATAGTCAGGAAGCAACTAGGCTCATATCTACTATTCACTGCTGTTGGGAAATGCCCCCCTTCCTTCCCCCATGCTACCTTCTAAAAAGCCTCATAGTAGAATCCTAATATTGCTTCACAGCTCCATGTCAAACAGATTCAGTAAATAATGTCTTCTTATCCCTGAACCTTCATGCCAACAAAAATGTTTTCTGTTCAATTTTGACTGGTTCAGTCACCGTTAAAACTACAAAAACTTGCGGGGGTGGGTGGGTGGAATCTAAAACAGCTAAAAATCTTATCAGCCCATAAGAATTCCCCTCAAAAGTAAATAGTTAAATATTTAAAGTCTTCATTTTGTTACTCTAAAGGTATAATTATTTTCTTGAATATTATGTTAGCTTAATGAAGAAGTGATGGGAATTTTTGTTGTTGATTCATTCCTTGTTTTTCTCTTTTCCTCAGTACTTCCTTATGCAAGAGAATAACTAGTAATTAAAATGTGCAGGATGACAAGATGGAGCAGCCAGTGCTTGTACCACCAGGTCCGGACAGCTTTCACTACTTCACTAGAGAGTCTCTTGCAGCTATCGAACAACGCATTGCTGCAGAAAAAGCCAAGCAGTCCAAACAAGACCATAAAGACAATGATGAAAATGGGCCAAAACCAAGTAGTGACTTGGAGGCTGGCAAATCACTGCCATTTATTTATGGTGATATCCCTGCTGGAATGGTCGCTACTCCCTTGGAAGACCTGGATCCATTTTACATTAATACAAAAGTGAGTGTTTCACATTATCGTTGGTGTTGCCTCTTTCTCTCCTATTGGGTATCTGCTTTGATAATCATCCTTTCAGGTTTTCTGACGTCAATATACAATCTACAGTTTGCACAAGGTTCCCTTTGAGAGCTGTGCAACTGGCGATATACGTCTGTATTTTTCAATATGAAGAATTGTTATACTGTATAACTTTTTATTTATTCTGTATAGGAAAGTGATCCTAACAAATCACTGAAAATGTATATTTCAAAGATGACTAAGAAAGTTCCCCAGCAAAATTAAAAGAAAGATCACAATGTGTGAGTAATGTTAGAAGATGAGTCTAAAAATTATAATCTGTTTTGTAGTAGATCATTTATAAGTGAAGCTGGTCCTTTCTGCAAGATGACTATTGTGCTGTTGTGAGATTGGCACAGAAAGTTGCTAGAGGAACAACCTGGCATTCAGTAGCAGCCTGTAATAAGGCCTTTTTCATCTGTGATTTAATCACAGATGGGAGAGTTAACTGAGAACTGGCTGTGCATTTGGGGCAGATCCCCATAAGTTGTGGTCATTTGGGGAATTCCAAGAGGTTCTGCTCTACAGACAAATAGATACAAAATCCTGTTGTTACAAAATCCTGGACTGCTGACAATAGTGGTTAGAGTGGTTGGTGCCCACTAACCACTCTAGAGTGGTGGTACAGTGGTTAGAATGCAGTACTGCAGGGCTAACTCACTGGTCCCTCCAGGAGTTCGATTCTGAGCAGATCAAAGTTGATTCAGCCTTCCATCCTTCCGAGATCAGTAAAATGAGGACCAAGATTGTTTGGGGGCAAAAGGTTGACTCTGTAAATAGTTTGGAGAGGGCTGTATAATACAGTGAAGCGGTATATAAGTCTAGGTGCTATTGTGGGATTGTTGTTCTTGTACCAGCCTCCCTGCTGTGTTACAGCCTCCCTCTCCGAGCTCATTGGCTGGGCTGGTGGTGCAATTCCCCAGGCTTATAGCCTAGGGAACTTCAGCTTGCTTTCCCTAGGGTTGAACTCTGAGGTAGCTTGGGAATTCATAGTCACCATCATAGCCATACAACTGGCCTAGCTCATTGAAGGCCTAAAATGTATTGATGATTATTTCAAGATCTGTGTGTGTGTGTGTGTGTGTGTGTGTGTGTGTGTGTGTGTGTGTGTGTGTGTGTGTGTGTGTGTGTGTCACAGCAATGGTAGTGGAGGATATTGGAGGAGATCACCTTCAACCTCCCTATCGTCAGAGCATTCTGATTGATTTCTCTATTTGATTGGTTCATCCTAGGCAACTAATAGACCCAACTGCATTTTAGGGGAGTTTAGGGGGAGGGTTTGAAGTCTGGTGGACAGTCCGACTGAAGCCTTAGTTGCTGCTTGGAATGAGAGGATCTGCTAGGGCTTTGGATCGGAGCTCTCACTTTTCAAGGATCCCAGAGCCCCCCACTCCTTTGGATTACTGAGAAGCTGAGAAAGATGAAGTATGAGAATAAGGGGTGAACCCAACCAAGCATGAGTTAGAGCCACTGTTCACTACACCTACCTTATGATACTAAGGGCAGCAAAACATCAACGTTTTCCCATCCTTATTGAATTTGCAAATAGCTGCCCATCATTCCTGTTTAGAGTAATTGAAGTTTTTCTTCAGACCAATATGAGGATATATATGAAGCTTCCATCAGATAAGGTCAGATTTACTCCAGATTGGACTTCTGCCTTGAGGCAGGTCCTGTAGAGTTAACTGAGGCCCAGTCTTACGGGTTATCTGGAGTGAATTTGAGCCTGTTAGTCCTGATGGTCAAGGTCAGGGTTAGGTACTTGGAATTGTTACCATGGCCACTTATGCACTGAATCCATGTTCCTCCTGATTAGCTAAAGCTTCCAGGTAGACAATGTGCAGTTGCTTTCCAATGCAACTGAATTTATCCTTGAGAGTGGGTGTTGGCTTGCTGTTATTTAAAGAGGGAACATCTTATCCTCTCATCAAGATGCCATTGCTAGATCCAACTGTTTTAGATAACCTTTGACCTATCTGGATCATCTGAACCCTTTTTCAGTCAGGTTTCAGATCTGGAAATGGGTCTGAAATGGCATCGCTCCCTTGGAACGATCTCCTGCAGGAGCGGGATGGGGTGCATCCATCCTTACTCTTCTCTCTCAGTAGTGTTTGATATTGATCATGGTATCTGTCTGGACTGACTTCAGGGGTTAAGAATGAGAGGCACAGTTATATGCTGGTTCTCCTCTTTCTCTCAGGAGTAGTTCAACTGATATTTACGGAGAGATCTATTCTACAGCCTTTTCTGTGTGGGGTAACCTAGGACTTGATGCACTTCTCCCTCCAATTTAAGCTCTTTGAAACCACAGCATCTCCTATACATCTCTGTCCCAGGTCAACCAAGTGATATGGTGTAGGTTCTCTCTCAGTGTCTAGAGGATGTGTAGGACCTGTCTCAGTGTCTAGAGCTGTGGTGGCACAGTGGTTAGAATGCAGTACAGGTAGTCCTCGGCTTACAACAGTTTCATTTAGTGACCATTCAAAGTTACAATGACATTGAAAAAAAAGTAACCGATGACCATTTTTCACACTTACGACCATTGCAGCATCCCCTTGGTCATGTGATCAAAGTTGGGCAATTGGCTCATATTTATGATGCTTTCAGTGTCCCAGAGTCATGTGATCACCTTTTGCAAACTTCTGACAAGGCAAGTCAATGAAGAAGCTGGATTCACTTACCGTAACAACCATACTAACTTTAACAGCTGCAGTGATACACTTAACAACTGTTTACTCCGACACACTCTGTGACTGGAGATTAGATTGTCCCCAACTCTGCTGGTCTTTCACAAAGTGCTGGATATCTGTATGTGCTCCAGAGCACAGGGGTTGAAAGGTTAGATGGCCTGCAAGATGTGTTTGTTGATTGTTGATTGATTTTGTTTTTAGTTATCGTTGTAGGTTTATCCTCTTGCTATTTTTTTCTTATTGTTTTTAATACGTTATAAGCTGCCCAAAGTTGCATTTTCAAGATTGAAAGTCATGTAAATCAATTAAGTAAATAAACAAAGTCATCTTAGTTGATCACACTATCAAGTGGCTTTCGAGAAGCTGAACCAATTGCATATTCCTTCATAGCCTATTAAAGAGAAAGCTGCAGAAACAGTTTTATAACACTTTACTTAAAGCCACTGATGGGGATTGTCTACCTTCAGGGATTTCTTATCCTAACCAAACCCTCCTGCCACACTTTGAAGCCGTCCTGTTTCACCCTCCCAGGTCTTCATAATGATAGTGAGAATCAGCATTCCCACTTCCTCCATATAGTGGCTGATCAGGGGGGTTCCTTTATTTCCTCAATGCCACATAATAATACCTTACAAAGGAAGAAAAAGGAAGTAGGAACTGATTGGTTGATTGTTTTGGGGCTTCCAATCAAAAGGAGAGCCCATTGGTTCATGGAGAGGAAAAAGAGGATATTTGATTAAGTAAATAAATACTTGTTGAGCAACACAAAAATGGTTGTGGGGATAGTCAAGGGTCATCAGGAAAGGGATATACTTTGACTGGAAGCTTGTCTGATCTAGAATTTTCTAATATTAACTCTGCCCATGGTGGCATTTATATAAATGCCAATTATTTGGATTAGAAATGAACTGTTGAGCTGGGTTTATTTGTAACTGCTTTATTTTAGATGCAATGTGCAGCAGCGTCACATACAGCCCATTGCATCATATCTTAACTTTCCCCATATTCTTAAAATGCATGTGAGTTGATGCCATCTCTTGATATGACTTTCACTTGACCCACCTGCCCCCATTTAATTCTATATATTGTTCCTAATGCAGATCATATCATATTTTCAAAATGTCCAATTTTGTATGATTCTTCTGGCCACTTAGCTAAATTATTTCCCGATAATAGTTATTCTCTATAAAGAACATGTCTTTCATATGCTTTGGTTCTCAATTTTGGAAGTTCTCCTTGTGCTTATTGTTTAGACACAAATGTTTAGCACCAGAGATCCATGGCTTAATTTACAGAAGACAGACTATCACTGTTCTCTCTCACATTCTGGCGAGAGAGAAGTTTCCTGAGAGTGGATTCCAGCTCAGAAGACTAAACCTCTGGTCCTAGTGACCAATCCAGATGGATTTTTGGATACTGCACTATTTTAATGTCATTCCTCATAAGATAACATGTGTTTACTATGCTAGAGATCCATGGCTTAATTTGCAGAAGACAGACTACCACTGTTCTCGAGAGAAGTTCCCTGAGAGTGGACTCCAGCTCAGAAGACTAAACCTCTGGTCCTAGTGACCAATCCAGATGGATTTTTGGATACTGCACTATTTTAATGTCATTCCTCATAAGATAACATGTGTTTACTATGCTAGAGATCCATGGCTTAATTTGCAGAAGACAGACTACCACTGTTCTCGAGAGAAGTTCCCTGAGAGGACTCCAGCTCAGAAGACTAAACCTCTGGTCCTAGTGACCAATCCAGATGGATTTTTGGATACTGCACTATTTTAATGTCATTCCTCATAAGATAACATGTGTTTACTACGCTAGAGGCTGCTGCTTTTTTACATTTTGAGTAATGCAGCCAGGCAAATCTTTAAAAAGTAAAATCTTCACATTAAATCAATTCCTAAAATGGTGAAGCTATTTATATGTAGTTGTTTACATTTATACCCCTCTAAGAGTCTAATAGCTGTTAAACATAAATTTAAAATATGCAAAAATACTTTATTCAGATGCAACTTACTTTCCACAAAGACTAAATAAAAGCAAGAGACTGCTAAAATTAAGCAAAGAACAATTGATAATCAATGCAAGAAGCTTAAATGTCTGTCTAAAGAAAGTAGGTTTTGCCTGCTGACCGAAGGCCATCGAAGAAGGAACTAGAGAAGCTGACTCAAAAGTGAATTTGGAACTTTGTGTGGGAGTCAATAAAAAAGCAAAAAAACCTACAATCTTGTTAGTTTAATGCTTGCATTGGGCAAGATAATAGATTGACATGCAATAATCTACAGACATTCAGAAAGAAACACCGGTACTACCATTATCAAGACCCAGTATGGGTTTATCTAGAGTTGTAAGGTCAGTAACTCTACTGTCCCCTGATATCACTAGATGAGACTGCTAGGGCTCCCTGCCTTAGAAGAGTAAGGAAAATTCTCAGGGACGACTCTCACCCTGGTCATCACTTATTTACCCTCCTACCATCAGGAAGGAAATGTAGAGTAGAGCCAGCTGTACAAATAGGCTGAAGAACAATTTTTATCCATGGGCTGTCAGACTCCTGAATGAGAAATAACATCATAACTATGTAGTATGATGGACTGCAGGGCCAGCACAATGTGTAACATGTTCACACTGGTGCAATAGGACTGGGTGTTTTGTTAATATGATTTATTGGGTCAGGGATTCTCTGTCTTCACTGTGAGTTGTATTGTGTTGGGGGGGGCGGTGCACGGAGGGAGCTCAACCAATCTCATTGCACATATGTTGTGCACTGACAATAAAGATTTGAACTGAATTGAATCCAGTGGAATGACTAATTTGGTAAATAAAAGGAACACTCTACATTTTAATTGAAGTGAATTGGTAGTCATGATATTGTTGTGGATAAAACAAATAAATGTGAGCAAGAGGTTATTGCAATCCAGTGAATTTGCAACTAGTTGAACAATCACTTAAATGGTTCTCGTAAAAGTTCTGCATTGACCTGAAAAGAAAGATTAAGTAGACTTCCATTTTGACTTTGTGCTATTCAATATTTTTGAAATGATTCTGAGGATGAGATGGAAGAGAATGCTGATTTACAAATCTAGGGGGAATACTAAACATTAAGAGGAGAACTTCATAATTCAAAGTAAACTTGGCAAGCTTAAACAAGATTAGATCAAAATGAATGATATTCAGCTATGAGAAATAAGGTCTTATATAAAGGTGGGAAAACTCAAATGCATACATTTAGGATTGGGAAGACTCTGTTTTATGGCATTCACAGAAAGAGGATTTTAGAATGCTAGTGAACCACTACAGAATGTGAACATGGGCTAAAAATGCTAATGGGTTGGCTTGACCAAAGTATTACATCCAAATCATGGCAGATCATAGTTAGAGAAGCCAGAGAGAGTTCAAGAAAACTACCGAGATGAGAAAGAATGTGAACATTAAAATTTGAGAAAAGGTTAAAAGTTGTAGTAGAAGACTTTGTGGGAGAAAGAACATCAGTAAGGGGCAATAGCCTACTCTTTGTTGAATGGATTGATTAAATGAATGAAGATTGAGTCAGAATATTTCTGACAGTAAGTGCTTTTAAGCAATGGTTTACCTAGAACTTTTCAAATGGAAGCAGCAGGGTTGGAGTAGATGACTGATGAGATTCCCTTCACATACCCTTTGACATCATATTTCCATGCCATGGCAAATGCTATATTGTTTATACAGTATATAGTAAGTATTTTTACCGCAAAGGTTGGTTCAGGATTGTCTGGATTTTCCTTCTTGGAAAAAGCAAACACAGAAAAATTAATATAACATTGCATATGCTTAAATTGCTTTCACTGTTTCTTTTTTTTCTTCCAGACTTTTATAGTATTGAATAGAGGGAAGGCAATTTTCCGATTCAGTGCCACCCCTGCCCTATACATTTTAACTCCTTTCAATCCTCTTAGAAGAATAGCTATTAAGATTTTGGTACATTCATATCCTTTTCAAGTGGTTGTTAACAAATAGTTTTATCAAGATAGCAATTAATAACTATAACTTGTTATTTCATTCCTTATTTCTATATTGTTTATTAGGCTGAAAAGAAAGTTGTGCCAAACTATTTAACTGTAAAATGAAAATCTAAAATTCATGGAAATGCTTGGCCAAATCTCCACAGAATACTCAAATAAGCAAATGGCCTCAAGAGCCAGGCACATTCTGGGAATGAACACGGGTTGTGCCCACCATGGAAAGATATGCCTATTTTCACTTGTCTTTATGCAGTTCTCTGCTATGACGTACTGGCCTGCAGCATGAAAATATTTTCAAAATTGGGTGTTTTCTCACGCCAGGATCCTTCAAGAATGCTCATACTGGTATTCTGTTTAAACTTGATGGGCTTCAAGTACAGTCAAGAGTGTTTGAAAAGTTCTCAGTATTTTGCGTTACGACAGTCCTTTAAAAGTCCTTGTTCAGGTTTATTCTGTAGTAAGTTCAAAGATTCCTAGGTAAGTGATTACAGAATCACAATCTAAATGATCTAAATATATTAAGTTCTTAGATCTTAACAATTGTCCACTAAAATTTATCAATGGTAAACTGGAATAGATTGCATCAAACCATTGTCATATATACAGGTAGTCCTCCTCTTACAATAGTTTGTTTAGTGACCCTTCAAAATTACAACAGCACTGAAAAATGTGACTTATAAGCATTTTTCACACTTACGATCATTGCAGACTCCCCATGATCAAAATTCAGATGTTTGGCAACTGGTTCATATTTATGACTGTCACAGTGTCCCGAGGTCACGTGATCACCTTTTACAACCTTCTGACAAGCAGAGTCAATGGGGAAGCCAGATTCAGTTAACATACTAGTTACTAACTTAACAACTGCAGTGATCCACTTAACAACTGCGGCAATAATGGTTGTAAAATGGGGCAAAACTTACTTAACCAATTGTCATTTGGCAACAGAAATCTTGGGCTCTGTGGTCATAAAGCAGTGGTTCTCAACCTTTATAGTACTGCGACCCCTTTAATACAATTCCCCACGATGTGGCGACCCCAACCGTAAAATTATTTTCGTTTTGAACGTATAGCGCCTGAAGCCGTATTGGCTAGCGATCTGAACTGCTTGCAATTGCCTTGAGGACGGATGCATTAAAGCGGAGACTCCTCCCCTATTAAGTTTATCGCGCTTGAAAACAGATTAGGCTAGCGATTGGGAGTGATTGCAGCTGGCTTGAGAGGGAGACATCAGAGCAAAGATTTCTCTATTTTTTAATTCATCGCGCCTGAAGCTGAATTCGGCTAGCAATTTGAAGAGCCTGCAGCTGGCTTGTGGAGTCAACCATTGGAGCGCGATTCTTCGACTCGCAAGTGTTTCCCATATTTCCGATGGTCTTAGGCGACCCCTGGCAAATCGTCATTCGACCCCCAACAGGGTCGTGACCCACAGGTTGAGAACCGCTGTCATAAAGGGAGGACTACCTATATATGTTGTTGTATTTTTTCACTAAATATAGATTGTATTATAAAGTCAGATAATAAATCATTATTTCTGGGGATTTTTTTACTTAGAAAATGTTTTTCCTAACATTTTCCTAGAATGTTAGACATATTTACAGGAAGGCTGTTTAGAAAAAAGCTGATAAAGAAATTATTGAACATGATACTTAAAAATATGTTAGTTCTTTGCATATGATTTAAATAAGAAATTCCAAAATTGTGTGTTTAATACATTCAAATTTATGTTCTCAATGTCTGAATGGTATGAATGATACTAGCCAGGAACAGATAGTTTGCAGGTTTGTTGGACAGATTTGTCATACACAGAGCCTAGTATTAACATTTATCATCTAGTAGTTGATAAAAATAATAGAATATCATTAGGCAAAACATATTGCATAGAACTGAGTGCAAGGAATATTTATTTATTTATTTTGTAAAATGCACTAAGGGCTCATCTACATGTCCTGCTTACTCCAGGGCAAAAACACCCTGCAACTATTTATTGAAGATGTGTAAAACCAACCTTGCCTATTACAAGGGCAACCTCTGCTTATCTTTGAAATTGAAATGTGAGATGTCTGTCTGGTACTTGATTTCATTTCATTGTAAATGATGAAAGTAGGATACGTGGGCATTCAGAATTCTAGTAGACTTGTCTTCAGAAATAGCTTAGTTGTAGCTTACCCATGCAGTGCATCATTGCATCTCCAACTTGTTATTCAGTCAATTTGGAAGTTGGTTAAATCCTTCATCCCAGACCCTAACCACACACCATCACTTCTGTACATATCCAAGCCTGTCCCAACACTTCTACTATCAATAACTGCCACCAACAGCAACTTTCTATATTGCTTCTTAAGTGAACAGAATCCTGACTGTTTCGTTGCTAAGGCAAAACAGGAGTTGGAAATGCAATTAGGACTTCTTTCACACCGGATATTAGCATTTCAGTGCAAATCCAAAGTTTTTGGTGCTACCATTTAACCAGGATAGTGCAGTATAATAAGTAAATGCTTATGTTTTAATATTAATTTTATTAGTAATTGCATTTTGGCTTAAACCAGAAATATCTAAATATCAGGATCTCTTTTTCTTTTCTGGATTCCTCCCTAGTTGTAAACATAAGTATTCAGCTGCTGAGGCTGCAAATAATGCATAAGAATAAATATGTATGTCTCATAACTCTTCCTTCAAAATGCATTGCTATTAAAATCATTAGCTGAAAATTAATTGATTATGTGCCATCAGTGTGATGTCGACTCTTGAAGCCATGTACAGTAGACAGAACTTCTCCAGGATGATTTGCCTTCAATCTGGTCATCCCTAGTTCCTAGTGATGCACCAATTACTGATGTAGTTAAATCCATCTCTACCTTGCTGGTGGACATCCTCTTCCTTTCTTCTAATCTTTATAGTATTATGAGCTTCTCAAAGGAGCTTTCCATAATATATCCTGGTAGAGTATGCAGGGATCCAACCAGCACACAAGTAAATAATTCAGCAGGATTCATTTATATAAGAAACTTCTTTATATACAATACCATATAGCAGAAGCCAGAATCAGAACTCCGAATCCAGGAGTACAGGATCAATAATCACAGAAGCTATAGAATCACAGCAGATGTATATGTATATATATATATATATATATCAGTGAGCCTAAGCCATGGCCAGACTCCGAGCCATCTGGGTTACCAAACAGTCCCTACTGGCTGACCTGTTACCATGTCTATTCCAATTCATGAACCCTTATATTCTGACATATCCAAAGAATGGTTGTAATTTGAGCCATTTGTGCCTGGAGTGAGAACTCTGGATAATTTGTTCATTGATCCATTTGTTTGTTTTCTTGGCTATCCATGAATTCTCAGGAATCTTCTCAAGCATCAAACTTCAAAAGCATCAATACTCTTTTTATCCTACTTCTCTTTTTATCCTACTTCAAGTCCAACCTTTGCTTCCATCAAGTGCCACAGGGAATAATACTGCCTGCACAATTCTGATCTTTGTAGCTAAAGACATGACCACAACACAGAATATTTTTTCCAAGGCCTTCATTGTGTTTCTACACAAACTGTAGCATATTTCTTGAATGTTGATTTGATAGATGAGATCTTGTGGGATTCCCATTTTCCTAAGCATATTCCACAGCTTGACACAATCAACACAATTGAAAGTCTTTCTGCAATAGTGAAGCACATACTGGCTTCTTTCTAGTATTCTTTCAAAGAATTTCTTTGGCTTTCTTAGTTATCCATTAGATGTCAGCAATGATGTCTCTTGTTCCTCAGCCTTTTCTAAAATCAGCTTGAACAGCTGGCATCCCACTTTCCTTATAGGACTCTATTCTGTGTTTGGAAGATATTATTTTCTTGGAAATCTGAAGTAACACATATTGTGTACAAATATTTGCACTATTTTTTTCTTTGGTACCTTTTATATATTACAATGTTTTCTGTATCCAATTACTGGAGTCTTTTTTCCACCTGCATCAGTTTATTAATTATACCCTTTTGCCCATTTCTAAAAATAAAATCAAAACAATATTCAGAGGTTTGCTGTGGAATAAAATGGAACTTTCTTTCATCTCAATTGTTTTTTATTTTACTTATATATGATATAGTCCTAGCCCTTTAGAAATTTATATACATTGTCCCTTAGTTGTAACTATATTATCAGACATACGTATTTAATTAAAACAGAACAATCTATTAAGACGTATTTATTTATTTATCATTGTAAAAAAAAATTACTATATGTTCCTTAATAATATAACTCACATTATTCAGCATGCTCATTATGTGCACTATTTTGACCAACTGCGTATTTATGACCTTAAGTAACCCCCCTGATTGGACAAAGAATGTAGAGTAAGTGCAATATTATTCTTAACTGCATGTTTGAATGTGTTTTTGTGGGATGTAGAAGACCTAATAGAATAAGCTCATATGCATGCTCATATACAACGCACATATAGCGCATTTGTGATCTAGTGAACTTTAATAAGCAAAAATCTGCATGCATCCAACTGATTGATCACTTTCCGTTCCAAAAACCTCCCTGTTACACTTCACAAACTCTTCCCTTTAGCCTCACAAGATGGTGTAGGGTAAGGAGTTCAGAAAATAGGCTAGCTAGGCTGATTGTTGGAGGATTAGCAGTATTTTCATATTCAAAAACAGTACGCTTGTGAGTGTCAGTGAAGAAAAGGCTGCCACCTTTATACCAAGTAGCTTCTCATGTAAAGTTTGAGCTGAGCCAAGCCTCTTCTTATATTCTGCATGCAGGAAAATCATACAGCAAGGCTTCTTGTATTCTTGCAGTTGCATGCAATGCACAGGAGCATCTTCTGATAGTGTGTAATATGATTCCTTCCCATATATGTGTTGCCTGAATGTCTGGGGAGTAGAGAGTAAAGCATGGGCTTTTTTCTATGGGTGCTTTTGATTTGTTCAATAATATGGGAAGGAGTCCCCATATTACCCACAAATTGGGGGCTTGGTAAGATCTAGGATGGCAACTCTGACTTATCTGAGTTTTGAAAAACCATTTGCATTAAGAATGAATATGTTGTTTTGTTTTTACCAGATATACATTCACAGGAATATATACCTTTGAATCCCTTATAAAAATAGTTGCAAGGGGCTTTTGTATAGATGGTTTCACCTTCCTCCGAGATCCCTGGAACTGGCTTGATTTCACTGTCATTACATTTGCGTAAGTTTTCCATTCCTTTTTCTCCCTCCCTCTTTTTATTGATTTGTATTGATGTATATCCATGTATGTACTCCAACATGATATACAGGAGCATAGAGGTCATTGTAATTAAAATATGCTTTAATAAATCAAGGATCAAGATAATGTTATGACCAACACATTTTCAATAGTATTAGTAAATCCAACTATTGAACTAATTTATTTTTGCTGGAGAAAATAAAACAGAGCAGACAGTAGATTCTTTTGTCACCGTTGTTATTTGTAATTACAGTATAGACACAATAAATTAAGATCGCCTCATTTGCTATTTTTTTTCTCGCTTGCTTGATTTGAGGGCAGTAATAGTATTCTTCTTTTGTTTGTGAAACCATATAAGTGCATTCATACAGTACAGAACACATAGTAAATTAATAGAGTAGCAGTCCGAGAATCTCTTTCAAAAACTGTACATTTTGTCTTTCTAACAGAAAAAAAAAATTTTTTTCAAGCACCCAAGATTATGAATTAAGTTTCTTGATGAAAGAATGGTTGATTCCCCCTCCACACACACACATATTCTCTGCCAAGGGACACAATCCCTTGCTTTTTCTTAAAATGTTCATACCCGACATGGATTGAACTTAATTCAGATACATTCATACAGGCTGTAATGTCTGACCTAATATTGGGATGTTGATGATGGCGATGACTATCATCCTTTCTCATTCATTTTTTAAATATCCGATATAACAAGCAATTTTGGAGAATATGGTCACTTGTTCATTTGTTGTGTCATTTGGGTTGATCAAAATAAAGCCATTTGTTTTTCTAAGGAACCAATATAGCTTCTGTTGCTTTATATGAAGGGCAAAGGTGTTTACACTGAAGTCCCTGGGTGACATATTGTCCTGCTGTATAAACTGATCATTGTTAAAAGCTCTTAATGGAAGATGTTGATATTTATTTTTCCCCTAAAGTTACCAGGGGGTCTTGATGAAGCCCCCAAGTAAGTACCGTGAAGTCTACCTCAACTCTGAATAACTGTGGTTTAATTCTACAGGTATGTAACAGAATTTGTAAACCTAGGCAATGTTTCAGCTCTTCGAACTTTCAGAGTATTGAGAGCTTTGAAAACTATTTCTGTAATTCCAGGTAAGATGTAAGTGGTGTAAGGTGTTAGGTCCCTTGTATCTGTCCAACTCTTCCTTTTTATCCTGTCATTGTGTTTGTGTGTGAACTCCCCTATTACAGATATGTGACAGAGTTTGTGGACCTGGGTAATGTCTCAGCGTTGAGAACATTCAGAGTTCTCCGGGCATTGAAAACAATATCAGTCATCCCAGGTGAGAGCTAGGTTAAACCCAGAGGCTGACTTTTTAGAACTCCATGGGAATTGAAAATACATTTTTTCACCATAAGCCTTGTTGCTTGCTCATTCATTCAAAAGAACCAAGAAAAAAAAAGCAGGAATCATGTGTTGAAAGAAATTAATCTTGTGATCCTTTGCTTTTTGCCATTTGCTTGTTCATTTTTGAAATCAGCCTTTGCGTTTAACACATTGTTGCATGACATGCTGCAGAACACGGCCTGTGTGATTTGCATCACAGACTGTCAAGCTTTGAGGTCAAGCTGTGACAAAAACATAACCATGTAATCTTGGTTTAGCCATCTGTTTTTTTACCTGCAAAATGGAAAATGATGTTTTTCCTTCGTACTTTAATGGAACTCATGTCTGAATCGTTATTTGGCATCAAGAAATATTTGAAATTAGTCAAATATAACTGAGTAAGTTATGTAAGAGTGGAGAGAAAGAGAGGGTGCATAAGAGACTATTATTTTTCCAATTTCATTTTCTTCTACCTTAATTTGATTCAAGGGAAGAATAAGGCATTATAAATATGATGGTTTGGGGCAAGAGAAGTTGGCAGTTAAAAAAAAAAACCATTAATCCATTCCAATCCATATGCCTAAACGTGTTTATGCTGGAGCAAGCTGCATTGATAGCCATATTCCTTATTTTGGTGTAACGTGCTTAGGCTTAGTGTGATTGGAAAATTTCCTCTGTGAGGGAAAAAGCATGATAGCACACGCACTTGTTTTACCATTAAAACAAGTTATTCTTCGTTTAAAAAAAGCACAATACATTTTCATCCACAATTTCAAGGAGCATAAACTTCTGGGCCTCATCCTCACAAAATACATTGTCACACAAGTGACAGAACCATTTAAAATGTTAGTTCACAAACCAACAGGGCCATTGATTTGAGCTTCTGCATGAGGGTTTCTTTAACATTACTGGGGGTCACCATTTTGTTTTTGTTGTTGTTTTTTCAATCTGTCTTTTCAGTTGTTCTCAAGATGTTGTTCTGCTTCCAGGTCTGAAGACAATTGTGGGAGCTCTCATTCAGTCTGTGAAGAAACTATCCGATGTGATGATTCTGACGGTGTTTTGTCTGAGTGTCTTTGCTCTCATAGGACTCCAGCTGTTCATGGGCAACTTGAGGCATAAATGTTTGTTTTGGAATCCACCAAATTCTACAGATTCTAATGATACTGATATATTTAATGCTACATTTGGAGAAAACAGTACATTGAACATTACCCAATTTGACTGGAATGCATACATAGAAGATGAAAGTAAGAATATACTTTTTCTGGGGGGTTTTCTAATGGCATGCTTTGATATTGCACAATTATGGTTTAGATTTACTGACAGTGTTAAGACACAATGAGATGGAAGCTGCTGTACTCTATCAAATTATGATATGTTGTCCATGCCCATCCTCCCAGGCTACTAGGCTGGATTTAGCCAAGGTCTGTTCTCAATTGTCTTAAATTTGCCATTGTGAGAATCAATAAGCGATGTCCCTTTGAACACTTTGAATATTTTAATTTTGAAAGACATGTCAGTTCTCCCATCATAAACATTTATGCTAGGGTAGTTTGCCATACCACTTAAAATAAGAATGAAAATACATATGCAATAAAATAATTTAAATAGTGAACTCTCGAAATGAAAGACCACTGCCTCCCTCTCCCTAGGTTTGATTAGGATGATTCATCCAGCTCAGTAAAATAACTTAATTTCCAGGTCTTGGTTAGTTATAATTCCTTTTTTTCCCCTCCTATAGGAATAATCTATTTCTAGGAAGGAATCGATATTTTGTAGGCACGTCTTTGATTATGTACCATCACATGTGTTGTTGACTCTTAGAGACCAAATAGATAAATATTTGGTCTCTAAAACTTGGCAACTCCAAATCTCAACCAGCAAATGCTCAGTCTTACATATTGGAAAAAAGAACCTAAACATTAAGTACAAGCTTGATGGACATTACCTTACAGATGACCCCCACCCTGTTAAAGAACTTGGAGTTTTCATATCAAATGATCTATGCCAAAGCCCACTGCAACTACATAGCAAAAAAGGCTCTAAGAGTTGTAAACCTAATCTTGCGTAGCTTCTTTGCCAAAAACACTACACTACTAACCAGAGCATATAAAACATTTGCTAGGCCAATTCTTGAATACAGCTCGCCTGTCTGGAACCCATACCACATTTCTGACATCAATACAATTGAGCGTGTGCAGAAATATTTTACAAGAAGAGTTCTCCACTCCTCTGATTACAACAAAATACCTTATGCCACCAGACTTGAAATACTAGGTTTAGAAAATTTAGAACTACGCCGCCTTCGACATGACCTGAGTTTAACTCATAGAATCATCTATTACAATGTCCTTCCTGTCGAAGACTACTTCAGCTTCAATTGCAACAATACACGAGCACACAATAGATTTAAGCTTAATGTTAACGGCTCCAATCTTGATTGCAGAAAATATGACTTCAGTAACAGAGTTGTTAATGCTTGGAATAAACTACCTGACTCTGTGGTCTCTTCCCAAAATCCCCAACGCTTCAACCAAAACCTGTCTACTATTGACCTCCCCCCATTTCTAAGAGGTCTGTAAGGGGTTGGCATAAGAGCACAAGTGTGCCTACCGTTCCTGTCCTATTGTTTCCTTTCATTATATCCAATTAATATAGTTATTACATACTCATACTTATATATATGCTTATATATTTATTACATGCTTATGCTTATATATACTGTATGACAAAAATAAATAAATAAAAAATAAAAAATAAATATTTTCTCTCGGCAATCTATCCTTACCTTGGTCTTTCAGATCTTCCCACAGGGCACCTATTGCCATTGTAACTGAGTTTATCTACCTTCTTTCTGGTTACCCTCTTCTATTTTATTCTGCCTTTCCCAGCATCACAGCCTTCTCCAGAGAGCTAGGTCTTCATATAATGTGTCAGAAGTAGGATAATTTGAACCATTTGTACCTTGAATAATGCCTTTAGTTTTTTGGGTCTCCATGCTAGCTGCTACCTGCATAAATGGATTAGGATTTTCTTTTTTAAAAATTCATTCTTTGATTCTTGCAGCTTTTCACCTGGGCTTTTGTTTTTTTGTTTTTTGCCTTTATATACCATGGTAGGATGAAAAATGGCTAATGAAGTTGGAAATAAAATTTAATAAAATAGAAATTAAAAATGGGTGGGAAGAGATTGGCCTAGTACTTTATAAGTAATTTTTTAAGGTTTCTCACAACTTGGAGTTAAGTATTTGAAGGATCCTACTAAGATTGAGAAGTTGGGAAAAGCCATTTTTTTCAGTCAAAAATCAAACTTAGTTGCAACTCAAGAGCAGTTGCATCTTCCAAATGGGTTTACAACAGCTAAGAGGACCAGATCTGCAAAGTCTGAAAAGTTTTCTTTTGCCTCTTAAATATCACTGCATTTAATTCAACTTGTCTAGTCTCAGTGCTTTTGCTTAGTTGGAGAACAGAGTGCAGGTATCCTTGGCTTCTTGCTACTATGAAATTAAGGTTACAAGACCTCTCTTGAATAGAACATATGCAGATAGAACCACTTGTAGGCCATAACAATTTTAATGGTCCCTGTGAGTTAGTTTTATATCATGCCTTCATTTTAACCATTCAACCTTATCTAATTTTTATGTGAGTTCCTTGTTCAGTCCTTCTGCACAAGCACCTTTTACAATTAGGCATTGTTACTTAACTACTGCTTGCATAGGAACTGCTGGTAGAATTATTGCAGGAATGAAGGGCCATTGGGCAAAGTAGATATAGATTGGGTTAGGAATGCTAACTCTTTTTATTTTATTTTTATTCACACAGATAATTTTTATTTTTTGGAAGGACAAAATGATGCTTTGCTTTGTGGCAACAGTTCTGATGCAGGGTAAGACCTATTATCAAACTTTTAAAATAGCTACAACAGATTTTGATATTGGCCTGTACATTATAATTGATTTAATGTATGTTCTGCCTTATACATTGGGACTAATTTGCTCAGATACAAGTTTTAATGTTTACTAAGGTAAACTCTGTCATTATTTAATTATGTCAAATTGGAAATAAATAGTTGATTGATTGATTATGTGCCATCAAATCATTTTCAATTCCTAGCAACCACGTAGATTTTCTCCATGAATAAATAAATAATAAAGAGATGAAAAAGAAGGTAATAGAGTCATGAAAAAACCAGAATTCCAGTGTGTTTTTGAAGTAGCTGTTTCCCATGCAAAATTGCTTCAATAATGAGAAAGAACAACAAGCATATATAGGGAGAAAAATGCTTATTAAGTATTTGAATATGAATTCATCTAATTTTATATTTTTAAGTAATTTATGAAATTAAAGTCAGTTATTTTTCTCTGAATTAGGCCAGGTAAATGGCCAGGAAAAAGAATGTTTATTGACCAAAACTCTGCACAAATAATCAATTTATGAAAATAATACAATGCATTATTTGAATTATTTGCAAAAACATATGGGCATTAAAATTGTAAAGCAAAATGAATAGATTTGACCTTGAAAATTAAATATTAAGGCAAACTTTTAAAAAATCTATCAGACTAATATAGGAATGGCATTAAGTTGAATTTAGGAATGAAAACATGAGAAACTGAAGGAAATTGAAATAGATACATTCACTGATGAGCAGAGAAACATAGAAATAAAGGTTTCTGCTTGCTAAGAGAATGGGTAGAAAGATGGGATACAGCCGTCTGGGGGAAAGAATTGGGTCTAGTTCTTCCCTTTATACTCAGCTGTAGGCAAGCATGAATTCTATACATGGTAGGTATTTCATTAGCATTAATGAATGCACTTGTATTTATTTGTTTATTTCAGTCAATGTCCAGAAGGCTATTTTTGTATAAAAGCTGGAAGGAACCCAAACTACGGTTATACAAGTTTTGATACATTCAGCTGGGCTTTCTTGTCTCTCTTTCGACTGATGACTCAGGATTTCTGGGAAAATCTTTATCAGCTGGTGAGAGAGAATTATTTAGGTAGCAATATCTTAAGCATACCAGTTTCAAAAGAATGTTAGATGAGTGATTCAAGCATAAGTGGCATGATGCTTGGGTATCACATTTATATATTTGTTTTAAAATGTCAACTGTTATTTTTTTCCCCAGACTCTTCGTGCTGCAGGCAAAACATACATGATCTTTTTTGTCCTGGTGATTTTCTTGGGTTCTTTCTACCTGATCAACTTGATCCTGGCTGTTGTTGCCATGGCTTATGAAGAGCAAAATCAAGCCACCATGGAAGAAGCTGAGCAGAAAGAGGCAGAGTTCCAGCAGATGCTGGAACAGCTGAAAAAACATCAAGAAGCAGTTCAGGTATATTTTTGATAGGAAAAACCCATACCTGGCTTTAAATGTACAATAAATAAGCTCATGGAGGAATATAGCAAGTTGATATAAGCCTAACATAGAACTGCTACTCTTTAAAACATGGATGAGAAGCATGATTTTCCAGATATTGTTGAACTGCAACCACATTCCTCAGCCCAGCCAGCATGACCAGTCCATGACTTTCCAACATTTGGAAAGTCATGCAGGGAAATTGTACAATTCTCATATTTGCCTACAGGTTTAGGGTTATCCAACAATACTCCAGTTTACTCACAGAGAAAAAGGCCCAAAATAATAATTCAGAGACTAGAATAAAAAGGTTAAACTGGGTACAATTAACTCATTTATTGCCTGGAGTCTTCATTAAAAGAAATAAATAGGAGATTTCAACTGAGTTCCAAGTTAATGTTATAATCCACAAAAGAGCTAAAAGAAAGTAATATCCCTATGTACAATCTGGTATGCTCATATAAGACTGAAGGTAGTCCTCATTTAGCAACTACAATTACTTCTAGCAAAATGGTCGCTAAGCAAACCCCGTGACAGAGGGAGAGGGAGAGAGAGAGAGAGAGAGAGAAAGAGAGGGAGATTGCAAAGATTGCTGGTTGCTACTATCTCATTTAGATAAAGTCTCCTTGTGCAGCATTGCCAGGGTTATCTCACCCCAACATGTATTATTGTCAGCTAAGTGTATGCACTGATTAAAAATTGATTTTTAATTACTAGGTACTACCGTTGTATTTGTGAATGGTCCCTATCCAAGACAGTTATTAAATGAGGATTATCTGTACACATTGTTACAAAGCTTGGGCAAAGAAATAAAGAATATTTGACTTAGGGAGAATTCAGTTATGCAGTGGAGGCTGTTTGGGACATTATGCATTTCATCTCTTTCCTGCCTCTGTCCAGTAATTTCTGCTTGGTTATAAAAGGACCAACCTTTTTTCTAGCCCCAGGAAAGAGAGGAGGTAGGATAAAATGAGACTAATACATGATCCAAAACTCACCTCTCTCCCTCTGGATTTCTGGATTGAGAGTGTTCTCAGCCTGTTTAAGATGAGATACGTATTCTCTCTCTGTTTGCAGTTTGTGCAAGTTGCAGATAAACAGTATTTTTCCTTGAAAGCAAGTCGCCTTTTTTCAATAAAACTTTTGTTACCAAAATGTCCATTGGGATTGTAATATTGCAGCTGGTTTGCATACCTCTATACATATATCTGCAAAAGGATATACTTTATGTACATATACTTCAACCTAAATATATCCTACAGGAAGTTAAAAAGTGCTTGCTTCTTAATAAATATTTATTTATTTTATTTATTTATTTATTTATTTTGTCACAACATCATACAAAAAGATTATATAGTATATACACATATAAACATATATAGGAAGAAGAAAAGAAAAACAATAGGACAGGAACGGTAGGCACGTTTGTGCGCTTATGCACGCCCCTTATGGTCCTCTTAGGAATGGGGTGAGGTCAATAGTAGAAAGTTTTTGGTTAAAGCTATTAGGATTATGGGAAGAGACCACAGAGTCAGGTAAAGTATTCCAAGCACTGATGATTCTGTTGCAGAAGTCATATTTTCTGCAATCTAGATTAAAGCGGTTTACATTAAGTTTAAATCTATTGGTTGCCCTTGTATTATTGCAATTAAAGCTGAAGTAGTCTTTGACAGGAAGGACATTACAATAGATGATTCTGTGAGTTAAACTTAGGTCTTGTCAAGGCGACGGAGTTCCAAGTTTTCTAAGCCTAGGATTTCAAGTCTGGTGGGATAAGGTATTTTGTTGTTTTCAGAGGAATGGAGAACTCTTCTTGTAAAATATTTCTGGACACGTTCAATTGTATTGATGTCAGAGATGTGGTGAGGGTTCCAAACAGGTGAGCTGTATTCTAGAATTGGTCTAGCAAATGTTTTATATGCTCTGGTTAGTAGTGTGGTGTTTTGGAAAAGAAGCTACGCAAAATTAGGTTTACAACTCTTAGAGCTTTTTGCTATGTAGTTGCAGTGGGCTTTGGCACTTAGATCATTTGACATGAAAACTCCAAGGTCTTTAACGGGATGGGGTCGTCTGTAAGGTAATGTCCATCTAGTATGTACTTAGTTTTAGAGTTCTTTTTCCTATATGTAAGACTGAGCATTTGCTGGTTGAAATTTGAGCTGCCAATTTTAGACCAAGCGGTTAGATGGTCAAGGTCGTTTTGAATGATAGAAGTGTTGTCTGTGGTGTTAAATAGTTTGACATCGTCAGCAAAGAGAACACAATTACTTGAGATATGGTCACAAAGATCATTAATGTATAGAATAAAGAGTGTTGGTCCAAGGACGCTGCCTTGAGGAACGCCACTCTTGACAGGAACAGGATTTGATAAAGCATTGCCAATTTTGACCACTTGTTGTCTGTTAGACAGAAAAGCAGATATCCATTTGTGGAGGGGTCCTGAGATGCCATAGGATGTTAGTTTAAGGAGAAGTTTATCGTGTACTACTGAGTCAAAAGCTTTGCAGAAGTCTATGTAGATTGCATCTATTGATTTGCCTTGATCTAGATTTGAAGTCCATATGTTTTTGCAGTGGAGAAGTTGTAAGTTACATGATAACTTTTTCCTGAAACCAAATTGTTTGTTGGAGAGTAGGTTGTTAGTTTCTAAGTGTGAGGTAATGGATTGATTGATGATAGATTCCATGACTTTGCAGGTGACGAGCAAAGGGAGATCGGTCTGTAGTTTTCGACTAAGCTGGGGTCTCCTTTTTTGAAGATGGGGATGACTGTGGCTAGTGACCAAAGTTTGGGAAGAGAACTGGTAGTGAAAGCTTTATCAAAGATAATACTTAGGGGTTCAGCTATATTAATGGAAAGTTTTTAAGAAATATGCACATAGACCATCAGGTCCAATAGAAAGCGATGGTTTTAAGTTGTGAAGAGCTTTACCAACGTTGTCTTCTGTGAAATCTATATGAGTTAAATCATCATAGTCATTGCTGGTTCGTTTGTGGAATGTTGGATATGTGTTATCGGAGTTAACAAAACTGAGCCAAAGAAAATGTTGAAGAGGTTTGCTTTGACTGTTTCGTCATTGCATTCTTTGTTGTTAGAATCTTTTAGTGGTGGGATGGATCTTGAATCTTTAAGTTTACTGTTGACAAAATTATAAAAGGCACGATTGGAATTTGTGCGTAGAAGGTTTTCTTCTTGCTTGGTGTGGTAATTTGTGCATTCAGTTTTTATTTGGTTGCATATGTTTCTGTAACGGTTTCTGAAGTTTGTAACATAGCCTTTTTTGTTTCTTTTCCAGAGGGATTTTTTTTTTGATTGAAGCTTTTTTATTGATATGGGTAGTTTGTTTTTCTTGGACATGGTAGTCATTCGTGGTACATATAATTTAATGACTCTATTGATTTCAAGTAGGAAGATTCTATAGAGGTCATCAGCGGTTATGCAGGTTGCAAACAGATTTTGCCAGTTCAGAAGTGAAAGATCGTTGTTTATAAGGTCGTAATTGGCTTTCTTGAAGTTGTAGTTGGGAGTTCTGGTGTTATGACGATTTAAGTATGGACGTATATTGAGACGAAAATCAATCATGCAGTGGTCACTGTTTGAAAAAGGTTCTTTAATTTGTAGTCCGTAAATTGAGTTTGGATTGTTGCAGAAGATGAGGTCAAGGCAGTTGTTGAGTCTTGTATTGTTAGTTACAAGTTGTTCAAGACCTAGGTTTGTAACAGCGTTGTATAGTGTAGTATGGATTGGGTCAGTTGAACATTCATTGGTTGTCCAGTTAATGAGAGGTAGATTTAAGTCACCCAGGAAGATAAGAGGGTATGGGCAAGAGGTAGTCCATGTTAGCATTGAGGTTAGCATATTTGCGTGGGTAATGTCATAGTCGGGGGCTCTGTAGCATAGTAAGAATCGAAGAGTAGTGTCAAGGGATAGGTCGCATACTATGGTTTCAGGAAGAGAGAGTTTATGTGCTACTTGGATATTTTTTAGATTCAGTGTCTTTTTGTAAAAGATAGCCACTCCACCACCTCTTCGGTTTTCCCGATCTGATCGATAGACTTGATATTCTTTGTTTGAGATAATGGAGTCAGGAAGGGATGAATTCAGCCATGTTTCACAAACAAAAATGATATCAAATGTGCCACTGTTTAATAAGAGGATAAATTCAGGTAATTTGTTGACTATGCTTCTTGCATTTATCAATTTGCATTTGAGATCTGATATGATTGGTGTTGAAGAGGTAAGGGGCGTGCATACCTAGTTTTGGGTGTTAGTAGGTTGGGGGTTGTGGACAATAGATGGTTGTATAGATGGTTGGATGGTAGTTTGGGTGTTTGGATGGATGGTTGTTTGGATGGCTGGTTGGGTGGATTGTTGGGTGGCTGTTTGGATGGCTGGTTGGATGGCTGTTTGGATGGCTGCTTGGATGGCTGTTTGGATGGTTGGTTGGATGGTTGGTTGGATGGCTGGTTGGATTGTTGATTGGATGGCTGTTGGTTGGATAGTTGGTAAGATGGTTGGTTGAATGGGAGGTAGGGGATGGGTACTTGATTGAATACTGGGATGGCTGGTTGATTGTTATGGGTGATGGGGGTTTGAGGTGATTTTTGATTGCAGGTTTTATTTTTATGCAATCAGCATGGTAGTCGATGTATAGGTTGGATTCACCATTGTCTTGTCTTCTTTAAGTTCTGTGCGAAGTTCACGAGCGTATCCTTTGTAGAAAGGATAGGTCAGGACGTGATCTAAGTTTACTGTAGGTAGGGTTGGATTTAGCAATTGAGTTTATAGTCTTTATGAATTTGCGTTTACTGTCCTCATTAGTGCATATAACTCTACAAAATCTTGGTGCTGTTGTCCCATCGCTGTTTTTATATTCTGGTCCATCTCTGGAGACAGCAATTATTTCATTTGGGGAGATGGTTGATGAATTATAATTTCCAATGATGTTGTGAATCTTATTGATATCTGGTTCATTTGTGTTTTCAAGTCCAAATAATATTGCATTATTTTTTTTTTGTCCTCTCTCCATTGCATCTCTGATTAGTTGATTAGTAGTTGTTTGTTGATTGGGTTGTGTTGTATTAATTTGATGTCTAGGTTGAGTTGTAAGTTGTATATTTTGTGGTGATAGATGAGTTTGGAAGAGATTTAGATCATTAGAGTTTTCATTTTTTAGTGTTGAAATTTGTTTTATCAAATCTGTGAAACTTTGTTCAATAACTGATAGAATTTTTTTCTAAGTTTTGTTCAATATTTTGTTTTCTTTTTTCTAGGTTTTGTTCAATATTTTGAATTCTTTTTTCTAGGTTTTGTTCAATAGCTTGTAATCTTTTATCTATGTTTTGTTCAATAGTTGTTAATCTTGATTCTAAGATTTTATCAGCGTTTGATTTTCTGGCTGGCATAATGATGATCTTTCTTATTCCTTTGTTATATTTTATTTTTTTTTATTTTTATTTATTTATTTATTATTATTTTATTTTAGTAATGATTAAGTGTCTGTCACTTAATCAATTATCTTTGATTTTATATCTGTCTCTTTAACTTTAAATGGTAGTCAATTTGGCAGTTGCTATGGTAATGGGGAGTCACTATGGTAACAGTGAGATTTGGCGGGAAATTTAAAATGGTGAGATAGGGTGGTTGAAGAAGCTTCTTTACAGGTGGCTGTAATGGCGGGAGATTCAAAAAGTCAGTAGAGGCCGGGAGACTGGAGTCTCCTAGGAACTCACCAGTAGTCCTGCAGCAGTCCTGCCGATTGGGGGATAGGTTGATTAGGGTTGTTGTAAATGTTGCTGGGCTTTTATCTCCTTGGTGGGAAATTTAAAGTTTGTAGCAATGTGGGAGGGCGATGATGGAGGGCGGTGATGGCAGCGGTGCGACTCACGGTATCGGCAGCGGCAGCGGCAGTCCCGGGTCTGGTGGGGTGGCTTTAGTGGTTTCGGGTGTCTCCAGCCGCCTTTAATGCGGTAGCGGTGGTCTCGGGTCTGGCGGCGGCTCTGGCGGCACAAGCGGTAGCGGCAATCCCGGGGCTGGCGGCAGCTCTGGCGGCGGAAGAAGCTGAGCAGAAAGAGGCAGAGTTCCAGCAGATGTTGGAACAGCTGAAAAAACATCAAGAAGCAGTTCAGGTATATTTTTGATAGGAAAAACCCATACCTGGCTTTAAATGTACAATAAATAAGCTCATGGAGGAATATAGCAAGTTGATATAAGCCTAACAGAGAACTGCTACCTTTAAAACATGGATGAGAAGCATGATTTTCCAGATATTGTTGAACTGCAATCACATTCCTCAGCCCAGCCAGCATGACCAGTCCATGACTTTCCAACATTTGGAAAGTCATGCAGGGAAATTGTACAACTCTCATATTTGCCTACAGGTTTAGGGTTATCCAACAATACTCCAGTTTATTCACAGAGAAAAAGGCCCAAAATAATAATTCAGAGACTAGAATAAAAAGGTTAAACTGGGTACAATTAACTCATTTACTGCCTGGAGTCTTCATTAAAAGAAATAAATAGGAGATTTCAACTGAGTTCCAAGTTAATGTTATAATCCACAAAAGAGCTAAAAGAAAATAATATCCCTATGTACAATCTGGTATGCTCATATAAGACTGAAGGTAGTCCTCATTTAGCAACTATAATTACTTCTAGCAAAATGGTCACTAAGCAAATCCCATGACAGAGAGAGAGAGAGAGAGAGAGAAAGAGAGAGAGATTGCAAAGATTGATGGTTGCTACTATCTCATTTAGATAAAGTCTCCTTGTGCAGCAGTGCCAGGGTTATCTTTTTTTTTGTTTTGTTTTGTTTTGTTTTACATTTATACCCCGCCCTTCTCCGAAGACTCAGGGCGGCTTACAGTGTATAAGGCAATAGTCTCATTCTATTTGTATATTTTTACAAAGTCAACTTATTGCCCCCCCAACAATCTGGGTCCTCATTTTACCTACCTTATAAAGGATGGAAGGCTGAGTCAACCTTGGGCCGGGCTCGAACCTGCAGTAATTGCAGGCTACTGTGTTCTTAATAACAGGCTTTTACCAGCGTGAGCTAAACCAGCCCCTTATCTCACCCCAACATGTATTATTGTCAGCTAAGTGTATGCACTGATTAAAAATTGATTTTTAATTACTAGGTACTACCGTTGTATTTGTGAATGGTCCCTATCCAAGACAGTTATTAAATGAGGATTATCTGTACACGTTGTTACAAAGCTTGGGCAAAGAAATAAAGAATATTTGACTTAGGGAAAATTCAGTTATGCAGTGGAGGCTGTTTGGGACATTATGCATTTCATCTCTTTCCTGCCTCTGTCCAGTAATTTCTGCTTGGTTATAAAAGGACCAACCTTTTTTCTAGCCCCAGGAAAGAGAGGAGGTAGGATAAAATGAGACTGATACATGATCCAAAACTCACCTCTCTCCCTCTGGATTTCTGGATTGAGAGTGTTCTCAGCCTGTTTAAGATGAGATACGTATTCTCTCTCTGTTTGCAGTTTGTGCAAGTTGCAGATAAACAGTATTTTTCCTTGAAAGCAAGTCGCCTTTTTTCAATAAAACTTTTGTTACCAAAATGTCCATTGGGATTGTAATGTTGCAGCTGGTTTGCATACCTCTATACATATATCTGCAAGAGGATATACTTTATGTACATAAACTTCAACCTAAATATATCCTACAGGGAGTTAAAAAGTGCTTGCTTCTTAATAAATATGTATTGGGTTTCAAGCCTAGTAATTTACTAAGTGGCATTTTTACACAAGTGGCACACGGGCAACTATTCATCATTGTTGCCAGTGCCACTTAGCTGGAAGTGGGGAGTAAATTATCATTTTAATTTCCAATTGTCCCCGCTCAGGTCTTTGTGAAAAGAAGTTAAACAGGCTCGGCTGGTTGATTGGCTTTACTATTGTTTTTTTATTGTAACCTGGAATTGATTTTTGTGTCCTCAGCTGTTTGTGATGTGGTTTGTGGTTCTAATTCTTGTATGCAGCCCAAAGCCATGGATTTGAGACGGGTGGCCATATAAATTGACCAAACAAATAAACCTATCAATGCTGGGAAAACTTGAATGCTGTAATACTCCCTAGCAGCAAAAACTATGTGGCTCCTTTTGGTACCAAGCATCTTAAATGAGCTCTGGTACACGCAGCCACGGAAAATAGTGGTTCCTTAGCCTTGAGAAAAGTATGGCAAGCCAGCTCTAGCAAGATAGGATGCAGCTGCTGTTTGGATCCCAGTGCCATTAATTTATTGTTGCTTCAGAATGGCACGGTATTAGGAATGCTGATAGGGAGCCTAAAATGAAGTTTGCCTTGATTGCTCTGCATAAGGCCGCTCATCCTGTGGCACCAGCTGAGATGATTCCAGGTGCTTCTTTATGCTGCTGCCACGGGGACAATAGGACACCACTCCAAGTAGGACACTAAAATCACTTTGCCCGGAGCCTCCCAAATATGGAACAAACCCTTCTGATACTCCATTTATTTATTTGCTGGTTTATTTATTATTAAACTTTTATGCCACCCATCTTGCTGGGGGTGTGAATCTAGGCAACTTACAGACATTGCAATTAAAATTCACTGAAAACATTAAAACAATAAATGGGGAATCTTAAATTTAAAATGTGGTTAAAATAAAACTGAACCAGATAAAGAGGGGGGAGAGCAAAATGTGCACAGGGAGGAGGTAGAGTGGTTCTCTAATCCATTAGCCACCTCTAAAGTGCCATGCGCCCATTGGGGCCCCAGGCTAATTGACCCAGCCATGTCTTCAGTGGCTTTTGGAAGGCCAAAAG
The DNA here is from genome assembly GCF_028640845.1 of Ahaetulla prasina. Classification (NCBI taxonomy): domain Eukaryota; kingdom Metazoa; phylum Chordata; class Lepidosauria; order Squamata; family Colubridae; genus Ahaetulla; species Ahaetulla prasina. The sequence continues at coordinate 220,585,374 of NC_080539.1, forward strand.
GGTGGATGTGCATTTTAGGGGACAGAAATCTGGTTCTTCAGATGTATGAAAAGGAGATCTAGATCTATGTATCTAGAATGGGGATACCTGGATTAGCTAAGTAGATAGAGAACTTGAATTGGAACTCTTTGTGTCATCAATGCCTTTTTCACTTCTTGTGTTTTTATCTGGTTTAAAAAGACCACTTAGCATACATTTCTTAAATTAGACAAACAAATGTAATATGGTAATATTTTAAGTGTAAGTGCAAGACAACAATAAATATTCTTTTTGTTTTTTAAAAACATCTAAATATTATGCAATGTTTTTTTTTTTCCTGGTGGATTTTCATGTTAAAATTAAGAAAGCTGCTCTTTTCATAAGACCAATAAAATATACCAATGCTACTAATGCTTCATGGCAGGCAGCGGCGATGGCTGCAGCAACTGCATCTGCAGAATCTAAAGATCCCAGCGCAGGAGGTGGAACGGGGGAACATTCAGAAAGTTCATCTGAAACATCAAAATTGAGTTCCAAGAGTGCCAAAGAAAGAAGAAATAGAAGGAAGAAGAGAAAACAAAAAGAACAATCTGGTGGAGAGGAAAAAGATGAAGATGAGTTTCATAGATCTGAATCTGAAGACAGTATCAGGAGAAAAGGTTGCCGATTCTCTATTGAAGGGAATAGGTTAACACTAGAACGGAAGCATTCTTCTCCCCATCAGGTAAACTGTGATAACTATGGAACTTGAACATTATTGTCTCTGGAAAAAGTAGAGTCTTGTTATGCTGTTCTGGAAGGGACTGATCTTTTACAAAACAACACTTTTGTTCATTCATGTTTGCTACTGGGAGGTTGAAAGCTTTTGTTTTTAAGTCTAGGGTGAGTGTTCTAGAGCAGGGGTCTCCAACCTTGGCAACTTTAAGACTTGTGGACTTCAACTCCCAGAGTTCCTCAGCCAGCTTTATTGAAGTCCACAAGTCTTAAAGTTGCCAAGGTTGGAGACCCCTGTTCTAGAGCAATAGTCCTCAAACTTTCCAGCTTGGTGGACCGGCATGGGGAAGGAAGAGGAGATGGTTTTGTACGAGTGGCATGAAGTGGGGTTTTGTATGCAAGCGCACATTGCTTGTGCGTGGGGAGCTTCACAGGGGCGTGTGGGCTCACTGCTTGTGTGGACCAGTTCCAAATGGGCCGTGGCCCAGTAGTGGAGACTCTTGTTTCAGAGAGTTAATTTTTCATGAAATGCAAACTTCACAGAGTTGTTGAAATCATTATTTGAAATACCGTACTAAGGGTTTACACTAACTCCGAATAATTTTGTCATGTTTCTTATGGTCCAGTCATGAAACTTATGAAGTCTACTTTGGTAATAAATTTAGTGGCAACAGATCATAATCCTTAACATTAGTATCAAAGAGATAACATTGTATTGCAGGCAACTAAATTTAGATATTGAGACTCAAGATAAGCCAAGGCATTCATAGAGATAGTGGAAGACAATGTTTTAATTTATATCAATGAGCTGTAGACTTCCTATTCAAAAAAACTTTACATTTTCAAAAATTCAATAAGTCTGTAGTACTCTGACTTTTTTCTACAGGCATTTTTGCAAAAAAGATATCCAAATGTATATTTAGTTAGAAGAATAATTAAATCACATTTAATTAAATGGGCTTATTCCCAAGTAAGCATGGATAAAATTTGAAGCCCTAGCACAGGTAGTAAACTAATTTTGATCTCAGGTCTTGGGAAGGAGAGTTTTAATAAATATTGAATTGTTGGATACTTGAAAGTTTTTTGCCTCACGTTTCCCTCTTTCAGTAGCAGCAACTCAGTGAAAAGCAAAGATAGGAACTCTTAGAGCAAAATCTATCATTAAAAAAGGACTGTCTGAGACTATATTTGCATTCTGTATGTCTGTGTGGAGAGGAGAACCCTTTCTTTTTATCAGTGGAGGTCAGGACTTAGATGGTTTGCTAACTTTCTATCCATTTGTCTTTTCTTTCAGTCTTTGCTGAGCATGCGTGGCTCACTATTTTCCCCCCGGCGCAACAGCAGAACAAGCCTTTTCAGCTTCAGAGGTAGAGCAAAGGATATAGGATCAGAGAATGACTTTGCTGATGATGAACACAGCACTTTTGAAGATAATGATAGCAGAAGAGATTCTCTCTTTGTGCCGCGCAGACATGGTGAACGGCGCAACAGTAACATTAGTCAGGCCAGTAGGTCATCCAGGATGCTGGCAGTGTTTCCAGTGAATGGGAAGATGCACAGCACTGTGGATTGCAATGGGGTGGTTTCCTTGGTTGGTGGACCATCTGTTCCTACATCGCCTGTTGGACAGCTTCTGCCAGAGGTGATAATAGATAAACCAGCTACTGATGACAATGTAAGGAAGTTTTAAATAGTTCAGGCATGGTGACCTTTTCTTAATGCACCAGCCAGTGTTTCTACAGAATGGAATCCCTGGGAATGATCCTTGGTTGGTCAAGCTGTGAATGCTCCTGCATCTTGTAATATTTTTTTTATCTACTACTAATAAAATCAGTCTTAAACATTATTATTTGCAATACAGTGGGGAAAAAAGGTATCTGGAAAATGTGCAAAATATTTTGCTTTGTGTGTTTCATATTCAGAAAAAACCTTGCCATATCTTATTTAATCTGGCTCTGAATTAATTGTGTCTGGCCAGGAACATCTTTCTCCGTAACCAAAAGGAAGTTAAATCTTTTGATGTCATATGGATTCTGCCTTGGTTGTGAACATTTGATTACATTCTGTCTCATGAACATCATTACAACATACAAACAATATGGCTAAAAGTTCTGGTTCCCCAAACATTGGTAAAATCACTCCAAAATTTCACTTTATATATTGAGCATTTTCATGAGTCTTTTAATCTGATGTTTAATCTTTGGCTGATGAAACAAATAGAGCTAATTGAAATACAATATTACTGTACATACATTTCAAGTCACAGTGTGCCAAATATGTGATTTCTTAGACACACATTTTATCTTTCTATATACAAAAAATTGGATCTTTTATGCCAATTTGGAGAAACATGACGATGCTGGATATTATTTTTCATTTCCTTTGATTAAGCTTGAATGAAAAGCTTGCTGTCCATCTTAAATACAAAAAATAAGCAAGTGACATGTCATTATTTTCCTACATCATCTAATGTTTATTGATAACCTGGAATTTATGCCATAATCCTACATATTGGAAATGTTCACAAGTAAATGATTATAGATTTATAGCTGATGACTGATCAATTGCAATTTATTTTTTCTCCCACAAAGTGTCATATTTTTTTAAAAAAGGTATGAGGATGTTTACAGAAGATAGCATAAATCTCAATTGTAGTTATATATAGGTGTAAATTTGGCAAAGTTTAATATGTTTTCCAAGGCTACAATCCTACACAGTGGAAGCAAATCTCAATGAAATTCAGATTGAAATGGATAGGTAAGTGGGATTTTGTAAAGCTAATGAGGATAAACAAGACAGCTTGAGAAATAAATTTGAAACAATCATGGAAAGTTTCTTGAGGATCATTTGAGAAGGCTAACAACGAAGTTGTCGAAATGACAACACGTTTCTTACCACTATTTAACAGTGTACTGAAATACCAGGTTAATAATTCAATAAAATAGCAAATGTTTGGCATGAAAAACTAAACATAATTCAAAAGCATGATGCATGGGTGTCTTCAAAATAAGAGATTCTATGTCTGACTGGTTGTCTTGAACTGCCATTTTCAGGTTGATCTTACATTATACCCTCTGTTTTTTCAGGCCACAACAACAGAAACAGAACTGAAAAAAAGAAGATCGAGCTCTTTCCATATTTCTATGGACTTTTTGGAAGACCCCACGCTAAGAGAAAGAGCCATGAGTGTGGCTAGTATACTCACAAACACTATGGAAGGTACAGATGTAGATGGCAAGGGATTCAGCTAGCAAGGAGTTCACTTTTTTAAATCTAGGGTTGGGATGATCAAACAAATCAGGCACAAAACTGAATGCACAGACAAAAATATAAGGAATAACCATTATTTTTTACAAGTGAGCTTATTGGGGGTGGGAGGAATCCTACATTCTGTAATAACAATAGCAAACTTCAATAATATAAGAACAATTCATTTTATTCAATTTATTTCCAAGCAGTACCAATCTTTAAACAGACCTCCATAGTGACTAACACAGGAGTTGCCTCATCATATATGAATTTCTATAGTATGTGAACAATTTCATAGGAAGACCTCTTCTGGGCTATACCAAATTCCAGTATCCTGTGTTCTATAACGATCATCAGACGTCTCTGGGAAGCCCACAACCCTGTTTTGATTATAATAGTTCTCCCCACTAATGTTCCCTGACAAGCAAATGTCATGGTTTTCATGTAAATAGTCAGTTATGGCTAATACACATAAATGAGTTTATTTTCCACAAATTTAATTGCTTTTTTAAAGCCATCAGAGCTAGAGATCATATTGGTGGCACCAAATTCCATAGTTGCCTATCCTGAATTTTCTTCTAATTTTCTTCTTCTAAAGTTTTCTCTGGTGATCTTGGGTTCTAATATGGAAGAGAATAATACAATAATAATGTTTACTTATACTCTTGCATCTATTCCCCTCATAACTTTTATAAACTAATCCTATCCAAAATTGTAGTGTTTCTTAACAAAGAAGTTATCTTGACATTTACATAATTGTTTGATTTTTATTATCCACTTTCTAATTTTAGAGATCTCTTTTTTAAATACGGTAATATGAATTGAAGACCTGGCAATGAGACTCTGGGCCTGCATCTTGAGAATTAACTTTCTTTTGAGTAGACATAGAGTAGTAAAACTGTTTATATTCTCACATGTCCAAATCTCTCTTCCAATATAACTGAATCTTCTTCTTTTTTTATTTATACTTAAAAGTTGAAAAAACAAAACCAATGAAAGATAACTTTTTGCTTTGTGTTACAATGATAACCTTTCGCCTTGTTTTTAAACAGAACTTGAAGAGTCACGACAGAAATGCCCACCTTGTTGGTACAAATTTTCAAACATTTTCTTAATCTGGGACTGCTGCCCGTGTTGGCTGAAAGTGAAGCATATTGTTAACATCATAGTGATGGATCCATTTGTTGACCTCGCTATTACAATTTGCATTGTTTTAAATACGTTGTTCATGGCAATGGAACATTACCCAATGACAGAAAGATTTGCGAACGTCCTTAATGTTGGAAACTTGGTGAGCTTGAATATTGTGCCTTTAATTGACGTTTCTTCTAATGATGTTGTTAATAACAGCACTAAGTGAAGAGTTAAAATATCTTTTAAAAAAAGAAATGAGTGGCTTGAATTACTGGATAGATATGGTTAGCAATATACACTGAATACAATTTTTAAAAAAAACAGTATACAGTAATTTTGTGTCCATATATATCAAAATAACAGAATTTATTTTGTGGTTTGATTTCAATGTGATAACAAAGGAAGTGAAAAAATGTTTTTTAAAAATGTTTTAAAATGTAAAATATTGGAATTACCAAAATATTAATGTTTCATTAATCAAAACATTAATACTTCATATGTTGCTGTATATCACTTATGACACTTAGAATAAAAGCACATTGATAATGCAACAATCACAGTGTAATGGTTTGACACTTTTGGGACAAGCAAATTTCTGAATTTATACGGCCCTACTAAACTCAATCAAGCCTTCATCTCACCTAATTTCTAGATTACAAATTATTTCTGATGCTCACTGCAACCTAAATATCAAGGTACCACAACAAATTTATGAGTATTAAGCTCCCTTTATGGCATTCCAATTTCTCATTGTTCATATAGGAACCTACCCATTTATTAGTGCAATCTTGCACTAACTGCAAGCTAATTGTGGAGTTTTCTCAGTGGTGGGATTCAGCCAGTTCGCACCTATTCGGGAGAACCGGTTGTTGGAAGAAATCTTATTTTGCTTGTTTTCCACTTTACAAAGCTAATCCTGTAAGGAAGGCAGGAAGGAAACATTCTGATGGTGTTTCTAGCCTAATCTTTATTGCCCGGCTTACAGAAACTGCCTCTCGGGTTAACCCTTGTTACATTGTAACAGCTAAAGTGAAGCGCCTCATCGACATGAGTGACGTTGAGTTGGCCACGCCCACACGGTCACATGACCACCGAGCCATGCCTACCCAGCTGGTCATTAAGTCAAAGAACCGGTTGTTAAATTATTTGAATCCCACCACTGAGTTTCCTCCTCCCAGAGTTTTCACTGCTAATGATTTTAAGTCACTTTTCCTAATTGTCTTTAAACTGAGACTATGTAATCTAATTTTACTTTACCAACTGGGATCAATGTAAATAAAAACTAAACTTTATTTTTTTATTTATTTATTTTGTCACACAGTATATATAAGTATGAAATAACTAAACAATATACAGTATAAGCATATATATAAGCATGAGTATATAATAACTATATTAATTGGATATAATGAAAGGAAACAATAGGACAGGAACGGTAGGTACACTTGTGCTCTTATGCACGCCCCTTACAGACCTCTTAGGAATGGGGTGAGGTCAATAGTAGACAGTTTTTGGTTGAAGCTTCGGGGATTTTGGGAAGAGAACACAGAGTCAGATAGTGTATTCCAAGCATTAACAACTCTGTTACTGTAGTCGTATTTTCTGCAATCAAGATTGGAGCGGTTAACATTAAGCTTAAATCTATTGTGTGTTCGTGTATTGTTGTGGTTGAAGCTGAAGTAGTCTTCGACAGGAAGGACATTGTAACAGATGATTCTATGAGTTAAACTCAGGTCATGTCGAAGGCGGCGTAGTTCACATTGAAATGACACAAAAACCAGCAGAAGAAAAATCTTACAACCAAGTATGTGAGGGAAGAAGCTGAAAGGTGAAAATGGTCATTTCCAGATTGTTATAATATATAGAACTATGTTTGCACACACATTTAGAGCTGATCTTTGATTGCTGCCCATCAAATTACCTATCTGAGCAGTGTGTTGCTCTAAGGGAAATAAGACAGCCCAATCCTAACATTTGTAGCTATCTTTATAGTTGCTTTGGGTAGTGGGATAAATCATTGTTCCCCTGTTCAAAATCTCAACAAATTATTAGCAGAGAAAACCTCATGCAAATTTCCAGTATCATTCCTTCAGTTCCCGCGTGATGCTTTAAACTGATATCAAAGAACGTAACACATTTGGAGACATAATGAATAAGAAAATCACAATAAATCTATCAAATGCATTTGGAAGCTTTTGGAAATTGATAAATCTGCCTGTCATATTTTAGGTTTTCACTGGAATCTTCACAGGAGAAATGTTTCTTAAACTAGTAGCCATGGATCCATATTATTATTTCCAAGAAGGCTGGAATATTTTTGATGGTTTTATTGTCACCCTTAGTTTGGTTGAACTTGGCCTAGCAAATGTGGAAGGACTCTCGGTTCTCCGATCATTCAGACTGGTAAATTGTTTCATTTAACAAATACAAGCATATGTACATTATCTTTACACATTCAGGATGCTAAAATTAATTGATTTTGATGTTGAATCACAATTTTGAAACTGAATACTCTTCTTTCTTAATGCTCAAAATTCTGAGGCTTGTATCTGATGGCAATCATTTGTAGACTCATATGTCTGGAAGATAGCCACTGCAAATCCTTCAGATCTGTTCCAGAAAGATTGGGATGGTAGTATGGCAGAAGGGGAAACGATACAAAAAAATGTTGAAGAATGGGAAGGTAGCTTGAATTATGTCCAAACGTATTCCATTAATGGAAATCTCTGCTAGAAAAAAGATCTTTGATTTTCATCTTCTGATTTTCTGTTGTTTCTTTCAATGGTGGGACTCATTGGATACATATAAAACTAAGATTCGTAGCTTGAATGGCATATATGAGCTATATGGTTCAATAAAAGTTATTTGTACTTTGAAACTAATTATTTGACTTGTATTAGTAAAAGCCATTCATAAAGTTAGCCTTAAATGTAAATAGGATTTCAGTTTTAAACTCTAAATTATAATGGGGTCTCACTGGAAGAAAACGAATGAAATAGTCTTCATTTTTAAATAATGGTGGTTGTATTTCAGTGTTGTAATATGTGAATACCAATTTATTTCAGTGTAATTTGGCTCCATCTGGTTATTTTTAACTAATTTGTCTTGTTACTTACTAAACTTTTTTGGCCACTTATTTGTTTTTCAGTTGCGAGTTTTCAAATTGGCTAAATCTTGGCCAACACTAAATATGCTGATCAAAATTATTGGCAACTCTGTTGGTGCTTTGGGAAATCTGACTTTGGTCCTGGCCATCATTGTCTTCATTTTTGCTGTGGTTGGTATGCAGCTCTTTGGTAAAAGCTACAAGGAATGTGTGTGCAAGATTGCAAAAGATTGTGAACTCCCTCGCTGGCACATGAATGATTTTTTCCACTCTTTCTTGATCGTGTTCCGAGTTCTTTGTGGAGAATGGATAGAAACCATGTGGGACTGTATGGAGGTTGCAGGTCAAGCCATGTGCCTTACAGTCTTCATGATGGTTATGGTGATTGGAAATTTAGTGGTATGTAATTTTTTTAAAAAATATCAATATTTATTCGACCATATTAAGAAGTATTGTCTCTTTAAATCTCTTAAGACATCCTCTTTTCAAACAGAATGACTTTTCATGCAATTGTCATTCACTGAAACACTAAAAATGTTTGGTAAATAAATATTTTCCAACCTATGAAAATACAGTGATGCTTAAAAGCTTGTGAATCTTTTTGAATTTTCAAACTTTTCCTTAATAAATAAAAGAAGTAGTACAATTATTTTAACACATTTGTTTAATCAAGTTCTCTTTTAGGTTTAGAAGTTTACAAATTTTTACAAGTTTTAGGATTTATATGGAGAACAGATCACATTTTAGGTTCTATCGATGCATAAAAGTTGAATATTCAGTACATTTACAAACTTTGAAGCACCACTGTAGTTCCCCTCTTATACAACTTGACTGTTGTATCTATACTCTTTCAAACTCGCTACTTATTCTGATTAAGATAAATAGGCTATTGATTACTACAATCAAGTTTCAAAGCTGTACATCAGTAGGAACACAAACACACATAGACAATTTTTGTTCATGAAGTCAATCTTTCCTTCACGTTTCATAAATTAGAAGGAAACCTTTAGTGAATGCAGTGGGCCTCCATAAGCAGTGATCTTCCAAGGTAGTGTTACAGAACTTCCATTTCCTCAGAGGCAGCTCTGGGTTTTCAGTGACTTAGTCAAAACCAGGTGCTATTTTGGAAGGAGGGTTTCATAAGTGAAATGGATTCCATAAACCTGTTCTACCCTAAATAATGGTTTGATGTGTGAACCTAGATTGCCTGGATATGTGTATGCATGTGTCCTTTTGGTCTTTATCTTGGTTAGCACAGCCTTAAATGTACACAATCTCTCTGGTTTTATCATGTGAGATTAATGAACTAGGTTTCAAATCTATTTTTATAATGCGTGATTAATGAACTAGGTTGTAAGTCTGTAAACCAAGGATGAATTTCAAATAGATCATTTCGGCGTATAGCATCTGCTAATCAAAACCAAGGGTGAATTTTCCTTCTTTTCTTTAGGTGCTGAATCTCTTTTTGGCCTTGCTCTTGAGCTCATTTAGTGCAGATAACCTTGCTGCTACAGATGATGATAATGAAATGAACAATCTCCAGATTGCAGTGGCGAGGATTGATAAAGGAATAGATTTTATGAAAAGGAAAATCCATGAGTTCATCCAGAAATCCTTTGTCAAAAAGCAAAAAGCTCTAGATGAAATCAAACCTCTCGAGGAGCTCCACAATAAGAACAGCTGCATCTCTAACCACACCATAGAAATCTGCAAAGAGATTGATTTTTTTAGAGATGGAAATGGAACCACCACCAGTGGCATAGGCACCGGCAGCAGCGTGGAAAGATACGTGGTAGATGAAAGCGATTACATGTCGTTCATTAACAATCCAAGCGTGACGGTGACTGTACCGATCGCCGTTGGAGAATCTGATTTTGAAAATTTAAATACCGAGGAATTCAGTAGTGAGTCTGATTTGGAAGAAAGCAAAGAAGTAAGATTTGAAATGCTACTAATGTACATGGTTCAGGGGTTAAGAAATATTTCTGAGATGGGGGAGTATATTTCAAAGATTAGACAGTATGAAATATTGTCATGCAAATAGATTAGAATATAAAATCTGCCTCCAATGAATCCCCATTTAACTGCTACCTCGTTTTAAGCAACTGTTGCTAAAGACTATTTTTTTTTCAACAAAAAAATCATTTTATGACTAATGAATTTATGACCAAATTTCTGCAGCTGTGATTTTAGACCATCTCTCACACTTGTTTCCCCCACCCTCTCCCCCACTCCTTCCGTCCCTCTCTCGTATTCATTTAGCAACTATTTCACTTCCAATTTAAGGGACAGATTGTGGTTGCTAAACAAGATAAATGTATAGTAAGTAAGAATAGTAAGTAAATTAAAGAGGCACTTAAAAGTGAACCTACCATCTATTCGCTAATGTTGCTTCTAAAAATCCAATCCTTTCTTATACCATAATCCAAATTAGTAGGAAAATGTAATATTTGAAATGATAGCACAGAGATTTGGGTAGCCTTCAGCCTATAGTCATGCCAGCCACATGACCACAGAAGCCATGTGTTCGGACACCACTGGCTCTTTGGCTGGGAATCAGAGATGAGCACTGCCTCCTAGAGTCAGGCAGAACTAACAGGGCAAACCTTTACCTATTTTGAGAGGAAGGGATTAAAAAAAAAGAGTACCCAATATTTTGATAATACCCAAGTTAATTTCAGTACCTTAGTTACAAGCAAATTATAAAGACTCTGTTGAAAACAATAGTTGCTTGAAATGAACTGGTTTTCCAAGAAACACGGTAAACCCACTATCAGCTAATCCAGTTTATCAGTAGGAAAGTGCTCATACAAAAAAATCCTTTCTCTCTCCTTGCTGTGATTGGGCTACAGAAACAAAAATCCTCTCTCCCTCATGCTAAATCTTTAACATTTCCATCTCATTCCTATGACAGAAAGCTATGTGGGGAATAGAAAGAAAGAAAGACAGAGAGAGAGAGAGAGAGAAAGAAAAAGGGAGGGAGGAAGGAAGGAGGAAGGAAGGAAGGAAGGAAGGAAGGAAGGAAGGAAGGAAGGAAGGAAGGAAGGAAGGAAGGAAGGAAGGAAGGAAGGAAGGAAGGAAGGAAATGTCCAAGCTACCTTGTCACCATCACCACTTGCATATAATTACACTCCAATGTATAATTATACCATATTAGAAATTTATATGTGTCCCACAATATTTGTAACTATAGCGTACTGTTATAGTGGCTAGAGTAGTAAATCCTCAGTAAATTCTCAGTGAAACAAATTTCAGAAATCCTATTTTAAAATGCAGTCAGGGATGATCTAGATCAGTGGTCACCAACTGGTGGTCTGTGGACCACTGGTGGTCCGTGAGAAAATTTTGGTAGTCCCCAGAAAAATTATTTCCATGTTTTTATATTGTACTAAATCAGGGGTCCTCAAACTACGGCCCCTGGGACGGATACATGCAATGAACGTTTGTGTCGCTGCAAAGAGTTTCTCCCTTCGGGGTCTTTTTGTGTGGGTCAGAGGGGGGGCAGAAATTCCGACGGGGTCTGCTTCAGCCTCCTGGTGTGGGGCTTTGGGCAAAGGCTGGAGGGAAGAGTCAGAGGGTTTTGTTCCTGCATCCTGGCCTGGAACGGGCTGACCATCTCAGCCCACTGAGCCGCCAGGTGCCAATACTCCTGCAGGTCTGCTTGGAAAGCTTACGCTCGTAGTCCTCAGTGTGGTGCTTCTGCTGAGCCTCCTCGCTCAATCCAATTTAAACTGAACCAGCTGTTTTGCCAACTGTTTCTTGTGGTGGCTGCTTAACTCCAGCGACTGCTTCCCGTTGGGGCCCTAAAGAGCCCGGGCAGGCAGGCGAGAAGTAGCGAGTAGAGGCTGGCAAGATGCCCCTCGACGTGAGTGACATTGAGTTGGCCACGCCCACCCAGTCACATGACCACCTTGCCATGCCCACCCAGCCGGTCATTAGGCAGATCATATTACTGATCCACAGGATTTAAAATTATGAATTTAGTGGTCCCTGAGGTCCAAAAGGTTGGTGACCCCTGATCTAGATAGTAATTGTTTTCAGGTTCTTGTCACTCTTTCCAGCTCAACTCAGACAAAGCAAGGGCTATTAGGAGAGGGGCGATTAAAATTGATCACAGTTGTCTTGTTTTCCTCTGCTTTTTGGCATGAGTCTAGAAATGTGCAAAATACAAGTGGTATTTTTTTTTTATAAAACAGCTATCTTGAAACAGAATAGCTTGTTTAAATCCAGGAGCGTGGAAGTAAGAACAGATACAAGTTTCCATCAAAGGGAGAACAGACAGTCCACAAATTCCCATATGACAAATTAGCTGGGTTCCATTTCAGGCAGACCAAAAGTGCAGGCTCCATTCCTGAAATCATCTGCTTTGACGAACCTTAGAGCCAAATTTGTACTGGCACCATTTTGTGGGGGTGATCCCCTGAGTTCTTTAGTGCAGCCTATTAAAATCTGTGGCAAAATATTCCCTGATCTATAATGATGATAGGAATCCATAATTACTTAAAAAAATAACTACTGCAATGTGAGAGTTCAGAGTATTATTTTTTTATGTGTTGCATGCTTCCCAGTAAAAACCGAAAACAACTAACAGTCTTTTACCACTTTATAGGACTTCAGTTCAGATGTTGATTATTTTAAAGATCTGAGTGCAGCTGTATTTTCCATTTTCTCCTTCCTGTTTAATTGGATTCTTCTTTTGTATTTGATTCTTCATCTTTATAAGAAAGAGAAAAAAATCAACCACCACGACTGGATGACTGAACAGAGATAGAAAATGGTTATCTAATCAGCTATTCTTTCTTTTCATATTCTCTTCCCTCCCACAGGCTTTTATCTTTATTAGTTTGGAGTTGCCATGAACATTTTCATCCGTAATCTTCCTCTCTGCTTTTATTTTAACTCCTACATTTTTTATTCCCTCTCATAGTCTGTCTTTTACTTCTTTAGTCCTTAGTTCTTTCAATAGAATTAATGCAGTAGCCATTAATGCAGTCTATCTCCAGGAGATTTCCAGTTTAATATGTTTCCTTCTTTCTGTACTTCAAATGTTCTATATGATATTCAACCATCATTGTATTCAAAACGCAGTTAGCCTCATTGTTCTCTGGTTAGTAATTACAGCTATTGTGTAAAATGCTGTTATTTTCCTCAAGGCACAATGCTATTGTTGTATAATCATAACTTAGCATTAGGGTTTAATTAACTTTGCCTCAAAAATGGAATTTACCAGATACCATTAAGAAATCATTAAACCTTCACAGACCTGTTTACTGAGTGCAGACCTATATCATATTGAGCAGTAAATTGTTCTTTGTCCATCCATGTGCTAAATTGGCATCTATTTCAGAATAATGATCCTATTTCTGATTGATTATCATTTTTTCAAAGAGACTATATAACATCTTAAAAGAACATCTAATGATGGCTGGGCTTTTTTTAGTCAGTTATTTTAGATGTGTTAACTATATTTTTTTCCTCCTTTGACAGAAACTAAATTCTTCTAGCTCATCAGAAGGGAGCACAGTTGATATTGGGCTACCTGCTGAAGAACAACCAGTGGTAGAACCTGAGGAAGCACTTGAACCTGAAGCTTGTTTTACAGAAGGTCAGGGAAAATTAAGTATCCAACATTTTTGTTACTTTATTCCTAGAAGACATACACATTTGAAAAGAATACAAAGCATGTTTCAGGTGTATACAGTTTGGTGGTTACAGATGTTGGATTAGGAGCTGGACACTAGGTTCTACTCTATCTAGCTACAAATGCCTAACTAGATGACTCTAGGCCAGTCACTCTTTCTCTGCACTGCCTATTATGCATGTATAGTAAATGAAAGTTGAAGAACAAAGCACTATATCAGTGGTGTCAAACTCGTGGTGACACAGCGGCGTCACGTGATGCATCGCAACTTTTTCCCCCTTCGATAAACCGGGGGGTAGGGGTGGTCAGCGTGTGATGTATCCGGCCCGCGGGCTGTGAGTTTGACACCCCTGCACTACCTAGACCTCCTTATTGAAAGATAGGATACAAGTCTACTTAATAACATAGGAAAATCATCATGAAGAGGCTACAGTTCATTGTCAGATAGTCTTAGATCAAGAAATGTAAAACTTTTTTTTGTTTCTCTTTCACCTTTTTAACATTTAATACATTTTAGGTTGTGTACGAAGATTCAAGTGTTGTCAAGTTAGTGTGGAAGATGGAAGAGGAAAGCAATGGTGGAATCTCAGAAAAACCTGTTTCCGAATAGTTGAACACAATTGGTTTGAAACCTTCATTGTCTTTATGATTCTCCTTAGTAGTGGTGCTTTGGTAAGTGAAAATTTAAAAAAAAATGAAGGGGGAGGGTTACATTATAATTATAAAACTATTTGCAGTGTCTAAAATAAAATAAAATGCTTTTTTGGAACTGGAGAAGCCTTTGGATGGATTACATCCTTTATACCTGGAGGAGGGGAAGATACAATTTTGTAGATTTAAAGAAACGTTTTTGCCATTGAGAACTACACTGATGGGTAGTGCCATGGAGAGACATTTCAACATTTTTAATACAACTTTATTACATTTCAGCCATTGCATGGGAGTATCAATATCCTATTTGAAATCAGTTATCATTATTTGACAATTTCCCACCAAGTTCAACCACGGATAATGTAATCTGGGAGTGTTTTGAGGGCCACAAAAGTGATTATTCCATTATAATATAGATTAAATCTTGTGGATTGCCATTTGCAGGCCTTTGAAGACGTATACATAGAACAGAGGAAAACCATCAAGACCATATTGGAATATGCTGACAAAGTCTTCACTTACATCTTCATTCTTGAAATGCTTCTGAAATGGGTAGCATATGGATATCAAACATACTTTACTAATGCTTGGTGCTGGCTGGATTTCTTGATTGTTGATGTAGGTATCCCATATTATTTATTTATGTCTACAAGTAGAATCTGTAATAAAATTTTACAGTATAAAGCAAGATTTGGTCCAATCCAAAGCCAAAGACTGCCGAAGACCGCAGACAGTTAGTAATGCAGCCCCACAAGATCATAAATGTTTAACCTTATTATGTGATTTATATACATTAACTATAGCATATTTTATATGCGGCCCAAAACAATTCCTCTTCACTCAATACAGCCAAGACAAGCCCAAAAGTTGGACAATGATGGTATAAAGTAATCTTGTATAGGATTTCAGCCAGCTAGCCAGCTTCCCCTCTATGCCCCAGTAGCCTGTTAAAGTTTTTTCATTTCGTTAATTTTCCCAGTTTTCTACCTTCTCTTTTTGACCTTCTCTTTGTATTATTTATGGTTTCCACCTACTCCTGCTATTTGGGATCGTCTTGTTTGGGCGACATAATAATCTACTATCAGAATCAATTTTCTTGCTATGTAGGATATTTTGTATTAAACTCTTTAAAAATTGCCACAACTTGTTCTTTTTGGGCAAAATGAGTTGTTGCTCATTTTGACCACAATATGCCATTGGAAAACTTGATTTCTATATAATGTTTGACACTTTCAGGAGACCAGAGTCTGTTATTTAAAAAATGGAAGTAAGATAATAGACCGCTCTCCAAACAACTTATAAGAATAGTCTGAGTCTATGTAACATTTCCTTAGAGGCCACACTCAAGTTCCTGAATCCAAGTCCTGCAAAAAAACAAAAACAAAAACAAACCTAGGGTGATTTGGCTGATATTACCAGGATGAAAGTTTAGCCAGATTAATCATATTAGCACTCCAGAGTATATAATGCCAAAACTGGCATACTGAAAAGCTAAAATAACTTGTATAAACCCAGTCATGGCTCATTTAATACATTTTAATTTAAACAAAATATAGATTAGCAAATTGTGCTAGCAACCAATTCTTTCCACCACTACATACCCTAGTACAAACCTGATGTTGAAAGATTTCAAGTTTATGGAAGAACCTGCTTATCTTTGGGATATCTCCTGTTCCATAGTTCCTTCAGAGTGTGCATTCCTAAAAAATGCTACAACTTTAAACACAAAAAGGTGCAAAGAATAATTTTATTTATCATTTTTTTTTCATCCCACAGGTATCTTTGATAAGTTTAACAGCAAATGCACTGGGTTATTCAGAACTTGGTGCCATTAAATCCCTTAGGACACTGAGAGCATTGAGACCTTTAAGAGCCTTATCAAGATTTGAAGGGATGAGGGTAAGAAAAAAACGAGAAGAAGTTTGATGATAAATAAAATGCATGCCTAAGTCTAATGAATGTTCCATGCATGTCCTGTGGAGAATGATCAATCCATGCAAAAATGCTGCCCTTTCATACAATTGCATATTTACCAGTAGTAGATAAGCAAAATATTTCATTAGCTAAATATAAGCCTTTTTTTAATGCTACATATTAGCAGGGTGATTTATATTACTTTACTTTCTAGCCAATTTGAGGAGTTTGTTCTTAAATAAAGCACATTTGCTAATAGGAACTTCAAAAGTTAGTTAATTTGGTTTGATTTTCTTCTGAATATTTTTATTTCATGAACAAAGTTTATGTTATGCAGCTGTTTAAAACAGCATGCTGTGCTCAAAAAATCTGACCTAAATATTGAAATTAATAGGGGAAAAAACCAGTTCTCACAGGCTACATTTAGGCTTTCATTTAGCTGGTCATATTTGACTAGCATCAGTTTTCCAAATAAGATCAGGTCTCAGTTATTTTACAGTGAACCATTTAAATATTAGTAGCATTCAAAGGTAATTATTAATTGAGCTGTACAGAGATATTTTTATAACCTTTAAATATAATATGATCTCCTTAATTGGACTAAACCTGTTAAATGGCTAATTAACCAAACAATTCAATTGATTCTTTTTTCCCCCACACTAGCTAATAATTCTCAATAGAGTTAAAATAATTCCAGCATTATCTACACAAATCATGCATTATTATTCGGTTGCTTTCTGGGTAAGTCAGGATCCTGTCTTAATTCCTATCTCAGAAAAGATTCTTATGTCTTATCCCTATTTTCTTGTCTTTCTTAAAGTTAGTAGTTGAATTTGTGACTGTACTGAAATCAGTAGTGAAACTCAAAATATTTCTGTGAAAATATGAATTTATTCTCTGCATACAACCTAATTCAAACTGCATGTTGTTCAAACGTTATTTTTAGAGTATGTTTTTGCCACTTCATGGAAACATAAGAGGAAACAGCTTTTGAATAATGATAAAAGAACCCATCTAGTGAGGTGAACAGCTAATAATAACATGCTGTTTATGTAGTATTTAGATTAAAAAACAAATACAAAAAAAATCACCAATACATGAAATGAGATTCAGATTGGAGCTCATTTCCTCAAATTGTATCCATCAGGTTGCATACGTTTTCTTCAAAATTTCTAAAAAGAAATATTGTAAATTGAAACTGACTCGATACATGAATTTCAGGTGCATCTAACCACCCCTTAATTTCAACAAATTCCTTTAAACAAGAAATTCATGAATTGAGAAGTCAGCAGTGGAATAGGGTAAGAGCTGGTCAATTCCTGTAGTGTTCACGAACATTCATTCAGTTTTCAACTGACTGTTTGGTTTATCCATGTTCATACTTCTTTTTCTTTACTATTCATGAACATTCTTGCAAATATGTTTTTGTTGACACAATTGTTTGGGAAACTGTTGTGCTTTGTACTCCTTCCTAATTATTCTTCAGAAATGGCAATAATGCTTAATGTTCATGTAATATGTGCACAAGAATATGGCAATATGAAAAATTACTTTAATACATATCTTCTTCATAAGACAGGACATAAGAATGCATTTGGTTTCATTTTTACATTCAGAAATGATTTTGCTAGTTAAAGCTTTCTAAATGGAAAGGAGGTGTCACGTGTACACACTGGTATCAGTTATTCACCATTTTCTATGGGTCTTCCTCCTTGAAAAAGCCCCTCTCATTGAACCAAGGAGCAAAGGAAATCAGATTTGATTCTAATGATAGAATCATTGCAGCCAGAACTAAAGAGATATAATAATAATAAAGGATAAAGTCTGCAAAGAATTTACCAAGTCAATAGCACTTGGCCAAAATTTAAAAACAGTACACATTCACAGAAATCAGTATATCTGTTAATGAATGATTCGTGAACAGGAAAAGAATTCACATAAACTACTGAAATACTTAACTGACCAGCTCTGTGGAGTCACTAACAGCTACCACACAAACTTTCCCCAACAGTTTTATTCTGAAGGGAACAAGGGAAGAATGGGCTGGTGGTGAAGAAATATCTCCTGCAAACCATTAATACCTCTTTGCTCTCTTCAAGGGGAGCAGTGGTTCAATGATATACATCAGAGAATTGGGGTTCGACTATTATCTGTGCGGCAACAGATTGTGGAGTAAGAACACCTTTAGCTATTAGGTACTAGCAGTTTTCTATTTGGGGGAAAATAAGGATTCACAAATTCTGTTGGTCTTTTGGGCCCTTTATTTCTATTATGCGTCAACATATAATATTTTTTCTGCAATGCAGCATACAGCCTGATGCTGAGTATGGGCTTGGGGAACTCCAGTGCCATGATCATTCAAGAGCTACATAAATCTGGAAGCCTTAAGACTTGAGTTGCGCTTATATACTAAGCAAATTTATAGTTTCAAATTCAGGAGATGTCTTATTATTTGGAAGACAAAAGAGCATATACAAATTGCTAAGAAACTAATGAGATTCCCAGTGAGCCCTCACAGAAAAATCTACAAAGAAAATGCTTGTGCATAGATTTTTTTACAGTAGATAAGTGGCATTTAAATGAAAGTGAGATCTAGTATCAATATTATTCTATAAATTACATTCTTATAAGTATTTCATTTAATTAATTGGCAGAATGGGTAATAAAGAACTTTAAATAGTTTTTCCATTCAAAGTTTAGTTTGAGTTGTTCCCAAATATCAGGTACTAGTTTTTACATATTAGCATACTTACATTTAAATGTGGGACTTTAAAATTAACATTATATGATTTTTCTGTTCAAAAACTGGTAAAAATTATTTCTACGCAGAAGACTACCCCAAGGCCTAAGGACAATGTAAGTCTGTGACATATGACAAACTTATTTTAATATTTATAAAATACCTGTTCATAAGCAAAAGAAAAAATAACCAAAATACAATATTTTTTAAAAATCATATCTGTTTTGTTATATTATAGTTATTCAAATATATTTAAAACTAAATTTAAAACACTTTAACTCCACATAGGTGCTGGAAGGCAAAGTAAATAACCTCTTTTATATCTGCTATAGATTGAGACTATTCTAATCTCACTGCAAAATGAGATTTGGATATGCATTTTGCTTTCTATTTATCATTCTTAATATTTACTGTAATATAAAGTTCTTGTTGTACTTCAAGTATGTTATTGTTAACATAGAAAAATCAATATCAATATCCATTGCTTTGCTAAATTTATAGATTGCTTTTTATAGCAATAAAGCATGTGTTTATGTGTAAATTCACTGAAAGAGAGCATGTTACGCCGTGCTTGGTACCTTTCTCTTAGATCAGTAAAACAGAAAAGGTTTTAAAAAATTAAGCCACCTTGCAGTTTTAGTTTTGCATGTCTTACGCACATTTCTGGCTGATTGCTTTAAAGTTTATCATATTTCAAATTTCCAGTCCAGTTTTTTAGATAGTAATATTAAAAAGAAAATTTTACCCCGAATATCATCTATACAGTTTTATGTAATTCAGCAGATATATTAAAACACACTTTACATTGACAAAGTAATGACTAATTGGCAATTGACAGTATCACAAATGTTCAATGTTTACAGACCCAATTATTAAGTATTTATTTTTTATAAATGAGGCATACTGCTTTTCCCCACAGTTTTTCCATTACTAGTTTCACACTATAAAGAAAAGAAAGAGGAGAAACACAATTAGAATGTAAAAATCTATGAAAGCCTGAGGTACCTTTCCACCTACAAAAGATATCTGCTCTGGTAGGATTGTTTCAGACCTGACTTTAAGAGTGTTGGTTAAGAAAAGCAAAAACACATCTGGTTTACCTATTGGATTGAATTGATGTCTGATTATTTGGTTTCAGCTTTATGTAATGTGAACTCAACCACTGTGGCATTAAAATCATGGCTAATGCTTTAGCATATTTGGTGAATCCAATTAGTTGTGGTTTATTCAGTAAATCACAATATATTATTTATTATTATTCATTGAAATGTATTGGCCGCCCAATTCCAAATGGACATTATACAAAACTAAAAAAAACTTTAAAAAAAACTTTAAAAAGCAAGAAATATTAAATCAATCAACAGGCTATAGTTTTGTCTGATGTGCGAGCCTGTTTACCATGTTTACCATGTATAGTAGAGATGTACAAATATATACAGACATAAATCCTTCTGTATTTACTGGACATGGCAAATGTAGACATAATTGCAGATCAATCCACTATACTATTTCCTTTGTGTAAAGCTTAGCCCAAAAAGAAGGCTGGGTATTCATCAAAAAGGAGTAACAGGTTGTTAAAAGGAGCCTCTTTCAGTTTAGTAAATCTGACAATCAAATAAGAAGTGAAATGGAAAATGCAGCATATTCTAGACTCACTTTTACATTAATCTAATTTAGTGATAGTACAAAATGCTTTTGCTCTATAGTCCTTCTATTTAACGACTATAATCTTGAAAATCTTTATAACTTTTCTATCTATCTATCTATCTATCTATCTATCTATCTATCTATCTATCTATCTATCTATCTATCTATCTATCTATCTATCTATCCTCTATCTAGCTATCTAGCTATCCTCTAGCTAGCTAGCTATCTGTCTAGCTATCTTCTATCTATCCATCTATCTATCTATCCTCTAGCTAGCTAGCTATCTTCTATCTAGCTATCTACCTATCCTCTATCTAGCTATCTACCTATCCTCTATCTATCCATCTAGCTATCTAGCTATCTATCTATCTACTATAAGCTATCTAGATTGTTATCTATCTATCCTCTATCTATCTATCTATCTATCTATCTATCTATCTATCTATCTATCTATCTATCTATCTATCTATCCTCTATCTATCTATCCCCTATCTATCTGTCTGTCTGTCTGTCTGTCTGTCTGTCTGTCATCTTTCAGAGACAATTTCCTTCAAACGTTTCACGGACTATCTGTAATATCAGTGGATCTTAAATCATTACTAGATCAAGTCCCATAACTTCCAATGATCTAAGTTGAGATTCAAACATTGCACTTTTTCAGATGATAAGGTTGCAGTCTTAAACACAACTTGCTAAAAGAAAACTTTGCTGAATTCAGCAATACTTACTTTTGACTAAACATACAGTATCCACTTCATTATATTCTATATGAATATAATATAATACAGTATAAAAATACATTAACAACTATTTTTCTCTTTTTAGTCATGTTTGTTAATCACATATGAAACTATGAGCACTTAAAGAAGTGTCAGATGCAAAGTTTAAGATTTAACCAGTTCTCATTTTGACAATTTTGGGTCCTTGTGAGGAAAACGTGTAGTCACAGGGTCTTAAAATTCTTGATTACCAAAACTGTTAGTTAAAGTTAATTCCCTTAATATTTCAATGCAATTTACTCAAATCATTGGTTCCATCTTTTTGGAGTGATCCAACTGTCATGCCATCAACCTGCCCTATCAGATTTCTGCAATTGTGTGAAACCACCTATAATAGTGATTTGATTTTAGTTCTTCAGTTAGTTTGCTTGCTTGCTTACTAAACTAAACTTACAATACATTACTACATTCTAACAACTCTCAGCAGCTTACAGAGTAGAGTGTACAACATAACAACCATTAAAATACCACATAAAAACAAATGATTACACAATAGTGCCAATGGAAAAAAAGAAAACCAAGAGCAAAAAGTAAAATCTAGTAAGTTAAGAGGATCCTCTTCAGAATCATTCCATGTTTGGTAGTTTTCTGAAAGCCAGCATGGGGAAGTCTGATCTCCACAGAGAAGTCATTCCAGAGCATTGTTGCTCTGGAAAAGCATATAGAAAAGCAGCCTTGGCTCCTCATTCCCCCCACCCCCTTCAAATATGGGACTGCAAGAAACTAACAAAACCCGTTACTGCCCTTAACAGATGGATCTTCCTCACACCCTCTAGCCCTGATGGTAAGGTTGCTGAAAGACCCTTCTCTGACAAGACAACATTATCCCCTTCATTCAGCCAGGTTTTGATACTATGTGTTGAGTCGTAATTATTAACTGTGACTTGTGTAAGTTAGTTTTAGATAATTGTTACTTCATCTAAACTTGCGGTCCCTAACCTTTGGAATTGATGGGCGTGAAATGGACATTCTCCCACAATGGCAATCACAGTAGGCCTATTGCACCAGCCATTTCCATTTACCAAATAGCAACCTGGTGAGGTTGCTTTTTCCCATCTCTGCTACCTAGTAGGCTCTCTACCACCTTAGCTCATCACTTGGGTGATGCCCGTGAATATTATACATAAGAGCGTCCTTATATTTCCATTGTTTTCTGTTTGACAGTAATAAGTTTTCCTCAGATAAAATTGTTCAGATGTAAGAATTATCCTAATCTAAATGTTAAGGTGTCAGAAGGTTTTTGCATTATAAAGTGGCTTAAAATTTTTGCTAACATGTACATTTCCAGCCAGCTATGAAACCCACTGAGATGCTAGAGTTGAAAATTACCTGTTTAAAAGCCGAGTTTCATTATGGAGTTGAAAAATGAACCTTTCTTTTCCTCTCAAGGGAAACAGGGCCAGCCTTGGAAGACTAAAAATAGAGAGTCTTTCTGTATTTGTACTAGTAGCATCCTGGTATAATACAATCCAGATGGCAATCACTGCTGTTATCTTCACTGTCTTTTAAGATCTGCAAATAGTATTCGTAGACAGAACATGTTGCCTTTTCTATTTTTCAAAACAAAAAAAATAAGGATGCAGGTTAACTGAGAACGGCATGGAGTAACGAAGGTCTCTGTGTATGTTTGACTATGTAGAGATGAATTAGTAAATAAATACTTCCACAGCTCCTCTCCTACATGCTTAGAAATCTAATCTTTCACATTCACAATCTGTAATGATAAACTGTATGAGATGAAGGGACTGCAGTATTTCCAAACATGCTGCATCCAATATTATTGTATTTAAACAAGACCCACCTAAAGCATTTTGCTTGCTTCAGTTCAGTTCCATATTTGAAGTTGAACTTTGTTTCAACATTGGGAATAGAGAAGCATCATTCACTGTAGATGAAGGACACAGGAAAGCTTCACTATTGCAAAGCAGACCATTTGGCAAATACGGTTTTATCTATTCGTTGTCCCTCAACATCTGCTGACTGAAGTCGCCAGCAAATTAGTGCTCATAGAGGACTCCATTTTATTAAATCCAATTCTTCCAAAAAATGTTGCATTATGAAATATTCTCTTATTATAATTTTTAACATGACTCTTCACAAATCATGAACGGAACCAATTCTACTGCTTAAAAAAGTTACATATGAGTTTATTGTCTTTGAAAAACAGAATTAAGTTTCATAGACGTCTGCAGTTTTACTGACGTTCTAGTTTGCTAATAAGAACAATTTTTTTAAAAAAAAAACTTCTCTTTTAGGAGGTGTTTTTGTTGTAATAATCTTTATTATGGTCACCAACTAAAATTCCCCTAGTTAATAAAATAATTTACATAGTTAAATAATTTTTATTTTGAATATAAAAAAACATTATAAACTTATCAATAGATACTATAGCTGAGGTGATCAGGGCATGTCTAGTTTTATAGATGGTATAACAAAATTTTGCCATATTTAAAGAAATGGAATCATATTAGTTTGATAAAAGTTACATGCTGAACATACATACCTACATCAAAATTGTCTACTTATTTCACCCCTACAATAGGGATTATAAAGCGAGCTCTTGTATCCATGTAGAAGACCCAGTAAATAAAAGATGAGCTATGGATTTAATGGCTCTTTCTGAACAAGGTCACAATCTTAGCTTGTAAGAAATTTTTTATATTTTCCCTCAGGAACTGCCCTTGAGACTACATTGAAATATGTTAATGTTACTGCTCTTCTGAGTTTAGGCATAGTTACTTGGTTTAAGAAACTTGCCAAAACCTCCTTTAAACAGAGACTTACTTATTTAGGAACCTATTCCTGTGTAGAGTAGATTGATCCATATGAATCCCAAACTCTTAGCATGTTATTTAGATTCAGTAAGTGCTTGATCATAGTCTCTCATCAAAATGGCGTCTCTTGAAAATCCATAGTGTTGTAGGTTGTTTTCAGGGCAAGGATGATCTTTCCATATTGTTTCATAATTATCCACAAACCACAATGAGCAAATCTATTGCTCTTGCTATAGAGAGTTGTATTTTGCTGACTCACCTGGTAGCTTTGCATGTTAGACCTCATACTGGATATAAGTCACACTTGGGTCTTGCATACACAGTTCTGTTTCTTAGTTGAAACATTTGAATTTTTCAGAGAGAAACCTTTTTAAATTAAAAATAAAAATAAATTCCTATTAATGTAATAAATAGTAAATGGAGTGATTCAGACTCTTCTCCCTTCTATTTCCAAAGAGTAAAATTTAGTCTTATGGACAGGGATTCTACAAGTAAAGCAATCTTTGCATAGGATGTTTAACACACTTTTTAATAGAAAAAGACAATCTATTGCAGGCTTTAATATTATTAATTTCCCTTCTCTCCCCCCCCCACACCCCTACAATCCTGCAGCAACTGTGATTAGAGCATAAATCAGCAAAAGTAATTCTTTTTTCCTTAGCAACCCATATTTCTACAATGATTTTGCTAATAGGGTCTTAATATTCACCTCCTTGTGTTTCTTGATAGCATTCACCCCTAATATAATTAAGGAATTAGATAATATGTTATGCTGTACTTCAGTGTTTCTGGATTCTTTAATTACACCCCTATATAGATTTATGAATTTTTCACTCCTTTATATTTTTGCAAAATGTTTAATTAAAATAGACTTATTTGCTTAATAAAGACTGGAGCTTGAAATAAACTTTGTGATTACTTAGATAAGCACATGTTGCAAATGTGTCTGGCTTACTTATGCAAAGAAATCGATCTTTGTAATAAAATTGCATGGTTAAGTTCACTCCTTAAAATAGATGCTGATTTTCATTTGATTTATTTAAATATTCTTGATATTTCTGTTTTTAATTTTGGAGAAAGAATAAATTCATTTTTTGTTGATAATGATTAAAAAAATTTCTTGTAGTTTAGTTTTTCATATTATTTTCTATGAAATATTAATACCTATTTCTTTTTAATAGATATCAACAATCTTCAAATTATTGTTAGCACTATTTTCATTTTTGTTTTAATCTAGATAATTTGATTTTCCCATCTTTTGTCTTGCTGAATATACAAAAATATTTTAAAACATTGCTCTGATAAACTCAAAATAGTACTCAGCCTTTTAGAATTCGTTTTAATTTAAAAGTAGTAAATTATGCGTTCATGCAACAGAATAATTTTATCAGTTTTGCACCTATTCTTACACCGTTTTCTTTTCCTCCCGTATTTGTGTATTTAGGTGGTTGTGAATGCCCTTCTTGGAGCAATTCCATCCATCATGAACGTGCTTCTTGTTTGTCTTATATTCTGGCTGATTTTCAGCATCATGGGAGTAAACTTGTTTGCTGGCAAATTCTACCACTGTGTTAATACCACAACTGGCGACATGTTTGAAATTGATAAAGTTGCCAATAAGTCTGAGTGTGAGAATCTCATACAGGCAAATGAAACTGCCAGATGGAAAAATGTGAAAGTCAACTTTGATAACGTAGGATTTGGGTATCTTTCTTTACTGCAAGTAGTAAGTGAAAATTCTTTAAGACTTCTTGCTTTTTCAATACATAATAAAAAGTTTGTTTGATCAAATTAAGGTGCTTGTGGTTTGATGAGATATTATGGTTCCTGAAATATAATTTCCGTTTTGATATGAATAGTTTGATAGTCTTCTGCCTCCCCCTCTTTAGACTGTCATGAACTTTCTATCTCTCTTTCAAAACATATTAAGTCAGCAAAGCTAAATTTGGAAAGAACTTCATACTCATTCATCGGGGTTGACTTTTATCTACAAGATTAGTCCTGCCAATACAGCTGACTAGTATAACTTAGCAAGTTATGGTCAATATGCCAGGTTATATCTACCTACTAGAAAAGTTGAAAAAAATATTTACATTCTTCAGTTTTATATCTCCTTTTCAGTGTGAGCAACTCCAGGATTTTAATAAGGGTTCAATGCTGTGAGCACGAAATTAGCAGAAACAATGGATATATTAATGCAACATTGCATTTTATGATGATCTGGAAAAACAGTCATATAAATTTTGATTGATAATAGCTAAAATTTCCCAATTCCACTATTTTTATTCAAATGTTTTTGTCAAGCAATTACATATCATGCCAATGCTAGGTAATTTAGAACCCCATCAGTCTATCTGTGTACACAGGAACTTCCCAATTTTATCATTTTGATATCACACTGTGGGAGGAAACAAAAAGAGAGTGGAGTTTGCACCCATACTTACACTGGCATCATTCTCATCTCCCTTGTGGACATCCCATTCAATTTCAGAGCCTGCTGAGACAGCCCGTAACTTACTTAGTTTCAAATGCTTTATCTGCAACAGAGAGGGCAGTCCAATCCAGATGTAGGTCACAATATATGGGATTCTTCAATAATTTGCATTGGATCAGTGAGATTTTTCCAATGTGCAGAGATTGAAATGTAGCAATTAAAGGCTTGCTTTTCTTTTGACTTGTTCAAAAGAACAAGTCAAACTATCTTGTTTGACTGCAAGATAGTTGAAATGCCCTTGCCTAATAAAATGAGAGTAATGAGGAGACATTACTCTCCTGGTAATGTCTTTATATTTTTTTCAATCTCAAGAGAAGACCTATTTGCTCATCCAGAATTTCTGAAGTCCCAATCTCTTCGTTTAAAAACATTTATTGCTAATGAGGATGAATTCTGTTGCTATTTTATGCTATGTTTTTAATCCTTACGGATTATGAATTGGTTAGAGAACTTTATTTTAGGGGGTTGCATACAAATGTCAGTTAACCAACGGATGAATAGGGAGGTAGTAAGCTAGTTTATCACCCCATTTTCAAACATACCATATTTTATACCTAAGCATTGTATAATTAGTATACAAAGCATTGGATTTTAAATGTATTTAATCCTTACTTATCAAAAAGATGTACATCTCTAATAAGGTGAAGACAATGCAATCATTCTTTTTGTTTTGTATTTTGGACCAAATTCAGGAAATGAAAGTCAACATAATGAACCTATTTGTAGGCCAGGGAACCCCAACCATATCCCTGACCTGTGTTGATTGCCCAGAAATGAGGTCATCTTCCTTTGTTCATCTAAGAGTTTAAAAGAAAAAGAAATTTTCTTTTATTTTCTCTGAATTTCTTCATAGGTTAAGAATATGGTTGGAGACTGGGGAATAAGCATTAGATATGCCCCCTTTGGGGCTTTGTGTGGTTTAAATTCCTAGAGCATAGGCTGGAAGAAACTAATATTCTTGAGAAGAAACCAATATTCTTGACACAATTCTTGAGTCCAATACATACTTAACCTTACTGAACACAGTAAAATTTCTATGGCAGTACACACACAGAAACCAAAAGTTTAAACTCATCCCGTTTGTTGGTATATATAAAATATTTCTATTGGAATATCCTGTTGTTGAAACAGATTAAGATGGATACCATTGATTGCCATCATTTATATGTATAAATATTTTTGGATGCAGGCCACTTTTAAAGGATGGATGGATATTATGTATGCAGCAGTTGATTCAAGAAAAGTAAGCACTTTGGATTTCTTGGGTGTTGTAAAATAAGCTAGATTTTTCTTAGTAAATATGTGAACAGAAAATCTAGTAATATTAACTAATACGTGCATGTATATAAATAATGCCCTGATGTTATTAATATAGGAATTCCATGACAATCATTGTAAAGGTATAATGTTTGTGAATGTATTTTAAAATAATACTAATTTGCATGTTTTAAGCAAAAATTTTTTTTCTGATTTTGCTCTCCTGTTACTTATTTTATAGGTGCTTGAACAGCCTATATATGAAGATAACCTTTATATGTATATTTATTTTGTTATCTTTATCATCTTTGGATCATTTTTTACCCTGAATCTATTTATTGGTGTCATCATAGATAACTTCAATCAACAAAAAAAGAAGATAAGTATTTATATACATATATTCTATATTTTTCTTAAAGGTGGAATCATGGCTTATATGAATTGATAAATCAAATTTATAAATAAGTGGAGAAACCTACAAATATTCACAATCATTTGAGAGAATACATGCTTTGCAAAATCCTGAATGGTATGAATAGTAGTATTTGAATTCAGCTTTTGAATATTCAGTTTTATCTCCTCCCTTTCTCTCACATTGGAGCTTTAATGCTTATCATAGTGTTTATCAATATTATTCATTCTCAAACCTTATTCATACATTTCCCTCCCACCCCATCCCATTTTTAAAAAATGGGGTTTATTTACATGAAATATTAATTTATTAAATTAAAAATAATTCAACCATTTTTTCTGAGTCTAATTTATCTGTGTCAAGATGGGAAGGAAGTATATATCCAGTCTCAAACTTAATTTGACATGATGAACTGATATCTGAACATCTCTTCTTCTCTTCCTTGATTTGGATTAGTTAAAGCAAAAAGATATCACTTGCAAACACACCATCCCATCCTTTACTTTTTTATTTTTTTATTTTATTTTTATTTTGTCACAACATCATATAAAAGATTATATAGTATATAAACATATATATGAGTAAATATTAGGAGGTATAAGCATATATATATATATATATATATATATATATATATAGGAAGAAGAAAAGAAAAACAATAGGACAGGAACGGTAGGCATGTTTGTGCGCTTATGCACGCCCCTTATGGTCCTCTTAGGAATGGGGTGAGGTCAATAGTAGAAAGTTTTTGGTTAAAGCTTTTAGGATTATGGGAAGAGACCACAGAGTCAGGTAAAGTATTCCAAGCACTGATGATTCTGTTACAGAAGTCATATTTTCTGCAATCTAGATTAAAGCGGTTGACATTAAGTTTAAATCTATTGGTTGCTCTAGTATTATTGCAATTGAAGCGGAAGTAGTCTTTAACAGGAAGGACATTACAATAGATGATTCTGTGAGTTAAATTTAGTCTTGTCGTAGGCGATGGAGTTCCAAGTTTTCTAAGCCTAGGATTTCAAGTCTGGTGGGATAAGGTATTTTGTTGTTTTCAGAGGAATGGAGAACTCTTCTTGTAAAATATTTCTGGACACGTTCAATTGTATTGATGTCAGAGATGTGGTGAGAGTTCCCAACAGGCGAGCTGTATTCTAGAATTGGTCTAGCAAATGTTTTATATGCTCTGGTTAGTAGTGTGGTGTTTTTGGAAAAGAAGCTACGCAAGATTAGGTTTACAACTCTTAGAACTTTTTTTGCTATGTAGTTGCAGTGGGCTTTGGCACTTAGATCAGTATGTACTTAGTGTTTGGGTTCTTTTTTCCAATATGTAAGACTGAGCATTTGCTGGTTGAGATTTGGAGTTGCCAAGTTTTAGACCAAGTGGTTAGATGATCAAGGTCTTTTTGGATGATAGATGCATTGTCTGTGGTGTTAAATAGTTTGACATCATCAGCAAAGAGAACACAATTACTTGCGATATGGTCACAAAACCATTCTTACAATCTCTTCACATTAAATTAAGATACTTTTTAATTGTTTGAAAATTATTCACATTGGTGCAGAATGCAGAATTCTTATAAGATGTTATTCAAGTATATAAAATGTTCTCCAAGAATCAGTGTGAGGTTGACAATTCTTTTGCAAACATTTGGAACAATAGGCCTATTGTGAATGATGCAAAGGGTCTGAAATGGTTGTCATTTGTGAGCTTAAGAACCCATAATCAAATTAGTTATCTTGATTGCTGTCATTGTATATAAGAATTCTGTGCTGATGAGATCTTTTGGAATGTATGAGACAAAATTCACATATTGGCAAAGTGAGTTCTTCAACTTAATCAACTAAATTATAACATTTCAACATTCTGTTCTGATTATAGAAGTAATTGCTTTTATTTTTGGACTCAAATTTGCACTGCTTCAAGCTTAAATGTATTGCTCATAACTTAAGTATTTAAGAAGATCAATACTTCAGCTGCTCAAATGTTTGAATAAGAGTTTTGTTCACTTTAGAAAACTTGAGGAAACACAGCAATCAGGATTCACATTGGCACAGATGTATGGTCCTGGATATTTTGGGAACCCTGTATTTTTTTTTTTTAATGCTAACCTCAGAATACATTTTGTTAGAATCTAAAGTGGCACAAGATCGGTTCTGGAAATTATGGCTTGAGAGAGACTGATGTGGTTCATTTTTCTTAAGGATAGTAGGAAAACAGCCTTAGAAGTAAAATCTTTTGATATAGCAGTGAAACACAAGTCTTTGGAGAGTGAAAATAGCAATAGCAGTAGCATTTAGACTTATATACCTCGCCATAGTGTTTTACAGCAGTCTCTGAGCAGTTTATAGAGTCAGCATGTTTCCCCCAACAATCTGGATCCTCATTTTACCAAGCTCAATTAACCTTGAGCTGGTCAGCATCGAATTCTAGGCTGTAGGCAGAGTTAGCATGCAATACTGCATTTAACCACTACAAGACCAGGGCTCTGGAAAAAAATTAGCAAATAATTTATATAATAAATAGCAGAGCTGAATTTTACTCCATCCTGGTGGGCACTTTACTTTCTCTATCATGTGATAAAAAGAGAGAGACTGTGCCCTGAGCCCAGAGGAATCTGTGAAAGCTAGAGAGTTAAGTTTTCTCTGGAGTTTGTATTTGATTCAAGCACTAAGCATGAGGCACTTCAGTATATTTCATGTGGTAACAGACCACAATTAAACACATCAGGAAGAAAAAAGGGTAATTAAAGGCAAAACAGGAAAAGGCATCCAACCATTCTTATTTCAGTGCTCTAACTTTAGCATAGCTTTAAATCTGGGAGAACCAGCTAATCTTTCAAGCTGTACAGTTCTGAACAAGCACTAACGTTTTTTTCCTCCTAAATGGCCTCACTGATCTCTACAACATGTGTAATGTTCTCTTTGTCTGTATGAAACTGTTTTGGGGATTGTCAGAATTGTCATGACTTTGTTTGTTTGACCTGGGAGTTTTTCAAAAAGTGTTCATAAATGTTGTATAGTTCCCTGTCTAGAAGCTCTAGCAAGCTTTTGGGGACCTTCCATAACGCCAGTTCTATTCTCTAGGCTTTGCTTTCCACATGAATCCCAATTCTAGCCATCTTTGGTGCCCAGTAAGCCATATTTGGAATTCTCATATTCATCTTTCTTGTCTTCCTAGATATTCATGCCAATACTTTGGTTTTTCTAGAATTGATCTGAACTTTTCCATTTGTTTTCTAAATAATCTCTCTCTAAATTACTGTTGGAAGAAATATCCATCTGGATTCAGTTCCAAGTGGGGACAAAGACACTGGAAACATGGAGGCTGCTTGGAAAGATGGTTTAATGGTGGTCAGGATCACATGGCTTGAGTTCCTGAACAGAAAAGGGCTGAGATCCTGTGCACTCCCTGGCTTTATGCTTTCTCTGAGCTTTGAATTTCCTGGGGCACAAGAAGAGTACCTTGATTGGTTGTCAGACTCCCAGGGGGTGGGGGGTCTTACCTAACATTGTAGGTTGTCTCTCAAGCTTGCCTGAGCCTTGCCATGTGGTGAGTTTCTGTTCTATTGTGTTGCAAATGATGGTCATTGACAAAGGTGGGGAGAATGAGTGAGCTTAGCTGAGGCGTTAATGGCCCATTGACAAAGGTGGGGGGGAGTCAGGAAGCTGCTTTGTCTTTAAAACATGTTTCTCCATTTCTCATCCAGGGAAATATATTCTGCCTTTTAAATATTTTCTAAAATATTTCATTCTTCTAGGAGTGGGGTGGGTGCTAAATTCCTACATTACCTTGTCAGCTTCTGTTTGTTGCCTACACAACTTGATTTCAGCAGCTTATCTGAATCTAAAGACACTCCAGATGTTATCCAGTCTATTCTTACTTAGATTCATCCATACTGTAAAGTTCATTGGACGTTGGTTGCTCTCCAAGAACAACAATAATACATAATACTTTCATATATAATCTCAGATGGCACTTAATACTCCTGCATCCTATTTTCCCATAACAACTCTGTGAGATAATTTGGACTGAGGGAGAGTGACTGGCCCAAATTCACCCAATCAACTTTCATACTTAAGAAAGGTCTAGAACTCCCTGGTTCCTGATCTTCTGGAACCTCCTTAACCACTACACCAAACTGAGACTCAATAGAATAGAATAGAATAGAATAGAATAGAATAGAATAGAATAGAATAGAATAGAATAGAATAGATTTTTTTATTGGCCAAATATGATTGGACACACAAGGAATTTGTCTTGGTGCATATGCTCTCAGTGTACATAAAAGATACCTTCATCAAGGTACAACACTTACAACACTTAATGATAGTCATAGGGTACAAATTTAACACTTGATACAACACTTAATAGGCTACAAATAAGCAATCAGGAAACAATCAATATC
This sequence comes from Ahaetulla prasina, assembly GCF_028640845.1. Taxonomy (NCBI): domain Eukaryota; kingdom Metazoa; phylum Chordata; class Lepidosauria; order Squamata; family Colubridae; genus Ahaetulla; species Ahaetulla prasina. The sequence continues at coordinate 220,618,268 of NC_080539.1, forward strand.
AGTATAAATCGTAAGGATACAAGCAACAAAGTTACAGTCATAAGTGGAAGGGGATGGGTGATGGGAACGATGAGAAGATTAATAGTAGTGCAGATTTAGTAAATAGTTTGACAGTGTTGAGAGAATTATTTGTTTAGCAGAGTGATGGCATTCGGGGAAAAATTGTTCTTGTGTCTAGTTGTTCTGGTGTACAATGCTCTATAGTGTCGTTTTGAGGGTAGGAGTTGAAACAGTTTATGTCTAGGATGTGAGGGATCTGTAAATATTTTCACAGCCCTCTTTTTGATTCGTGCAGTATACAGATCCTCAATGGAAGGCAGGTTGGTAGCAATTATTTTTTCTGCAGTTCTAATTATCCTCTGAAGTCTGTGTCTGTCTTGTTGGGTTGCAGAACCAAACCAGACAGTTATAGAGGTGCAGATGACAGACTCAATAATTCCTCTGTAGAACTGGATCAGCAGCTCCTTGGGCAGTTTGAGCCTTCTGAGTTGGCGCAGAAAGAACATTCTTTGTTGTCCTTTTTTAATGATATTTTTGATGTTAGCTGTCCATTTTAGATCTTGCGATATGGTAGAATCTAGAATTCAGTCATGCTGAATTATGTTCATTGTTTCAGAAAAAAAAAGTTTAATAGTGTTGCACTGCCAGCTAGATGCCCAATGTTCCTCTTTTCTCATCCATGCTTAATACTTATATGTAATTTAACATGGAACAATGTTAAGTGTCTTGCCTTATCTTTTCTGTTTCAAAGAGAGGCATTGCATGAGGTATAGCAGAGGCATAAAAAATTGGCATATCAATATGCATTAATGATGTACTATTATAAGGCATTTCATAACTTCTTTCATCTGTCTGGCCAATTGTAATAAGAACTCCTAATCAGAAGAACTCCTAAGATTCTGTTACAATAACAGCCCCAGTTTGCCTCTAACAAGGGTCAGACACTTGTGGCCCGGCAATTGATGCTGAATTGATCAGTAGTTGGAGATGTTAGGTGTTCCACGGTCTAAGGTCTTGTATTCAATCATCTCTTCTCAATGGCAGAAGTAAAGAAGTTCTGCTGCATAAAGACTTCTGATGATGAGCATTTCTCCATAACTGCTTAGGCCTATTCAGAATAACAGAATTGGAAGGGACCATAGAGGTCTTCTAGTCCAACCCCCTGCTTAGGCAGGAAACTCTATAACATTTCAGACAAATGGTTATCTAATCTCTTCTTAAAAACTTCCAGTGTTGGAGCATCCACAACTTCTGGAGACAAGTCATTCAAGCTAAGGTGCTTTGGTTCCATCCTTGAGGCAAAGTATCCTGACACAAAATTACTGACCTCATACCCTACCTTTACTGTGCCATGGCATTAGGGCTCGTCAGTGTTGCTGCTCCGACACACTATAATATGGGAAGTTTCAAAGCAACAACTGGCAGAATCCCCAATATCTTTCCACTCTCAACATCATCTTAGCAACAACAACAGTAATAGCTATATGAATGATAAATTCCTTACTGGACTGATAAATGTTTTTAAATGCTTTAGTTCTGTTTAATAATGGGAATGTCAACTTCCTAGAACACCTGCATTTGGTCTCACATGAGGCTAGTGTTCCCGGCCATGTACTTCTGTTTCCCCAAAAGGGGAAAAAAATGCTGTGCAAGGAAGGTAAACCAAAGCACAAATGTCCATGGAGGCCCAGAGCTTCAGAGAGGATGACCCACACCAGACCTATTGAGCCAATTATCACTATCTTCTGAAAGTTCCTTCCCCATGAACTATAGAAAGGCCTCATGGGTTATTTTATGTTGCGGTGGTTTTATGTTGTGGTACTGCTTTGATGTTGACTTAAAGCTGGTCTTGGGCTGCATCTGGACGCAAGATAAAAGTTGTCTTTAAATGTAAAAGAAAATACTGCCATAAGCTGTGGATTTCTTTTCTCCTCTTTCCCTATGAACTCTTTTATTCTCCTTTCCCCTAAATATTTCCGTACATCAGCCTCTAAATGAAATATTTAATAATAACTATTGTAACTATTGAGAACATTTATTATTCAATGAATTATAAAAATAATAAACTGATGTTTGAATATGTGTCACTTTTTTTTTACATGGTTAAAATTGTGTAGCGTTTTCATTATAAAAATAAATTAGGCCCAATGTTTATTTTTAGCTTGTAATATGTTATAAATGCATTTATATTTAAGACCTATACACAAGAATATGATTATAACCAGTTTTCATCTCATGCCATTACTTTGGAGGCCAAGACATCTTTATGACAGAAGAACAGAAAAAGTACTACAATGCAATGAAAAAATTGGGATCTAAAAAGCCTCAGAAACCTATACCTAGGCCAGGGGTAAGTAATACGATTCAGTCTACTCACAACCAAAAAGTAATTTTAAATTAAGTTAATGAATAGAGAAAAAAAGGGAGAAGGGGCTATTTAGTTTGTTTGCTTTTTAATTCTCATACTCTTGTACAAGTAGACCTCGAGTTATGACAATTGAGCCCAAAATTTCTGTTGTTAAGTGACATATTTGTTAAGTGAGTTTTGCCCCATTTTGCCACCTTTCTTGCCACAGTTCTTAAATGAGTCACTGAAATTGTAAAGTTAGTAACATGGTCATTAAGTGAATCTGGTTTCCCCATTGACTTTGCTTGTGAGAAGGTTGCAAAAGATGATCACATGACCCGGGGACACTGCAACCATCATAAATATAACTCAGTTGCCAAGCATCTGATTTTTGAGCATGTGACCATGGGAATGCTACAACAATCATAAGTGTGAAAAACAGTCTCATAAGTCACTTTCTCAGTGCCGTTGTAACCTCAAACGGTCACTAAACAAACTGTTGTAAGTCGAGGACTACCTGTATTATTAGCTCCTTAGCGGTCCTAGAGTTCAATTAAACTCTATTTAAACAAATGTGCTGACCATAGTATCCATTAAATATTATTTTTTCTTGTATACTTCAGAACAAATATCAAGGCATGGTGTTTGATTTTGTGACCCAACAAGTATTTGACATCAGTATTATGATTCTTATCTGCCTTAACATGATCACCATGATGGTAGAAACAGATGATCAAAGTAAACAAACAGAAGATATTCTCTACCGCATTAATTTTATATTTATTGTCCTTTTCACTGGAGAATGTGTCCTCAAGCTAATTTCCCTACGCTATTATTATTTCACAATTGGATGGAACATTTTTGACTTTGTGGTTGTCATCCTTTCCATTGTAGGTAAGAACTATTGTAACAATTCAAATCTTTTCACATTTAGCTTTTATTATTATTCAATTTCTGATACATGAATTCCTTACATAAATTATTCTTATGGGACATATACATTTGGGTACTGTATTTTATTGTATATTTGTAGTAAAAAGTTCATCATGATGCCTTTGGCAATGTAATCTTAATCCAGGTTGCCGATTCCAGACAGGTTATTAGATCTCAAATTATCAGATATCCATCACTCGTTTTCCTCAATATGCTTTACCAGCTAGCTGCCAACCTACCTAAATTTGGCAGCACATTAACAGGGTCAAAAGTGGCAATCTGAGAATACAAATTCCCCAACCGCTTTCTTCAAGAAGTATTTGTTTATCCAACCATTAATCAAACTCAAAAGGTAAAATGCAAAGATTCAGAAACACAATACTGGGATCAGATAATTTTTACAGATAATAGAAGGAGACATAATAGAACTGACAAACCAGGAACTGCTGATCGTATCCTAAGTTCAAATCTTACATCTTTTTCCCTCCTATGTGTCCGAATAGACTGAAAGCAGTTCATTTCTCAGTGAGAGAAGTGGTTGACAGATCTGCATAATTCCTGTAATGGATCTATTGGCCTCAGGCTCTTTCCATCTAACCTTTGTCCTTTTAGCTCTTATATTACTATTCCCTGAGGCCTTCCAAGCCAATTCAGAGTGCTGTGGGGCTTAAACTTTACTTCAAAAATTATGACTAAAGCATGGTAGGAAGACCCTTCACATTGGCAAAATACCAGTATTTTGTTCCCACTACACATAAAAAGTTTTGACATTAGCTAACCTGATAATCTTAACCTTCGGGTCTTTTGAAAGAGAGATTCAGTGGTACATCTGTATAAGTTCATCTGCCTTGGAGGAAATTAAAACACTAAAAGCATGGGTTGCCCCTTTTATTTAAATTGCCACAAAGATATAATCTCAACCAGCAAATGCTCTGTCTTACACATTGGAAAAAAGAATCTAAACACTAAATACAAACTCGACGGACATTATCTTACAGATGACCCCCACCCTATCAAAGACCTTGGAGTCTTCATATCCAATGACCTAAGTGCCAAAGCCCACTGCAACTACATTGCAAAAAAGGCATTAAGAGTTGTAAACCTAATCTTTCGTAGCTTCTTCTCCAGAAACACTATACTACTAACCAGAGCTTCCAAAACATTTGCTAGACCAATTCTTGAATACAGCTCACCTGTCTGGAACCCATACCACATTTCAGACATCAACACAATTGAACGTGTCCAGAAATATTTTACAAGAAGAGTTCTCCACTCCTCTGAATACAACAAAATACCTTATGCCACCAGACTTGAAATCCTGGGTTTAGAAACTTAGAACTCTGCTGCCTCCAACAGGACCTGTGTTTAACTCATAGAATCATCTATTGCAATGTCCTTCCTGTTGAAGACTACTTCAGCTTCAATCACAACAATACAAGAGCAAACAATAGATTTAAACTTAATGTTAACCGCTCCAATATTGACTGCAGAAAATATGACTTCAGTAACAGAGTTGTTAATGCTTGGAATACACTACCTGACTCTGTGGTCTCTTCTCAAAGTCCCCAAAGCTTCAACCAAAAACTGTCTACTATTGACCTGACCCCTTTCCTAAGTGGTCTATAAAGGGCGTGCGTAAGAGCACAAACATGCCTACCGTTCCTGTCCTACTGTTGCTTCATGCTTATGCTTATGTATGCTGTTGTGACAAATAAAATAAATAAAATAAATAAAAAAATTAAAAGTAAGAACGAAGCATAGCAAAACAGATGCCTGCCTTATTCTTTTTCTCTTGCAAGACACTTCATAGGTAATAGTCAGAACATTAGCCAAATTCTGTTCAATCATCATTGCTGTTCATTGTGAGATAGTTAATTTTCCCTGCTTAGTCTCATGCTCCATGAGGGCTGAATTTTAAAATTATCATTATATGTTAGTATCTTTATCATAAGCATTTTGTACACTTTTTGGGAGAGATTACAAAGCTCAAATTAAAATGCATAAAAATCTTCTAGATGATTAATAGAGGTTATATTGAACTATTGTTCAATAGTTAGACCATTGAACAATATAAAAACAAAATAAAAATATTGACAACTTTAAATACTTAAAGCTAATTAACTAAATTATAAAATGCCTTTGTAAATAAAATGTTAACTTATTAATTTATTAAACTATTAAGTGAATACATTTGTGTGTAGATCAATCACATTTTTTTCCAGTTTTTAAATACATGTGAACACCTAGTATTTTCATGTGCATGTCCAATAATGTAGCATAAAAGACAAGATAGAGCTTGGCAATAGCCCACAGGCCAAATACTGTCAGGAGAGCAGACGTCTGCCATTACTTGTGATACTGGATTTAAGCTATCCTAAATCAGAGCCTTCTAAACTCCAGCCTCATACAGCATAATCAGGGCTGTCAAACTTGCAGGCCACAGGGCGGATGCATCACACTCTGGCCACGCCCATGCCTGGTTTAGCGAAGGGGAAAAAAGTCCCGATACATCACATGACACCACCGTGATGATGTGAGTTTGACACCCCTGATTTAGAAGAATGCCATGGTCAATAGTCTCAAATATCCCTGAGATTATCCAGGACTAAGGGGCACAACTACTTGCCCATTCTTCCACCAGGGCAGTTATCAAGGCTTGCTTCTATCCCCAAACCAAACTGGGAACCAATTGTTTGTAAATTTAATTTAAGGCAGCTTCTGCAAAGACTTTCCAATAAGAGAAGATAAGGTTTGATGCTGATAAACAATAACCCTGATTCTTTTGTTTAATTTTTAACAGGTATGTTTTTGGCAGAGATCATTGAGAAATATTTTGTGTCCCCCACCTTGTTCCGAGTAATTCGACTTGCCAGAATAGGTCGAATCCTGCGTCTAATCAAGGGGGCAAAGGGGATCCGCACTCTGCTTTTTGCCTTGATGATGTCTCTCCCTGCCTTGTTCAACATCGGTCTCCTCCTTTTCCTGGTCATGTTCATCTATGCCATATTTGGAATGTCCAACTTTGCCTACGTGAAGAGAGAAGTTGGCATTGATGACATGTTCAACTTTGAAACTTTTGGCAACAGCATGATCTGCCTCTTTATGATCACCACCTCTGCTGGCTGGGATGGCTTGCTAGCACCCATCCTGAACAGCAGTCCTCCAGACTGCGACCCTAAAAAAGACCATCCAGGAAGTTCCGTCAAAGGAGACTGTGGCAATCCTTCGGTTGGGATTTTCTTCTTTGTCAGCTACATAATCATCTCATTTTTAGTTGTAGTAAACATGTATATTGCTGTCATTTTGGAGAACTTTGGTGTGGCAACTGAAGAAAGTGCTGAGCCTTTGAGCGAGGATGATTTTGAGATGTTTTATGAGGTCTGGGAAAAGTTTGACCCGGATGCTACGCAGTTTATGGAATTTGAAAAACTTTCAGAGTTTGCAGCTGCTCTGGATCCTCCCCTTCACTTACCTAAACCAAACAAAGTTCAGCTTATTGCAATGGACCTGCCCATGGTAAGTGGTGACAGAATTCACTGCCTCGATATATTGTTTGCTTTCACCAAACGTGTTCTGGGGGAAAGTGGAGAGATGGACGCTCTCCGCATTCAGATGGAAGACCGCTTTATGCAGTCAAACCCATCCAAAGCCTCCTATGAGCCCATCACAACTACCTTAAAAAGGAAACAAGAGGAGCTATCAGCTATCATTATCCAACGGGCTTACAGGCGTTATCGTCTGGCAAAAACAATAAAGCAAGCTTCATTTTTAAATAACAAAAACAAAATGGAAGGAGGGGCTAGCCAACGTATTAAAGACGAATTCCTCGTTGACAAAATGAATGAAAACTCTTACACCGAAAAGACGGACATGACCATGTCAACAGCTATCTGTCCACCATCCTATGAGCGTGTAACCAAGCCAATTGAAGAAAAACATGAAAAAGAAGGCAAAGATGTACAAAAGAAAAAATAAAAATCTATGTGATTGGGTGACCAATTGTTTACAGCCTGTGTGAGTAATGTAGTTATGTCAACAGAACTCCTCCAGGTGGTCTCTGCCAAACAGACAGTTTTTACAAATGTACTGTATTCCTAAGGTCAGTGCCTCTAACAAGACAGCAACCCCTTATCAAAACACAACTGTAAAATGTAGAAAGAATGACAGGAGGTTACTGTTTTCATTACCAGCTGACACTGCTGAAGAGGAGAGAAAAATGGCTAATTAGACTGTAGGGACCAGTAAAAGGAGTTGAGGGGGAAAAAATTAACTTTTCTTTGGTGTGTGCGTGTATGAATGTGAGTGTGTGTGTGTGTGTTAAGCATACAACTCTTAGTACAGTCAGTGTATCTACTGTTTGCATTTCAACTGCCATATTTGTCATCTTTTTACAAAATTTAGGTTGGTGGATTCACCCTTTTCTTTATTTCTATTCACACATTGTGACTATTTTTGTAAATGGGGTTTATGTTGGGGAAGGGGGTAAATAGTAAATTACCAGTATGAGGCCCAGGTGTTCTATGTTATGACTCTCTTATATGCACACCAAAATGATTTGCATGGAGGCATGCTGCACTTCTCAATCACGCATGGGGGAAAAAGCATTTGGTTAGGAAGAGCAACAGGTATTCAACAACTCTGTTAACCCTGAAGGAATGTTCCATGTTGAGGTGCTTAACCAACAATAAACCAAATGGATTATTTTTGCACAGACAATTAAATCTCACAAGAACTGGAGTCGGAAATTACTGGTTTTATGTCTTGGTTGTTTGTCTTATCTTGTGTGGTGTCACTTACATCAGTGTGACCTCCAACCATCCTCTCTTCCCCACCGGTCCCGAACAGACCCCCAACTCCATTATAATATGTTTATTTTTTTTTCTCCTGCAATATTGTTTAGCCATCTTCAGCTCTCAGCAGGGTTGCCAACATGTGTGTCTAATGAAGAGCCCTCTGTTGTGTAAATAGTCCTTTACTTGTGGTGCACGTTTGAGCAAATGAATAATGATCTGAGCACATTATGTATGTACCACAATAAGTTTAGTGTGCAAGCTTTCAGCAGGTAAAACGATGTATTCTGTACCATTATAGGTAGTTTGGATTCAATCAATGCATGTTTATATTGCCTACGCTTCTCTTCTTTAGACTGGCCAGAATCTTAAATACAGGGAGCCAAATGTCAGAGGTAAAGCGAGAAAAAAAAAGAGTTCAACAAGACCTCATCCCCTCCTATCATTAAGCAATATTGGAGAAATCTTTTTCTTTTGTTTGACATTTTAACATTTTAAGTAAACAAATCCGATGTATAGCCAAACTGTACAGAGTATACTGCAAATGCCTAAACCTGTTGAAAATAATGTGGGTAGAATTTTATAAGGAAATATAAATATTGTAAAGATCAAGTTATGTTATTTTTGAGCATTCTGTACATAAAATAAGAAAGAATTTTATCTTCAGGTTGATGTTGCAGCCTTTTAAGTTAGATTCTTTCCATAGCACTTTTTCATGAAAGAATATCAGAAAACAAGAAATGAAGAAGAGACGGGTAATTGTAGCTTTCTGCTTTTTAAATTGTACTTGCTAATATTTTCAAGATGCAATAATTCAACGATTTGTGAAAGAAATATCCCAATTTTGCTAGCTTCCAAACAGCTATTCTGTGCTGTAAGAAAAGGATATAAGATTTGGTTTAATATTTTTAGCTGTGCCTGCATCAGAAAATGTAGCATTTCCCCCCCTCAGAAACACAATGTTTTTCCTGGAATTATTTAATGCTAACTGTGGATATTTATTTGATTCCATGCTTTAGAATCATTGCTAATATATCGGTATTTTTTCACAGAAAATAGCGAAATTATATAACCAAATACATCCAGAAATTTTATGTTTCTTATATATGTTAAATATAGATGCTTTCTTTTAATAAACTATCAACTTATTGTATTGTTGAATTGCATGCAGGAAATGCTACTAATATTCTCAAAAATGTTATACATAATTACCAATGTGCAAAAATAATAAAGATTACTTTTTTATTGTAATTTCCTTCGTTATTTCTCATCTCTAAAGTAAAAATGAAGTTCAGTCTCTGTCATAAATAAGAATGTAACTGAAATGTTAATTCAACATGCTTACACGGAACAAAATTCCACCGATATTAGAAAAAGTTTGCTATGAAAGAGGAGAACACAGAAATTGCATGGCAGCGTTTGATGTCATGTATGTGGTTTCCTGAATCTAATGCTAGAGATGATGTATTCAATTTCCACAGATCATGATCATCATTTCAAGCAGCAAACAGTCCCAGGCCATCACTTCCTTGCTCCAAGAGGGAAAGCTGTATCATCACTGACCATCCCTGTGGTCCTTCATTTGTGCCTGTGGATACCAGTCAATCCAAGAGACTTCTTGGCATCCCCCAAACTCTTTGCCCCACCTAACCTTTAGGTTTTAAAAGTTCTTTTAAATGAAAATCTGATTCCAAAAACATCTTTAAAAATAAAAATGGAAGGTGCTTGCATATTGTGCACAATTTAGAAGTACCGTAATTCTACTTTCTTCCCCAGGAACAAGCAAATTCAGACAAGAGTTAAAACATATGGTATAGTGAGAAAGGTCACTACATTATCTTCTGAAAATGTGTATCCGTGAACATCATGAGCAGGGATTTGGGTCCATCAATTCCAAAAATAGAAAGATCATATCAACTCAAGTATGGATCTTTTGCACTTTTGAAAACTGGTACTTAATGTGTCACAATTTATTAGAACAAACGTATCAGTGTATTATATCTGAGTGTAATAAGTTAATGAAATATCTTTCTTGCCATCATGTATTTTCTACCTGTTCCATTGAATTATTTCTGTTTTTGTGCTTGGCCATGTTTAGTTAAATACACAAATGTGTAATTCATGTGCAACATAGGAAAGGGATTTTTTTTAAAATGGTAATCGCGGTTCGAAAAACAAGGGCTTTTCCTCCTAGCTAGAGACTGCTGGAAAATCTATGTAGGTAAGATAGTTCACTTTATTTGCCAAAATATCAACAGCTACTTTAATGATTGCCTGAAAGTAGTGCCTCCATATATTGCTATTATTCAGCATACAGGTATTCCTTGATTTACAACCATTCAATGACAATTACATCAAGCCTGAAATACGAAACTTAACTGGTTTTCAAACAACTCTTGCAGCATCCCCATAGTCATGTGATCAAAATTAAGGAACTGCGCAACTAGCATGTATTTATGATAGCTGCATGTTCTGGGATCATGTGATCACTATTTGCTATTTTCCCTGCCAGCTTTCAATAAGCAAAGTCGGTAGGGGAAGCTGGATTTTCCGAATAACCATATAAGTAATTAAACAACTCTAGTGATTTGCTTAACAATTATGGCAAAAAAGATAAAATGGGGGTGTAACTCACTTAACAATTGCTTTGCTTAACATTAACAATTGAAATTTTGGGCTCAGTTGTGGTCATAAATTGAGGACTACCTATACTAGAACTGTGGAAATAACAATGATTAAATTAAAAAAATGCTTTTAAGAATGGGTAAAACTTTGCAAATCAAATATAAAGTAATTTTTGTTTGACTAGATACATCTGAGAAATTGTCCCTTTTTAAAAGGTTTCTTTTTTAATATTATAAAGACAAAAATATTTCCATACTGATTGAGGGGGAAAAAGGAAATATTGTACTAAGTATGAATTAAAACAGTTTTATACTTTTATTAGGGTTTCTTTTCAGGATGGAAAATCTGGTTGTAGACCACATGCAGTAGGAGTTCTGCCCTGACCAAGAAATAATACAAACTTCCCTCAATTGACAATAAGGTTTCATGGGGGGAAAAATTTATTTTGATTTTTTATATCCAGGGTTGTTTTTCTTTGCTAAGGAATAACATGGTCATGAACCAGAATTCTGTCCGTCAGTGGAATTAAACAGGGTAATTTCCTCTCCCCATTACAACTCCTATGTTTATTTTAATCAAATTACAATGAGCATCCATCAGCCCCATAAGGCAAATTTGAAGGATATGTTATGTGCTTTGAGGAAGAAGGGAGAAGGAGGAATACATTTGCTCTAATGCAGGAGATACCTGCTCATAACCTAGGCCATGGGTATCAAACTTGCCGCGTCATGTTGCTGTCACATGACATTTCACAATGTTTTTCCCCTTCAAAGAGCTAAGGTGGGCGTGGTCTGCATGTGACGCATCCGGCTCGCAGGCCGCCAGTTTGACACCCCTGACCTAGACCCTTCCTGTTTCACACCAGTTTTTCCAATTTGATGCTACTCAGTGTCTTGAATTACTCTATTTCCAGCCACTGTAGTTGGGAGATGGAGAGAGATAGTCTTTATTGAACTGACCAGTGAATTAAACAGTCTACATAATAATAAAAAAAACGAACAACATGTGAGAAGCCCTAACCTAGGAAAGACAGCATAGACAGATATACTGTAGAAAAGGCAATAAAAGGCCTTTAAGTCTAAAATATTTCTAAGACATCAACAGATGTGCATATAATATTTTTTACAGTACAATCAGTATGGACATCTGGACATTAAAAGTACAACCTAAATGCTAAGTGGTTTCTCACCTTGTAGCCATCAACTTCCATAAACATTTTTGCTTTCCCATTGTTTGGGGTTCAGTTATTTTATTTCTCCTCAGTGTTGAACTGTGTTGTTCTGAACTGTCCATGACAAATTACTCTAACTTTTATGTGTGCAACTATTGGTAGGACATTAATGTTATTTTTAATAGAGTTATTACCTTTCTCTCTCTAAGAAAGCTAAGATTGGGCTTTGAAGAGGCAGGATAGGTCAGCTGCTCATTGGTTTTTCTAGTCACATGCTACTCTCCTAGCTGTTCTATATGGATATGCTCCTCACCCTCTTGACCTTTCTGATGGATTCTCTTTGGTGTATCTTGCCTGCTGACCTACCTCCCTCCGTTCAACTCAACAGGCACATCATCATGAGAAAAAAAAATCTTTGCCCATCATCCATTTACTCTTGTTTATCTTTCTATTATTAGCTCTCCGGAATGCTCTTCATAGCCTTTCCTCTTTTAAAACCAGAAAGTTTTCTCTCACTTTGAAGTTTCATTCCCTTAATCTTAAATTGTCAGGGATGCTGTTTGAGATCTGGCCCTCAGTATTTGCTTCTATACCGAGTTATTGGATCTTGGTGGCCCTGGGCTTTGGCTATTTCTTCTGCACTAGGCAGAGCCTAGAGCAGTGATGGCTAACTTTTTGGCATTGCGTGCCAAAAGTGGAGGGAGCGTGGGGGGGGGGTCGCGGGTGGTTGTGCCCACAGCCATAATTCAATACACTCTGCTGGGTATGTGACCCCCCCCGCACTCTCCCCGGTTTTAGCATATGATGGCATGCTGGGCCTGGTAGCCCTGTTTTTTGCCCACCCCAGGATCCAGAGGCTTTCTAGGAGCCTGGGGAGGGCAAAAACGGCCGTCCCCACCTGCCAAGGCCCTCCAGAGGCCGGAAACAGCCCATTTCCTGACTTCTGGGAAGGCCTGAAAATCAGCTGGCCGGCACGCACATGCACGCTGGAGCTTAGCTAGGGCAACACTCGCATGCCCACAGATATGGCTCCATGTGCCATAGGTTCGCCTAGGGGAAGAGGGCAGGGAAAGGCATTGAGACCTTTCACGGGTTTTGCTTTGCAGATAATAACCAGATGTGTCACTTTAGTTGAGGTTGGGCCTTAGACACAATGGGGATTGCTGTTGTTGCACTGCCCTTCCAGCTGCAAAGCATAATCCCTCCTTGAACTGTTTCCCGGTTTCAATTCCAGGAAACTACAGCCACTTTTTGTCCTTGGAGATTTAATTTGCCAAAAGGGATGTTGAATCTGGAGCACCAAACAAATTCATGGCGTTCTTGTTAACCATGGACTTGTTCCTGGTCATTCAAATCTCAAGGCATACATTTAGACTTCGTCTCTCTTTTGGTCAAGCCTTGTTTGGGAGAAGCAGAGTTCCTGAGTCTGCATATATGTTTCTTCATTCACATCTTTCCATATGTTTTCCAAACTCTTAGGTTTTTTTGTCGTCTTCTCCATTCTGAAGGTGGCTTTCCCCTTTCATCAGAAGGTCCCAATAAAGATTTCCTTGATATCCCCCCATGATCTGGGAAGAACCTCTTTATTTCATCCCATGATGGGTTACCCATTTTCCCCTTGTTTACCTGTATAACTTTCCCTCAGTTGGACTCCTAGATTCTAAGCATTTACCAGTAAGCTATTTCCTTGCTCCTTATGACAAATTCTCTATCAAGTGGCATCAGCTCACTTTTCGCCTCAACTTTACAACATCCAGATCAATTTCCCTCGCAATAAATGAATGTTATGGCAAAGTGCATTAATTGATTAGATGTAGAGGCTGCCCAAGGGTGGTTCAGTGGCTAAGATGCTGAGCTTGTAGATCGAAAGGTTGGCAGTTCAGCGGTTCGAATCCATAGTGCCGCGTAATGGGGTGAGCTCCTGTTACTTGTTCCAGCTTCTGCCAAACCTAACAGTTCGAAAGCACATAAAAAATGCAAGTAGAAAAATAGGGACCACCTTTGGTGGGAAGGTAACAGAGTTCCATGCGCCTTTGGCGTTTAGTCATGCCGGTCACATGACCACGTCTTCGGACAGTGTTGGTGCTTCGGCTTTGAAATCAGATGAGCACCGTCCCCTAGAGTTGGGAACAACTAGCACATATATGCAAGGGGAACCTTTACCTTTTAGAGGCTGCCCAATTCCATACAACTCCATGCAGCTTACAAACAATAAAATGTAATATAATAAAGCAGTAGAAGCACAAACCATGTGCATCCCGAAAAGACCATTCACCAGGCATAAAATCCTAAATGAGATTAGTAGTCATCCTTACATAAAATCCAGGAAAATAATTAGGTTTTCAAAGCTTTTCTGAACACCACCAGAGTAGGAGCCGTGTAAATCTCTGGAGGACGCTACAATAATAACAAATGGGGAAGTTATAATTCATAACTGTGAAGTGGCTATATTTTGCGATTAATCAGAATTAAAACATCATTCAGGAACATAGCAGCAAATTAGGCAGAGAATCAAATTAGGGGTGTGCCAAGGGAGTGGTATATGGCACATATTGGATGCTTGAAAATAGTGTGTTTGGGACTCCAGCTTCAATCAGTTATTGTATGAACAATCACATTTGAATAAGGGAGCATCTAAGTCTTGTAAATGATCAGGCTCAAATTATCCTAATTTGGACAATTTTGAGAATCTCTGGAAAAGGGTATGTTGTTGAGCAAGGAGGAACGAAAGAGAAGATGTAACTTAGTGTATCGGTGGAAGAGCTGAACCAACCAGGCTAGGAGAAAATCTGTGTGGCTGCTTAAAAGTTACAAAGACTTGAGGGTAGCATAAACAACCAGCTTGGATGCAGCGCCCCCTCTTTAGGCGGAAAAAAAAATAGGGCATCTTGTAATTCTTACATATTTCGGCATTAAAAACAATACTTTTAAAATGCCCATGAAATCAATCAAGATCCCTAGGTTGGTGCAACTTTTTTTTTAAAGGCCGCCTTCGTCTTTGTGTGCACACGCACCCAACTGAATAAACTCCCATCAAGCGGTGATGGGTCTTGACAGCAACCCATCGGACGCACCGGTCGAGAGTTAGGATCCCGCGCAGGAGTTCGAGAACCCTGGGAAGGGCTGGGAGGAAGATTCCACTTCGTTCTGTTTCGCTGCGCTTTTATCATGGGTGGGGTGGGGGGATTGAGCGGAACTGGTTCACACAGAATGGGTTCGTGGAGGGGGGGGGAGATTTTCGCGGCTCCGAGGCAGCCGATCTCGGGTGCAGGGGCAATGCCAACCCACTCAAAGACCCCGCAGAGGGGAGCTCGGTCTCGCATCCTTTGGCTGCGGGCTGCAAAAAAACCGCCGGAGCCACCGACTTCTAATCAGCTGAAAGACACTGCGGAGTTTCCCGGGCAAGGGCGGAGCTGCCGCCAGCCGCCTCTCCTGCGATTCAAAGGCGAAGCGTCGCTCCTTCCTTTAAGCTCCACCTTTCACTGACGTTTGGGGGCCATCCTGTTGCATTGGCAACGAGTGTTGCTACCGCTTGGATTCTTCAGCGGCCATGGATTCTTCCTTCCTGCAGGTTGGTTGGAAACTCTGCTTCTTCCTTCCTCCCTCCCTCCCTCCCTCCCTCCTCTCTCCTTCCTTCCTTCCTTTTCTCCCTTCCTTTTTTCCTCCCTCCTCTCCTCTCCCCTTCCTTTTTCCTTCCTTCCTCCCTCCCTCCTTCCTTTTCTCCCTTCCTTTTCTCCCCTTCCTTTTTCCTCCCTTCCTTCCTTCCTTCCTTCCTTCCTTCCTTCCTTCCTTCCTTCCTTCCTTCCCTTCCTTCCACTGCGCAGCGAATCCACACTTCCTCGCCGCCGTGCATCGCCCCGCGTCTCCCTTCTTCCATTCTGGAAATGGCAGCCCCGTTTTCTGACGCTTCTCCTTGTCGGCGTTGTTGTTGTTCCTCCTCCCTCCTAGGGAAGGAGGCTAAGCTCCGGGAAAACAACGCCGTCAGCAGCCGGGCGAGGAAGGCCAGGCTCCCCGTCCCCGATGGTTCCGCCAAGCCCTTTGGGTTTTGCTTGGAAGAACGGATCCGCTTCCCGCAGGGTTTGGCTTCGGCGCCCGCATCGGACGGCAAAAAAAAGAAATAGCTTGGCTTTTTTTTCTCCAGGGCCTTTGAAATTGCCTCCCCCTTTCTCTTGTCTGCCTTAGAATCTAAAGCCGACACGTTTTTCCTCCTGTCCTGAGGATGGCTATGATTTTTGTAAGAAGCTGAGTGTACGTGTGAGTCCAGGCCCTCCCCCACCCCTTGGCACGAACACAGGGATCATTAAACGCTAGAACAGGGCTCTCCAACCTTGGCAACTTTAAGCCTGGAGGACTTCAAATCCCAGAATGCCCCAGCCAGCTTTTGCTGGCTGGGGCATTCTGGGAGTTGAAGTCCTCCAGGCTTAAAGTTGCCAAGGTTGGAGACTCCCTCCGCTAGAATACACACACACACACTCACTCACACACACACACACACACACACACCCCTTCCTTCTCGGCTACCTTGGAACTACGACTCCCAGAATTCCTGGCTAAAATTCTTGAAAGTTGTCATGCCAGTTGGTACATCCGAAGAGCAGAGCACTGAGGAAATCTGCTGGGCTCCAGAAGCAGCAATTGCAATTGGGGGCGTGGGGGTGTGAGAAGGGGTGTGTAAATTTAGAGGCAGCGGAACGTGAGGAAACAACCACAACCACCCGCATTGCTTCTGCTTGTGTCTGAACTGTTTTTGGGAAAGCTGGTGCTGATTTACTTAAGGGTTGCTTCATGTGTTTTGCTGTGAGAAAAGGCATAAGTGCACTCGCTTGCCTACCGTCCCTGTCCTAATATTCCTTTTTACTTACTCTTTTCATGTATCCAGATTATGTTTATACTTTTACCTGTTATCTTATATATGATTGACAAAATAAATAAAATAAATAAATACAAATCTTTCCTACAGCGGTCATAAGGTGGAGGATTGTTGGTATGCTTCGCCTTTGTGAAGAATGCCTGTGCAAAACATAAACTCTGTTGGAGTCAGACAAGAAGCAATGGGTGGAAACTAATCAAGGAGAGAAGCAATTTAGAACTAAAGAGAACCTTCCCGACAGTTAGGAACAACTTGCCTCCAGAAGTTGTGAATGTTCCAACACTGGAAGTTTTTAAGAAGATTTTGGATAACCATTTGTCTGAAATGGTGTAGGGTTTCCTCCTTAGCAGGGGGGTTGGAGTAGAAGACCTCCAAGGTCCCTTCCAACTCTGATATTCTATTCTATTCTATTCTATTCTATTCTATTCTATTCTATTCTATTCTATTCTATTCTATTCTATTCTATTCATAATGGAGATGTCAAAAGCCAGAGAAAAAATGGCAATTAGTCAAGACTGGCTTCTCCCTTACACCATCTTTTTGTAAGCTGTCCTTCAAACTTCAAGCTGAGATCCCAACTCCCAGGGTTGAGAGTTATTGCACTGGGGCTGAAGAGATGCAGATTCAAAAGCCCTACTCAAGTCCATTGGTGACTTTTGGGCTAGTCACTTTTTCTCAGCCTTTGGAAAATATGTGATACACTAAATCAACAAGCCACTCATAGAAATTTTACAGGAATCATTAAATGCTTGAATACTGCAGGAGGCCAAAAGTCGAAGCACCATGTGGGGAAATTCTTTCTCTGCTTGAAGATTCTGCAGTTGCAGCGTCTTGGGGAAGTGAATCAGTTTGGGGAAAACTACCAAAAAGCTGTGCAAAAGAGATTGTCAGATTTCGAAGTAACTCTCCTAAAATCCTTTCTCTCTGTTTTATGAGTGTGGTTCCCCTGCTTGCTTGTGTACATCCAAGTCTTTTAATTTCCTTACAGGCTTTAATTAATTACTACTGTCAGGAAGGCTATTTTCGCCATGTTCAGACTATCGCCAATGAAGGCTTGAAGACATTTGCCAATGACCCAGTGTTTCTTTTCTACCATGCTTATGGTATTTTGATGGAAGGTAATTCGTTTATATACTTTCACATTTGCAGGTATTATTTATTCATCTGATAATGTATACTTAGTAAGAAGTAAATTTCATTGTATTTCATGGGCCTTCCTTTCAGGAAGGGGCATATAGGATTGCAATCCTAAATCATCTCATTTAAAAGTTTCTATAAGTAAATCTTTTGGTTCTACAGTCAAACATGCATGCCACTATTTCTGCCTGTTAAACAGTTTATGGGACTGGGTCCTGGATGCTGCAGAACTTCAGCCCTTGGTAATGCTGGATGGATAAAGGTAGCGCTAGCAGATTTGGGCAGAAAAAAATTGGGAACACTAATGATGTCAGAAAAGAATCACAGAAGAATCCAGCTACCTGTAGTCTTTTGTGGATGTTTAGTTTTTGCAGCTCAAACCTGGTAGCCTAGTTGGAATTTAACATCTGAAGTCCCAGGTGATCCGTCTCTGCAATTTCTGTTGCAAAGGAAAAGAATTATTGATTTGATACCCTTGTAATTTGTTTCTTCAAATAAACTCTTTTAAGATCATTTGGGCAATTCATGATTTTCTAGTCAGTCAAGAGAGTTATCGTCTTTTTGTATCTCCTGGCTTTTGGCTTTTTCGATCTTAAGTGATGATTCTTTTAAATACATAAATTGTTTACATAGTAATGTAAGCTTTAAAAGGTACTTTGCACACACATGCTAACATGTTCATGCATGCTCATTACAACATTACGTTGAAGAAGGCATAGTGGGGAAGCCAAAGTGCCGCTACACAAATGAATGCAACTTACCCTGACTGAGTTTCTTCTCCTACCTAGGGCACGTCCAAGAAGCTCTTCTCAGTCTTGAATCCATTAAAAACAAACAAGAAGTATGCCTGTGCACACTGATGGCAATGATCTATGCCCATAAAAAAAGATCAAATCCAGGTAGTGTCTCACTTATTTTTAATCAGAAAAAAATTTATACTTGTACATGGTGAATTGTAATAATGCTACATGGTGAATTGTAATAATGCTATTTCTCCATTTTAATATGAAGGTACAGGTGGCACTCTGCTACAAAAGAGATGTTCACACCTCCCCATCCTGATGGGATTGTTGCAACCACCAACCATGTATTCTTCTAACAAGGCTCTCTCTCCCATTCCATTATTATTTTATCTTTTTCAGTTATCACAAAGTTCCATGAGAGCTGATTAGTTGCATCACCACTTTCTCCATTCTTTTATAATCTCTTGTAAACATTATTTTCCAATCAACATAGCAAATCTCTTTACAATGCTGCATCTAGGAACTAGGTTTCTCTGACCACTGACTTCCAACAGCTTCCAGATACTTTTGCAAACTTGAAGAAAAAAATGAACTTCTCTTTAATGAAGTCCAAATTCGCACAGTACACGAGCAAGGCTTATATTTCAAGCATGAGTTTATATGAAATAAGCTTTCTATAATCAGCTAATTAGAAATTAGCTTTCTCTAAAATTATCAATTATTAATAGGAACAAGGTTTCAAATTCTCCTGGAAGATGATTTCATTTCAGTTGATCCTAATGTGGATGTTTTGGGTAATGATGAATAGTCCATCTCATAATTTCCAATTTCTAAACCACTGGTTGGCCAGTTTTATGGTGTATTTAATTCAATTAACTACCTGATTTGGATTCAGATGATGCCTTCTATGTTTTATCCCTCATAATTTCCAGGAAATAAATTTTACATCCATTGATTTAAAGCGTGGAAGTTGTAGTTTGAGATGTCTGCATAGGTAAAGGCTCAAATTTAATTTATGTCATGCTTTTCCAAATCCCCTTGTGGACAATGTCAGGTCAAAAATCATCTTTAGTCTGCAGAGACCTAGTTCTCTCCATGAACTGAATTACTAAATGCAGTGTGACAGCCAAACCAGTTTCTGGAAGTATAACCTTGATTAATAGATCTAGTGTCATAGTCAAAATTGAATTGTGTCTTTACGCCTTTATCAGACTTCTTGGAGACTACTGTGTTCAGTATTGGATGAGGCCATTCAAGAATATTGCAAATGGAAAAGGTCCAGAGAAGAACAAGAAAGATGGAGCGGGTTCTGGAAACTATGATTATTCTTGAGAAAAAAAATATGAAAAGAATATATGAAAAGCCATCTTCAAAAATGGCTAAAATACGTCTCTCAGCCATGCAACAGCAGAGCAGATTATGGTGAAAAAATGGTGGGCTTTTCAGAGAGTAGATGTTTGTCTGTTAGAGCAATTAGGACACCAGATTGGTGAATTTCCTGCATTGGCTGGAAACCATTTGCTGTTCTGCTCTATGACTCTATAGAAGACATTTACTTTATTGTTTTTAATAGGGTTTGGTTGCTGTTATGTAATGTCTTGCAATAAGTCTTTAATCTGCTGAAACCATTGGTCCTTCAAACTATATGATTATTACTTTCGCCTCCCTTGTTTTTAGATCGGGAAGTTATTATGGATTTGGATGCCAAGTTGAAGGAACACCGAAAGACAGCAGGACAGGAGGCGTTATATTTTGCAGGACTGTTCTTGTGGCATATTGGCCGCTATGAGAAAGCCCGCGAATACATCGACAGAATGATCAAGATCTCAAATGGCAGTAAAGAGGTAACCCATTCCCTGTAGTTGTGTGTTGTACTTGCTATAAACAAGATTTGATGACTCCCAGAGCCTTGTAATGCTCTCCGTCATCTTTCATATCAGAGCGGATTATCACTAACTTCCTTAATACATGAGAAGTACAAAAAAATTACAAGAACACTGATAATATTGGTACTGTTACAAAATAGCCTGATAGTTTTTCTGTAGTTTAATGTTTGGGAGGCCTGCTTCCAAAAGTGGAATGTACTACTGGCCAATGATACAATATGTTCACATTCTGCTGCTACTATATATTTCACACTTAGCTTACAAGTTCTATGTTCCCTGCAAATATACTGCCATATATATGGGGCGGTAACTAGTGGTAGTTTTGTCTTCTATTCACACAACTTGGAGCACCCTATGTATTTGCTGATTTTTCCACATTGCTTTGTCTCTTTCTATCACATCGTATTCCATTTTTTAGGAGTCTCGAAACACTCAGGAATAGATCTTGGATCACTTGGGGGCTATAACAGGTTGTTATTGTTTTTAAGCCATCCAGCCGTTTTAAATGGGAGAATCCTGAAATCCTAAATGTTTTCTTTAGCAACTAGTTTTCTTTGTTATTAACTTCTGTTATGCTAATATTCCACATGCTGTTGAAAAGATGCCAGGCTTCATCTGGACTATGACTTGCACTCCAAAGTTGAGATTCAAGAATTCAGCTGTTCGATAAGCTAGTTTTATTACAGATACTAGGAAGGCCATAATTAGAACAGAAAATTTGCCGGTGCTGACCATAAACCTTCAAACCAGTGCAAAAAATGCAATTTTTTTTGCTACCGGTTCTGTGGGTGTAGCTTGGTGGGCGTGGCTTGTTGGGGTGTCATGTGACTGGGTGGGTGTGGCCAACTTTTTTTTTTAACTTTTTAAAGCATTATTTACTACCTATTCACCCGAACTGGTAGTAAAAAAATGTGTTAAAAAGTTAAAAAAAAAGTTTCTGATGATCACAGCTGTGCCGTTTGATCGTCAGAACCTTTTTTTACTTTTTTAAAGCATTTTTTTACTACCTATTCACCTGAACCTTTTTTTTTCTTTTTTAAAACATTTTTTTACTACCTATTCATCTGAACCTTTTTTTTACTTTTTTAAAACATTTTTTTACTACCTATTTGCCTGAACCTATTTTTGGTCAAATAGGTAGTTAAAAAAATGCTTTAACAAAGTAAAAAAAGGTTCCGACGATCACAGCTGGGTGTACCTGAAGCGATACTAAAAAAATGCTTTAAAAAAGTTAAAAAAAAAGGTTCGGGCGAATAGGTAGTAAAATAATGCTTTAAAAAAGTAAAAAAAGGTTCTGACAATCACGTGGCACAGCTGTGATCGTCGAAACCTTTTTTTAAAAACTTTTTAAAGCATTTTTTTTTACTACCGATTCACCCGAACCGGTAGTTTTTATCACTACCGATTCACCCAAACCGGAACGAACCGGTAGGATTTCACCCCTGCTTCAAAGCCTTATATTTATTTATATCCATCTTGAGGTTCAAACCTTACATCTCTTCTTCCTGCCTGAATATCTGAATGGGCTAAAGGTGGATTGCTTCTTAGTGGAAGGAGCAGTCAACATCTATGGATTTCACTGTAACATCTCTTTGATCTCGTGATTTTAGTCCTTCTAACTTTCACAGCAGCTTTTAGAGCAGTTCATCAGTATGTCAGTGTTGTCTTTCTGCCTATCTGGAGCGGGCCTCTTAGTGGGGATGGATAAATAGGGAACATCATAATGCTTTAAGTACTAAATCCATCCCATCCCATGATCTATGGTGGCACAGTAGTTAGAATGCAGAATTGCAAGCAAACTCACTGCCTACAGCTGGGAGCTTGATCCTGACTGGCTTAAGGTTGACTCAGCCTTCTATCCACGAGGTGGGTTTCAGCAGATTCTGACCAGTTCTGAAGAACCGGAAGTGAAAATTTTGAAATTTTGAATAGTTTGGAGAACCGGTAGTAAAAATTCTTACTGGCCCCGCCCCCATCTATTCTCTGCCTCCCAAGTCCTAGCTGATCAGGAGGAAATGGGGATTTTGCACTAACCTTCCCCTGGAATGGGGAGGGACTGGAGATTTTATAGTATCCCTGCCATGCCCACCAAGCCACACCCATCAAACTATGCCACGCCCACCAAGCCACACCCACAGAACTGGTAGTAAAAAAATTTGAAACCCACCACTGCTTCCGAGGTGGGTAAAATGAAGGCCCAGATTGTTGGGGGCAATATGCTGACATTGTAAACTGCTTAGAGCAGGGGTCTCCAACCTTGGCAACTTTAAGACTTCTGGACTTCAACTCCCAGAGTTCCTCAGCCAGCAAAGCTCTACAACTCTGGGAGTTGAAGTCCAGAAGTCTTAAAGTTGCCGAGGTTGGAGACCCCTGGCTTAGAGAGGGCTGTTGAAGCACTATAAAGTGGTATATAAGTCTAAGTGCTATTGCTACAACAGCAGGTATGAATACCACAGAACATATATCAGTCTTCTGCTTTGCATAAATTATTGCATTTATGTGAAGTAGAACTTTATATGATTTTTTAAAAAAATAAATATGTATCCAGTAACAACAGCAGAGTGTTGCATCATTTAGTGTTTTGCTTTGTTCTTCCAGGGGTGGATTCTAAAAGGGTGGCTTGATGTGACTAGCGGGAAAGAAGCAAGCATCAAAAAAGCTGGGAAATGTTTTGATGAAGGGCTCCAAAATGAGAATGATATTTTTGGCCTGATGGGTAAAGTAAGTGTATGAAAAGCTTTTAAATGCCTCTAATTAGTAACAAACATTGCAGCTGATGCAGACTGATCCAGCCCAGATTAATGCAATTGCCATCCAGGATGAAGGAGCAGATCAAAGCAACCTTATTTTGCATTCAGAATGCTATTTATTCTCCCTCTCTCTCTTTCTCTCTCTCTCTCTCTCTCCCTCTCTCTCCTCTTAATTTCTTATTTTGTGTGCTGTAAATATGGGTTCTAAGAATCTGACTGAAGTCAGTATTCTTTGATTCTCTTTAGCCATCATATTATCAATTATTTGTATTTTCTCTGACATATGCTTTTTTTATGAAAAACAAAAAGATGCATTTGGAGTCAATTCTACACTTAAGAATTGAAGCAATTGAAGAGCAATGTACATAAAGTCTGGGAATCAAATAGATGCTATAAAGGGTTTTTTACCATTTGCAACTGTAGAGAAGAAATAGTTCTTTTCGTTTCTTCTTAAAAAGAAGCTTCGTGGGTCTTTTTTAAATATTACGTCTGCCCAAATTTTTAAGAAAATGTTGGATAACCATCTGACTGAGATGGTGTAGGGTTTTCCTGCCTGGGCAGGGGGTTGGACTAGAAGGCCTCCAAGGTCCCTTCCAACTCGGTTGTTATGTTATGTTAAATATATTATTTTTAAAACCTTACTACAAATTGCATTTTGAATCAGTAGGTTTACAATCACTTTGCTACGATTTTTTTTTTAAAAAATTCCACTTAGAAACGTGCATTTTGCATACTCACCGCTTTGAATGGTTTTGCTTTCCAAATCATTATAATCCTGATTATAAACTCATTGGTTCTGGCACTATACTAAGCATGCGTTGTTTAAACGTAGTTACTGAATAAACAGCAATGGGCTAGATTAACATAACACACTAAATGGAGACCAAAGAAGCCACATTATACTTAGCATATTGTAGCTTTATTTTATACAACAGCATAAAAACTGATGACCTTCAGTGGAAGATATCCTATAAGTTCATACAAATAGTCCTTGACTTGTGATCATAATGGAGCCTGCCTATCATGGTCATAAGTTGTGATAATTGTAAGAAAGGTCACCCATCTGACAAGCCTGACTTCATTAACTTTTTTTGTGGCAATTGTTGAGCAAACACTGTGGTTTCCCCCCACCACCACCAATCCCGTTTGTGTTGAAGGCACTGTTTAAGACACTTCTAGGTTGAAAGAATTACCCAGTGACATCACCGTTGCACAGAGAACTCCTGTAGGGCTCCTTTCATGGAGCTGGAGCAAGTGACAGGAGCTCACCCTGCCACACAGCACCATTCGGGTTTCAAACATGGACTTGCTAACCCCAACCCAGTGTCCTAACAATGTGAGCCATCACACTCTGTGGTCATTAAGCAAACCAATGGTAATGTCAGGGTTCCAGAAAAACCTCTTCTGCATAAAAAAAAAACTCTGAAGCCATTGTCTTTCAAAGTTCTTTACTAGCATAAGGAAACTGGCACATGATGAGTGAAATTCCAAAACTGAAACTTCCGGATTCTTTTCCCAGTTATACAAACCCCAAGAGTCCCACCCCCCTAACCCCTTTGCCGGTCACATGGTCCAACGTTCTTCCACTTTATTCGAAACCTGTTCTTGCCACTCAGGTGTGAACACAATCCGACCTTGACCGCTTGAAGAATGTTACCATACCCCTCAACCCTCCTTCTTCCCCGCAGGAGAGAAATGTGGCAGTGTCTGGAAACCTACGGCCTAGTATGGTTTCCAGGCCTGACAGGTATACTATGGGTCAGTTTTGCTGAAAACCAGAATTAAATACTGGTTTTCAGCAAAACTGTCATAAAATGAGAACATATGGCCATTGATGTTAATGCAGTTGTGAGTGCCTGACATGCAGTCACATGACAATCAGAGGGGTGGCCTATTATAACTTTGGAACCAGGTCATAAATACCTCCGGAGAGGTCTGACATAACTTCAAATAGTCACTAAGCAGCCAGTCGTAAATCAAGGACTACCTAATATTCCTTCCAAAATCTTTATATTTGAGGAAACAGGTTCTAGATAAGCAGTCACAACAAACTGCTTTTCCACCAGTGTGTACCTTTTTTTCTAGTTGGAAAGCCTTTTTTTAAAAAAAGCAAGACAAAAGTGACCAGATGATCATTCCATTGTTCACTAGGCCCAATATTTTGAAGTGCGTCAGAATTATTCAGAAGCTTTGGAAACTGTGAATCAAATAATTGCGAATTTCCCACGCTTCCTTCCGGCATTTATAAAAAAGATGAAGTTACAGCTGGCTTTGCAGGATTGGGAGCAGTCAGTTGAGACTGCCCAGAGGTGAGTCAACTTAATTACTCTTGTCGAGATCCATTAAAAATGCTGTATCATCTCAGCTGCAGTGCTTTTGCAGAAAGCAAAATGATCAAAGGTGATTTCTCCCCTGGTGACTTAGATCATCTTGTAGAGTCGTCCAACCTTGTAGTGCCAAAATGACGGTAAGGGAGATAAATTTTATATCTCATTAACAATGGCTGAGTGATGCTGTGACAGCAGCTTAAGATACTAGTGGGAAAAAGTCTAAAAAAAAAGAGAAATACAGTTTTTTACTTATTTATTTTCCAGTCTTGATCTAGCTAGTCAGTAGCTATGAAACTCTGTGAAACTCATTTTTTCAGTCATTGCTTCAGTATTATCGGATTGTACATGATTGATGGTGGGTAACCAAATATGTGAAGGCTGATAACATTTTCTATCCTGGCTGAAGCATCTTCTGTGCACGCACACACACACACACACACACACACACACACACTATCAGTGGAGGTAAATGGCACCTATATCAGCTGTTCTCACTGATTTTTTTTGTTTGAAAATTTTATATAACGAGGGTAGAGAATGTTATGAGAACTAAACAAGAATGGGCAATTTACTGCTCCGGTAAAGTAATGTAGCTTTGTGTGCCCAGCCTTGTGCAGGGACCATGCAAATCTTTTTTGTATTGTTCCAGCTTTAATAAATGTGCTGCCAAAGTGAACAGGGTAGCCTTGTTTCCATTTCTCTAAGTTGCCTTGAAAGCTGGAGACGAGGGATACATAAAGATGCCAGGCAATGCAATACATTTTCAAGAGGGTGTCCTAAGCACATAAAATTCCCAATTAATTTGACATTTGTCCACAGAAGCAATTAATCGTCATTAGTGTCCCCAAAGACTAACTCCCCTAAAGTTTGTCCTAAAATAGAAGCAGGAAAGTCCTCCAAATGGAGTTTAGCTATTAGCCTGTCCACCGTGAAGTGAACCTGATGGAGACCATCTTGGAGGTTTCAGGGTTGCCAGGCAACAGTGGGAGGGGGGGAAATAGTTAGATGGGGTTATGTAACCAAAACAATAAAGTTTTCCTGTGGGAACCAAGGACATTTTCACGGGTGGCTGGCCAGAGGAGGAGTGAAGTAATCAAGCAATTGGATTGGACACCGTGACCAGTGACTTGGGGGAAAGGAAAGATGTTTACTTTATAATTAGGTGAAAGCCACGAGAACTTTCAGAGTCGGCTTTCACCAGTTGTACCAATACGATGTATCCAATAAATTGTTCTTGCCTGCCTCAGAGTTCTGCTGTCTATGGGTGCATCGCCCATAGACAGCAGACATAGCCATTCTGACATAGCCATTCTGTTTGTAGCTTCTGTGTCTTGTAGTTCAGCAGTTTTCCTTGTAGTTTCAACACCTAAAAATATAGTATTTTGGTGTGTGTGTTCTTAAATTTTCTTTTAGGTTGTTGCAGAAAGATGCTCTCAACCTCGATGCCTTAAAAATGGAGGCTGTTCACTATTTGTGCAGGGAAGGAAACATACCTGAGGTGAGTCTTCAGTTTTTAATTCCACTGTCAACCTCTAGCCTCAAAGCTTTATTTCGTTGGCAGTGCTCCTTGGAACCCTGACATCCACATTGTTGGATGCATTTTATATAGAGGCATAGGAAACAATTAATTACTCAGGAGGTAGTAATTGGATGCAAAGCAAACAGCCTTCCTTCCCACCCCACTCCCACCCAGAAGCTCTAGGGTTTTTTGTCAATAGGCTCCTTAGTCTGTGATTGATACCATAACTAACAATTTCCAAAGTCTACTCTAGATTGGTCCAAAGATACATTGATTTTACACATTGCAGAAAGTGTTTAATGAAGGCTATCAATGAAACTGTTGCGTGGTGCAGTGGCCTAGAGGCGGAGCTCTCGCCTCACAATCGGGAGACTGTGAGTTCGATCCTAGGTAGAGGCAGATATTTCTCTCTCTGGGCACAATATATTGTTCTGTTTACAGCAGAAATATATTTGCTGTGAACTTCGCATTGGCAATATGGGCATTTGGCCAGTAAATATTCAGCTCCATTGAGTTGCCCCAACTCCACCACAAGGGATTATGGGGTCATTAAAAGACAAGAAAAAAAATCAGCAAAACTGTTGGCTGGATTTGCACACCTACATCAGCACCATGGTTTAAAAACTAGATGTGTTGGATTCATTCAAGATGCTAAATCAAATTAAAAGAAAACAGAATAGTTATATGCGTATTTTGAGTGAATCAGCTTTGTTTTTGATATGAAACTTAAGCAATGTATGCATGTTAGAAAGTATTTCCTTAATTTCCATTAAGATTTAACCCAAAATATGGTTATTAGGAATGGGGGAACTGTAATATTGGGATTGGGATTCTTAGGTATAACTCTAATATTTTTCAAGGAGTTTTTTTTTATTGCATTATAAAAATGTATGGTAGAATAAACTAATGTTAAGCATTAACCTGGTTTCTTTTATTGCCTGAACTGGTTAAGCACTATTCCTGTCTGCTGCTATTTTTACTTTTGCTGCTGTTGTTTGTCTAGAAAAAGCAAACATAACTCTATAGCTTAGATTTGCATTTAGCCTTGTTTAGCCTGAATTCAAAGTCTGTAGATCAATGGTTGTGGGGCATTTTATTTAAAACATATATAAATGTTCTAGTACAGGGGTGTCAAACTTGATTTCATTGAGGGCTGCATCAGGGTTATGTTTGACCTCGGGGCAGGGGGTATGTGGCCAGGGTGGGCGTGGCCAGCTCAACGTCACTCATGTTGAGGGCGCCTGTGGTGATCCGAGTGCTCTGCCAGAGAAAATGGCGCTCGGGAGGGCCACACACAGCTCTCGAGCTCCATTTTCTCTGGCAGAAGGTTGCAGGAGCCATCACAGCCGAAAACAGAGCTCAGAAATGCTTCTGAGGCACCATGGGCCGGTCCTTCACTGTTTCTAGGGTTGCCCTGCAGGCCAGATCTAAGCACCTCACGGGCCGGATTCGGCCCACGGACCTTAAGTTTGACACCTCTGTTCTAATACTATTCCCTCAGAAACCCTTGTATAAGGAGATGCTTAAATTGACTTGCATTAATAAAACCATTTCAAACTAGGTTCATATGAATACTGACTGTTGGCACAGGTTTTGCATTCCAGATGCCTTTGTTTTCAGCTTTCCTAAATGCTAGTGTTTGCTCCCTCCTCCTTATTCCCCAATAATGAGACCAGTAGACAGGTAGTCCTTGACTTACAACAGTTTGTTTAGTGACCATTCAAAGTTACAACAGCATTGAAAAAAGTGACAGGACCATTTTTCACCCTTATAATCTTTGTAGCATGCCCATGATCATATGATCAAAATTCAGACACTTGGCAACTGGTTCATACTTATGATTGTTGTTGTGTCCCAAGGTCATGTGATCCCCGTTTGCAACCTTCTGAGAAGCAAAGTCGATGGGGAAGCCAGATTCACTTAATGACCGTGTTACTAACTTATCAACTGCAGTGATTCACTTAACAACTGTGGCAAGAAAAGTCATAAAATGGGGCAAAACTCACTTAACAAATGCTTCACTTAACAACAGAAATTTTGGGCTCAATTGTCGTAAATTGAGGACTACCTACCATATTTTTCGCACTATAAGATGCACCAGACCATAAGACGCACATTAGCTTTAGAGGAGGAAAACAAGAAAAAAACCCTGACTCTGCCTCCCAGCATCCATCTGGTATTCATCTGGCTAGAGTTCTTGCAGCAAACAGCTTCAGCACATTATCGCAGCCCCAACACGTGGCTCATCAGGGCTCCGCTCCATTGCGGCCACCACCAGTTAACTGAGCTGAGCTGCTGCCGCCATCGGGGAACGCCAGTTGCTGCCTCCTCCATGCCTGCTGCCTCTGCTGGGAACGCTGGACCCTTCGCTGGTTGGATCGGCCTCCCGGAATACTGTTCTAGGTGGCGGGGATCGCTGCTGCCGATTGCCGCTGCCGCTGTACACTGGCAGTGGTGGCAATCACCACCACCTAGAACAGCTGATCGGCGGTATTCCAGGAGGCCAATCCAACCACCAATCAGCTGCTCGACAGCGAAGGCTCCAGTGTTCTCTGGCAAATGGGGGCAGCGGTGACAGACAGCAGTGTCAGGTGGCGCAAACAATCCCCTCCCCCCCCCCCGCAATAGATGCTCTATAAGACGCACAAACATTTCCACCCACTTTTTTGGGAGGGAAGTGCGTCTTATAGTGGAAAAAATACGGTATATTTTGTTTTTCCTAGGCTTCCTCCAGGCTGAAAGATCTGATTAGTGCTTTAGATCAGTTGGAACCACAGAATCCTCTGCTTTTCTGTAAAATTGCCTTGGTGTTTAGCAGAACGGTAAGTAGAAAAGATTTTTTTTTAATTGCCAGTAATGACTGATTCAATGACTCTCTTATATAAGCAGGTAAGCTCTCTATGTACATAATGCTAACTTTGTCTTTCATAGGAAGCACTAATTTATGTCCTGGTCATGCCTTTTGAGGATAAGGCAAAGACTAATTGTTATTGCAGGTACTGGTAGTCCTTGACTTACAACCATTCGTTTAGTAACCATTTCAAACAACCAGTTGTAGGTTGAGGACTACTGGAGTTAAAGGCCAGGTATGCTTCAGGAAGTGCTAAATTACTGTAATTGGAAAAAGATTA
This sequence comes from Ahaetulla prasina, assembly GCF_028640845.1. Classification (NCBI taxonomy): domain Eukaryota; kingdom Metazoa; phylum Chordata; class Lepidosauria; order Squamata; family Colubridae; genus Ahaetulla; species Ahaetulla prasina. Next base: position 220,648,500 of record NC_080539.1, read on the forward strand.
TTTGGCATGTAAAATTAAGGGATCACTGTAACCTTTGTTCGGCATTTCTCTCATTATTGCAACCCTGGAGAACAGTTTTCTTCCTCTCATGGCTTCCTATAGTCACTTCCCTTCCTCTCTTTATTTGTGCTGGTTAGCTCTCTGTGGCAAGAGACTCGCTTACAACTGATTCTGAGCAAAATGTGAGATGTGCATTGGTGTAAAAAAAAATGGAGGCTTGAGAACATTTGCCCAAAGCAATCAAAGATGGAGATTGGGGCAGAAATGATAAATGGACTTCCATGGATGCCTTTACTGGCCTGGATTTTAGTTGCCCAGTATTGGTAGCAGAATTGGAAAATCCGATTTTCAGTCACATTGACTAATGCAAGGAATATAAATATGACTTTATACATTAGACAGACTTGCTCTGTCAAGGAATATATTTTCTTAGGAGTAATTTGTTGCTGGCTGCTTGCTAGCAAAGGGCATTGCTTAAATAAGCATGCCAGAACCATTTTCTCTTGCAGAAATGTTATTTTCAGAATAGGGGATTAGTAAAAGGATTTAATAAAATTGTGGACAGCTCTCTGGCAGACAGTTTCTTCAACCGGGCCATAGATGCATGTGATGATGGATACAATTAAATTATTTGATGTAAAGGTTATCATTTTTAATTAATATCGTGATTATGTCTGATAGAGTTTTTCAAAACTAAAACCATTCACGATGGATTTTTTGTGTGTGTGGGGGGGATGTTTGTTTTAACTCTAGTGTGGCCGCAATCCACACATCCTGCAGCTGACCCAGATGTTGGTGGACAGAGCTTTCAGCTTAGCTCCTCAGAATGCAGACATTGCTACAGAGCAGGGCTATCAGATGCTTTTCCAAGGAAAAATAAAGGAAGCTGTGAAATGCTACAAAACTGCTATGGCTCTTGATGAGACAAGTGTTCCTGCACTAACAGGTTTGAATAATTGATAGAGGGGAGAGAGGGAGGGAGGGAGTGGGAAAGAGAGAGAGAGAGAGAGAGGAAGCAAGGGAGCAAGGAGGAGGGAGGGGGAGAGAGAGGAAGGAAAGGAGGGAGTGGGAGAGGGAGAGAGAGTATGAAGCTGATCTTTTCCAGTTTGTTTTTGAGTGACTATTATATTTTCATAGCTTCAGGTTACCTTTGATTGAATTTGCCTACTGCAGATTCAGATTTAGGGCTTTGCCAAGAACAACCATTTCTCCCCGAGAGCCCAATGTGGTTTGGCAATAGAGATGATGCCCTTTTTATTGCTGAATTCAGACCTAGGTCCTGCTAGCCTGCAGTTTTTGATAGAAAAGAGTCATTGATGCCTTCTTGTAATCTATGAAATCTGATCTGTGCCCTGAAGACATTTCGTAGAATAAAGCTGAAGAGAAACATCCTTGCATTACAGGAATTATCCGAAGCCAGTTAATGGAAGGGAAGTTAGATGATGTAGAGCAGCAGTTGGAGTTCCTGAAAGAAGTTCAGCAGTCTATTGGAATATCAGCCGTAAGTGGAAAGTAATGTTTTCCAAAAACAATTTAATACTAATCCATGTTCTTAATGTGGATATGAGGCCCTTTGTGGCATAGTTCTGTCTTCATGTTCTTACAATATCCAGCTCTTGGATTTCATGACAGAGGATCATGTGATCAAAATTTGGGTGCCGGATTCACTTAACAGCTGCAGTGATTTATTTGATCATGGCATTTTTTTTCTTTTTACAACCCTGTAATCTCTTGCTTCTGGGTGGGGTCAGGGTAACTAAATGGAGCTGAGCATTTACTGGCCGGATGCCCTTCCTGAGTTCGCAGCAGATATTTTCTCTTTGCGCCCTGATAGAGAAACATCTCCTGCTGCCTAGGACTGAACTCTCAACCTCCTAAGTGTGAGGCAAGTGTCTGCACCTCTAGGCCACCATGCCGCTTCACTTCACTTCACTTCAAGGCAATAAGGCAAGCTGGTAAAATTGGACACAACTAACCTAACAACTGCCTTGCTTAGCAATAAAAATTCTAGTCTCAATTGGGGTCATAAATCAAGGACTACCTGAATGTAGATAATTGGAATGCAACTTTCAGTTTTTAATCTGTTTAATGTAAGACTTAGACAGATATGGAGGAATGCGCTACAAATTTGACTCATGAGGTTGGATCCCTAACAGATTTTCAGCTACAGTAGTAAGTATCAGTGCCCGACACCTGATGGAATAGAAAATATTTTTATGTATTTTTTTAAAAACATGTTTTGTAGGAGCTGTCTTATCTACGTGCAGTATTGGCTATGAAGAAAAATAAAAGACAAGAAGAAGTTATTACTTTGTTGAATGATGTACTCGATGCCCATTTTTCTTCTCTCCAAGGTTTACCTCTTGGTATAGAATATTTTGAAAAATTAAACCCAGATTTTTTGATAGAAATTATTAAGGAGTATCTTAATTTTTGCCCAAGTCAGGTAAGATACTAAAATTCTTCTCTTTTTCATATAATCAAAATATATAATGTTTTGTTTTTTATTCTTTCTTTAAAAAGTTCCATAATGATGGAAAGAACAATTATTAAAATGTTTAGCCTGCCATAGGGATGCGGTGGCTCAGGGGCTAGGACGTTGAGCTTGTCAATCGAAAGGTAGGCAGCTCAGCGGTTCGAATCCCTAGTGCTGCCATGTAACAGGGTGAGTTCCCATTACTTGTCCCAGCTTCTGCCAACCTAGCAGTTTCAAAAGCATGTAAAAATGCAAGTAGAAAAAATAGGGACCACCTTTGGTGGGAAGGTAACAGTGTTCCATGCGCCTTTGGCGTTGAGTCATGCCGGCCACATGACCACAGAGATGTCTTCGGACAGCGCTGGCTCTTCGGCTTTGAAACGGAGATGAGCACCACCCCCTAGAGTCGGCAACGACTAGCACATATGTGCGAGGGGAACCTTTACCTTTACCTTAACCTGCCATGCGTAGAAAGTAAACAGTGATTTATAGTGGACTACCCTATGAATGGGCAAAAAGGTAGTGTTAATACTTTTATGTTATCACGAAAATAACAAGATACAAGCTCAGTTGTGAGAATAATTTTACATTTTTAACTACGGAAAACATTTCCCCCCTTTTCATTAAAAATGTAAACGAGGAAATTGTTATGATCCAAATTAGTTATAACGTGCAATGGATAGCAAATTTATTCTGCTTGGGACCAAAGCAAGAAGTAAGATAGGCCCACATTTTCTGTTTTGTGAAACTCTCTTTCTGATATCCCTTTCCTCTATAAGTCTGTAGAGATTCTCAGTCATCCAGGTCATGGTTGTCCCAAAAGTGCTTTTTTCAGGAGGCAATTGAACTTTTTGTTTTTTTATTTTTTATAAAAAATTTATTTTTATTTCTCATAAACATCTTTGAATGTACAGTCTCTTATCCATCGTTTTCCATTCATCCTTATCTTTTTACTTTCATTTTTTGTTGTTTGGGGCTGCTCTTTTACCATTTACCCTCCTTTATTTTCCCGCAACCTGTCCTCTTCTTCTCCCTTTCTCTTCCTTCTTCCATCTCCTAATTTTTTCGTTCCTCCTCTCCTTTCCTTTCCTACTTCCCCTTCCCTTCCCCCACTCCTCTCTTCTTCCTCCCTTTCTAACCCTTGGTGGGCGTGGCAGGGGAAGGATACTGCAAAATCTCCATTCCCACCACACTCTGGGGCCAGCCAGAGGTGGTATTTGCCGGTTCTCCAAACTACTCAAAATTTCTGCTACCAGTTCTTCAGAACCTGCTAGATTTCACCCTTGGTTTTGCTTCTCATCCAAGTAGCTTCTTCAGCTCTGACAGGATAGTGGGGAATGGAAGGATTTATATTCCTTGCAGACAGCTGGTAATCTGCATCCTTTTAGAGAGTCTTTGGAGAACCTGGATGTTTAATTGTGTTCTCAGGGTCACCTGAGTAGTGCTCCTGGTTCCTGTAGTATGTAGTTTTTGGATGAGAAGCGAAATGTCTTCAAAAGGAAAAGCAAGAAACTTCAGTTGCCTCCTGAAAAAAACACCTTTGGGACAACCATGACCTGGATGACGGAGAATCTCTACAGACTTTTAGCTATACAATTTGGGATGAACACCATTTGAATGGTGTGGGAATAGGAACGGATTTCCAGAGGAAAAATTGCAGACTATAGGAACCAGGAGAACTACTCAAGTGACTGTGAGGACACAGTTAAACCTCCAAGTGCTTCAACAACCCACTAAAAGGATGCAGATTACCAGCTGTCTGCAAGGAATATAAATCCTTCCATTCCCCACTATCCTGTCAGAGCTGAAGAAGCTTCTTGGATGAGAAGCGAAATGTCTTCAAAAGAAAAAACAAGAAAGTCCAGTTGCCTTTAGGACCTTTCCTCTATAGTACTTACCAGAAGTTAAGATTAGTTGTTTGCAAAATTACAGCCTAGTAACTCTGAGAGGTATATTCCCAACATATTTAGAGGTAAGGGAAAACTGGTGTAGCCTAAATGATGTCAATTAAACAAGGTAAAAAAAACAACAACCCCAATTTTGCAAGAAACCTAATCCTAACCTAATTCCTGAAGAAAAACTCCTTTTGAGTTAGGCTGTCTTTGGAAGATTCTATTTTAGGAGATTCTATTTTAGGAGGCAGGCAGGATGACAAACCTGATCTGTCCATGTCTCACCCTCTTGTCTTAGTACCCAATGCACAGTTGGATGTCAACAACAAATGGATTCAGAAATGCCAATTAATAAAGGAGAATATTTGTAGCTCAGGGCTGAAGTAAGGGGTCCTTGCTGTTCTCTGAGCTTGGTTGTTTTCTTGCAGACGTTTTATTACCCAAACTAAATAACATGAAGAGCACTGATGATGTTACCTAGTTTGGGTAATGAGATGTCTGCAAGAAAACATCTAAGCGCAGAGAGTAGCAAGGGCCCTCAGTATAGTTGGAATACAGTAATGTTTAATCACGAAGTCTGTGTTAACTTTTAGCCTGCAGGTGCAGGGCAGCCTCCTTCACCACTTCTGAGGCCTTGCACATCTGTCCTTGAAACAGTGATGAAAACAGTCCCTGGTCTTTTACAAGCTACCTACTTGATTGCAAAAGTGAAATATTTATCAGGTAATCATTTCTTTAAGGACATATTTTTTGTTCTTTCAAATTATACCCTCAGTTTTAGAAAGCAGCTTCAGAGAAGTAGGTAAAGTGCAGGCTACATTGCCCCACAGGCAAACTGAGGAATACATGGCTAACATTCAGCATAGATGAGAAATGGTTGTTTTAGGTTGGAAATAGACTGAAAAATGGCTTTGGCCCAGCTGTAGACCTGGAGTATTTAATCACCCGGAAAAGAAACAAGGTAAGGAAAGGATGAAGAACATGGTTTCTGAGATTCTCTCCATCACTGTTACCAGAATGGCCATAGGAGTGGTTGCCATTTTCTTGTGCAACAAAAAAATGTATGCATTTCTGTGTGTATTGCATGCATTATCTTCTCTTAGATAGGATGTGTGCATAAGTGTTCGCTCTGAGAGTGTGTGTGTGAATTTCTAATTACCGTATTTTTCAGAGTATAAAACACACCTCCCCCCCCAAGAGGCGTGAAAATTTGGGTGCGTCTTATACACCGAAGGGGACCCGGTGGCTCAGGGGCTAGGACGTTGAGCTTGTCAATCGAAAAGTCGGCAGCTCCCTAGTGCTGCCGTGTAATGGGGTGAGCTCCCATTACTTGTCCCAGCTTCTGCCAACCTAGCAGTTTCAAAAGCACGTAAAAATGCAACTAGAAAAAATAGGGACCACTTTTGGTGGGAAGGTAACAGCGTTCCGTGCACCCTTGGCGTTGAGTCATGTCGGCCACATGACCATGGAGACATCTTCGGACAGTGCTGGCTCTTCGGCTTTGAAACAGAGATGAGCACCGCCCCCTAGAGTCGGCAATGACTAGCACGTATGTGCGAGGGGAACCTGTACCTTTACCTTTTAAATACCGAATGTAGCCCCACTCACCCACTGGCCCCCACCCTTTGGCCTCTGCCTCCCAGCAATTTACCTCCTTGCCGCAAGCAGCAAGAAGAAACAGTCTATTTCAGCTTCAGTACAACCTAATTAGCACAAGTGGATTGTCATTGGATCGGCCTCCCAACTCTCAGCTGTTTCAGGCTGCAGGGATTCCCATTGGCTATTGTTGCGCAGGCCTCTGCTGCTTGCTGCAGGGAGGTAAATTGCTGGGAGCAGATTTTTTTTCCTGTGCTAATCAAACTATCCTGAAAATGAAAATGAAAGTAAAGCAGGCTATTTGCTGTTTACTGCAAGGAGGCAGAATTGCTGGGAGGCAGAGGCAGATTTCTTTTTCTTGTTTTCCTCACCAAAAAAGGTAGGTGCGTCTTATAGTCCAGAGCGTCTTATATGCCGAAAAATACGGTAGCCTATCCAGACTAAAATGAATCATTCCTTTATTGGCTAGTACAGGATGAGGGGGATAAAAAAATATACTGTATACGGGTCGGGAGGGTGGGAGGGATTATTTTACAGATGCTTCCCTAAAACAACTTTTGAAGATGGAGGGTTTTTTATTTTTCCTACCTACTGTGTTACATTTGTTCAATCTGCTCAGGCAACTATGAAGCCTCTGAGAGGATCTTACAACACTGTCTGGAGCAGAATCCTTCCTATGCAGAGGCTCATCTCCTCATGGCTCAAGTCCATCTGCTGCAAAACAACTTCCAACTCTGTGCTCAGTCCCTGGAGCTCTGTCTAAGTTACAACTTTCAGGCAAGTCAGATGAGTCTGTTGTCAGGGTTCCAAGTAATATCCCCAACAAAAAAAAGACTCCAAGGCTTGAAGTTCCTCAAAGTTCCATTTTATTAAAGTTATCATATTGGCACATCTGGGAAAACCCGAATCAGAAAATTTTCAGGTTTTCCCCATCCAAAGGAAAATTCACGGCCCTGCCCAATACCCACATGTCCATCACAGGGTCCAATCCAAACATCGTGCTGATTGAAGATGCCTCCCAGTCACACCCCTCCAAGTGCTGGGCAAGATGTCCTTGAACCTCTGAGAAAGGAATGTTATTATGACTATATATATCACCCTGGCTCCATAAAATCCCCCCTCTCAGTTTCCCACAGCAGTAAATGTGGCAGGCCTGAAGATCCAAGATAAAAGATGGCTTCCAGGCCTAACATCTGTAGTGAAGCTCTACTGCCACTGCATACTTGACTGTCATCTAAACTGGGTCTCTGAATTTTTTAATATCGGGATTTATTATTTGGGAGTGCTGAGATGATTGCAGATTGTCACAGAATTGTTAATTAGCCTTTTAATGCCCACAGGGTTGGCAGACTGTAGCTTCTAAGATCTAATTCAGTTCCCTTTTGCTTGCTAATTTACAACTATTCACTGGTGTCAAATAGGCGAACAATTCCCAATTAAATATTGCTTTAGAGTTTGAAAAACTTTATTCTGGCCACAAGAGAAGCAAGCCCAGATTGTAGATATATAGCAAAGCACCAGATACACACAGAGGAGCTCATAGTATAGATCTAACAAGTTTGGGTCAGAAAACTTCAGGCGATTTTAAGTTTTGATAAATACAGGCCTGCAATGGTGATTGCAAGAGGTTCATCAGAAGTTTATAGCAGAATTGTCATCGCCTTACACAGGATTGGAATGTAATTCCTAGATATTTGAAGGCTATCGTTTGTTCTATAGATTTTTATTTTCCAGCAGTGGGTATAACAACTGGCCTACCTTTTAGAAATCATTCTGATTTTTGTTTTACAGTAATTCATTGTATTTTCCCTTTTCAATGTACACTATATTCTTGATTTTCAAAATAATCAAACATTCCAACACCCCCTTGTATGATTTGAAGGCAGAACTCCTGGGAATCTTTTAAAAAGCTTAGCAATTATATAGTGCTATAATTGCTCAAAGAGTGTTCTTAAATATCTGAATAATATATAGTTGGTTTTCAATGTTTTTTTTAAATGTTTGTAGAAGACAGTCGAGAACGCAGATACCAATTATTTGTTCAAATTACTTTTCACCAGATTAGGGAACATCCTATGTACCACTTAGTAAAAGCTCAAGCCCAGATAAAGATGGGTGAGATAGCAGAAGCCATCAAAACCTTGCAGATGGCAATGAATTTGCCAGGGATGAGAACAAGTACACCATCCTCTAAATCGAGAACAATTGAAATTGATGGACACGATCGTCTGTCTCTCTACCTGGAGCTGGTAGAGGCTCATCGTCTGAATGGTGAACAGGTATTTACTTTTATTTATTTGTATATCAAATGATATGACAGTGTTATGAATTGTAATGGAATGTATGGATAACCTTGAGGGACGAAGGAAAGGGATGCAATCAGACAACAAGGAGGAGGCCCCAAGAATTTAACAGTTAGAGAAAGAAACATAGTAAGGACCCACCTTAATTGATCAGGTGGTTAAAATGCCGGCAGGAAGTTTGCACCTTCAGATTTGCCAGATTCTGTTAATGTAACCTTACAATAATGTTGATTTAGCTCATCTAGTATGTTTCCTATCTGATTTATCCAAGGGAGCTGACACATACATTTAACATTCGAGCATGGTTTTATGAACTAAAGAGAGATGCTACTACATTTACTAAATTTAAAATTTTTAAAGTATTTGCAATACCCTAATAGCAGTGATCAATAGGATGCAATAGGAGACATTGCCCTGAATGGGGTTTGATGAAATGTGAATGAGCCTAGCTTTCTTAGAGGCTCAATTTGTTGCCTTCTTACATGGAGGACGGAATTCATGCTTAAGCAAAATTAACTCTGGCAAAACATGGCTAATTTCAATTTCATAAAATATGGTTTGAAAGTAGGTTCTTTAACATTTAATAATCATCAGAATCTGCAGAACCTGAGCAAAGAATGCTCATAAAAAGCTAGGAGTGATAGTTCCTTATTCTTTTCTGAATTAAGGACGTATGAGCTTTCTTTTTTTTATTTAAATAATTTTTATTTCCTTTTTCCAACATCATATTTATGTACAAACTATTATCCATCATTAATCATTAATTTTATTTATTTCTGATTCAGGCCTGCCCGACTGCCACTTCCTTTCTTCACAAGCTCCCTCTCTACCCTCTACTACTTTCCGATCCTTCATCTCCTTCACTTTACTACTTCCTCTCCTCCTTCCCCACTCCTCCCTTCTTCCACCCTATTTAACCTTCTTATTCCCCTCCTCCTTCTCAACTCTTTCCTACCTACTTTCTTCCCTCCTTCTACCCCTCTCCTTTTCTTTCTGAAATGGCAGTCGGGCAGCCCCAATATCATTTTAAATTTTTTAATTTCATATCTTCAAACATTTCTGTACATTAATAATCAATCCATGTATCATTTCCCCCCCTTTCCCCCCCTCCTCCCCCTTCCCCTCCCCGGACTTCCCAGAGCAAATAACGGGTATTATGACCAACAATCACAAGCTAAAGTATACAAAATATACATAACCTCCCACCCTCAAAAATTTAAAACTTTAAATCCCCTCACAATAAAAATAAAGAGATAAGAAAGAATAATAAAAAAGAAAAGAAGCAGTACCAACTTCACATATTACTTCTTCTTAAAATCCATTTTTAAAATTAATCCATCTTCTCAAATTCAAATTTTTTCCACTTGTATATTCCTTCAAATTTCATAAGTCCATTTCTTAAATTACAGTCCATCTTCTCGAACTCAAATTTTCATTACATATATTTCTTCAATTGCCATAACATTTAATGTCCATTCTTCTTACAGTCCATTTTAAAAATTAGTCCATCTCCTAAAATTCAAATTCCCCCCCCTTGTATATTCCTTCAAATTTCAGTCCATTTCTTAAATTATAATCCAGTTTCTCAAACTCAAATTCTCATCATTTATATATTTCTTCAATTGTCATAACATTTAATGTCCGATTTTCCAATATTACTCCATCAATCAAATATCATTTCGAATAAAGTCTCTCAAATACAATATTTCCAGCTTAACTTCATAACTTTTACTGTCTATTAAACATGTCGATTAAAACAATCATTTAAACTACATCCACAATATAACAGTAAACAGTTAAAATCATTACATCCACAACATTATCTAAATTCATAAATTTTACTTTCCATCCTTCACAATTAAATAATATCATCCCATAGGTTTATACCATACAAATAACAAATAACAAAAATCCTATAATTTATATCCTAAACAAATCAATTCCAAAAATTAACCATAATCATCATATTCACATCTTAAACATTCCTCCCCTCTCCTATTCTATTTTCCATCGTTTCCAAACCAGTTAACTTAGCATCTAACAACAAAGAATTCCCACTCTTTAAAACATTAATATAAAAATGTCTTGCTTTCATAACTGAATTAAGAAAATACTTTCTGCCTCTAAAATTCACTGACAAACCCATTGGAACTTCCCATCTAAAATATATCTGATGTTTCTTAAACTCATCCACTAAAAAAGCAAATTCTCTTCTCTTTCTTAACATTTTAGGAGGAATTTCCTTCATCAATTTTATATCTTGTCCCAATATTTGAAATTTATTTTTATAAAAGGCTTCCAAAACTTCGTAAAAAATCGTTTTTCTTGTAAAATAAATAACCACATCCCTCGGTACTCTATTTTGTCTTGCCCACCAAGAATTAACACGATAAATTCTTTCAATATTAATCTCAAAGTCTTCTGGCTCCACACCTTTTATCTGAGCAAAGGCTTGCGTAAAAATCTCTTTTAAATTTTCCTTCCTACTTTGCTTCAACCCCCTCACCCTTATAGCATATTCCATTAATCTATATTGTAATATTACTCTTTCTTCATCTGCCCTATCTACCTTTGCCTGTATATCTTCCATCTTATTATCTAAGTTCCAATTGTTTTGATTTTTTTGAATTTCCTCTATTTTCCTTTGCAACTCTAAATTAGCTTTATTAATTTCTTCAAGATTATCTTCTATCTGAATACAAGAGCTTAATATTTGCGCAATTGCATCCTTTACTATTTTCATTTCCCTCTTCTGCTCTTCCACCACTTCCTTAAAATCCAACATCTCTTTCTTTATTTCATCAAATTTTTGATCTATTTCTGAAAAACGACTCTCCAAAAACTCCTGTAAAGAATTCCTTAATTCCTTTTTGATTTCTTCTTTTAATTTTTGAATCTGAACTGAAGAAATTTCAAAATTTTTAGTGACTTTTGGTACTATTTGCTTAAAAGCCATTTTTTTAAAAATGTAACCTAATAATGGACAAAAAAAGGTTAAAAAAGAAAAATTCAAAAAACTTTTCTTCTAAATCACTATAATCCCAAAGAAGAAGAAAAAATATAAATCATAAAATTCTCATTTCTTCCATTTAGTCAGTATCTTCCTATATATCTTCTTATACACTAGCTGTTAATAAGCATTTCTTTAACTTTTGTTTCCAGTACACACATTCCACAAAACGCCATTTGCTTTCTTCTCTCCTATCTTCGCAACAAATATATCCTCAGGGGCTTGCAGTCTTCTTACAAACAAATGCTAGAACTCCAGTTTCTGCTCCGTCCACGTTACAATCCATCATAAATCGATATCTGCCGTGGAAACTGGACGCTGCATTTTTTCCTGCAAGAAAGCAGGAGCCCCCCCAGTCTGGAGCTTTTCAGGCTATGGAAGGAACGCTCCCCTCAAGCCTCCAGAAACTTTCTGTGGCTTTTTTTGGGTGTCTCAACTTCAGCCTGAGTGCTCATCTCTCCCTCTTTGCCCGAGGGAAGAGACTTACAAGCTGTTGGACGATGATTTACAATGTCCTGACAGCTCTACAGACTACGGGGTTAGCAGTCTAAACAAGACTGCTTTTTCAACGAAGTGGAGCGAGAGCGGAAGAACCGACGTATGAGCTTTCTTCATGTTGTTGGAATCTTTATAGCTAACAAGAAAGTCAGAAATCACAAGGTGCCTTTTAGAACATTCTGGTGGGGAAAAGTTTGAAATTGAAAGGCTATGAGTAGAAAGAAAAAGAAAATTGGTCACCCAACTAAGAAACCTCTATAGACTGCATTTACCTCTTGGATTGCCCATGACTGCATCCAAGGATTTTCACCTTCCCTTCAGTTGAAATAAAGAAGGTTATTTGGAAGCTTTTCAAACTGCCTTCCACATAATAGCAAACCTTTTGTCAGCAGATGCTGTGGAACGGTACTAATCAAGTTAGGATCTACCTAGGATGAAAAGTGCATTTTCAGTGCATTTGGAATAAAATAAGGCAACAGATTGATTCTGATCCTCTCCTGGCATGCTAGAAATATTCCCAAGATATTGCCAAGATATACTGTGAACAGTGCTCTTCAGTTTCTGTTCTGAAAAATCCTAACAGGTTCTTTGCAAGTTTTGAGTTGACATTCCTGAAATATATAAAGGAGAAAAAGCAAGGCTGAAGATTACCCTCCATGAGTTAGAAGACTAGCCTTTTCTACTTCTGAAAGTTCCATGACTTCTAATTTAGAACCTGTTGAAGAAATTGCACAGGGAGGCAAGTCAAGTGGGGATGACAACCTGCTTCAAAATATCTCCTTATAGTTTGTAGAGGGCAGGGGTGAAATCCAGCAGGTTCTGATAGGTTCTGGAGAACTGGTAGCAGAAATTTTGAGTAGTTGAGAGAACTGGCAAATACCACTTCTGGATGGCCCCAGAGTGGGGTGGGAATGGAGATTTTTCAATATCCTTCCCCCAGGAGTGGGGAGGGAATGGGATTTTGCAGTATTTTGCCCCTGCCATGCCCACCAAGCCACACCCACAGAACCGGTAGTAAAAACAAATGGATTTCACCACTGGTAGAGTGTGACTGGGAAAATAACAAGAGGAGTGAGACAGGATAATGTGTTTTTCCTAATCACAATCTCAGTAGAGTAGTAAGTAGGCTTGTCAGGTAGACAGTGTACTCCTATGTTCGTTGCAACATAGAGCATTGGGGAATACAAAGACCAATAGATCTGGCTGGTGCTCCATATGAATGTGTGGTGTTTTTTTATAATCATTTATTAATTTTACAAATGTAGTCAAAGAAAAGGCAAAAGAAAAAGAAAAAGAAGAAAAAGCGAAAAAAGAATGATTTTCTAGCATTATACCATTTATTATAAAGAGTGGTGTGGTGGCCTAGAGGTGGAGCTCTCACCTCACAATCAGGAGGCTTGTGAGTTCGATCCTAGGTAGAGGCAGATATTTCTCTCCCTGAGAATATGAGAGAGAATATATGAGAGAGAATATATGAGAGAGAATATATCTGCTGAAACAATCTCTGCATTGGTGACAGGAAGAGCATCTCGCCATTAAAACACTCTGCTAGCTCCATTCAGTTGCCCAAGACTCCACCCCGCAAGGGATTATTGGCTGTTTAAAAGAGGATGATGATGATAAAATTTGTTATAAAATTCAAAATAAGTTATATAAATCTGCAAATCTTAAACATTTAACAATGTAAATCAGTAGTAAACAAGTCATTGTTGTAAGCCATCCAGAGTCACTTAAGTGAAATAGGCAGTGTAGAAATTTAATAAATAATAAGTACAGTAATTCATATTTATGACCAATATGACTCAAATTATAAATGTATAAATTGAGATAAATTACCTTTTGACTAATTTGGTGTGTGAACCAAATATGAACCTTAAAAATGCTCCCACAATATCTTGTACAAGATTCAGACAGAAACTTTTATAAGATGCCCAGAATCACATGTGTGAGATGGGCAGCTGTATCAAATGCAGGAAGGAAGGAAGGAAGGAATGAACTGATGATCTAGTAACTAATTAACTAGCTAGCAACTAACTAAATTGGCAGACAACCTGAAAAAATTTAATCTGAGAGCTGAAGTTTTGCGTGAATGTGATGGCTGGCATTTTGACAAAACGTTTTGTTTGTTTGTAGCATGAAGCTATTAAAATCCTACAAGATGCTATCAATGAATTTTCTGGTACATCTGAAGAACTGAGGGTCATGATTACTAATGCAGACTTAGCTCTTATGCAAGGAGATGTTGAAGCAGCTTTAACTATGTTCAGAAATATAACACCAGAGCAGACTTATTTTGTTCAAGCTAAAGAAAAGATGGCAGAGATCTATCTGAAGTACAGGAGAGACAAGAAGCTGTATGCAAGCTGTTATAGGTAAGACCTTATATTGGCCACATCCTTTTTTCTCCCCAAAAGAAATTGTATTGTCAATTTATATCCAAGAAACCATGTATTTGTACCCTATGACTAACATTAAGTGTTGTACCTTACGATTCTTGATGAACGTATCTTTTCTTTTATGTACACTGAGAGCATATGCACCAAGACTAATTCCTTGTGTGTCCAATCACACTTGGCCAATAACAAATTCTATTCTATTCTATTCTATTCTATTCTATTCTATTCTATTCTATTCTATTCTATTCTATTCTATTCTAATGGTATGGTTTGTGAAAAAAAGACCAGCTTCATACATGAATCTAAAACTTGGTTTGATTTTGCTTAATTCAGTTAACATAGTTAATCAAAACTGGAGAGCAACACTTCCAAACTGCCCTTTATCTTTCCTGGCTGAATTATGTTTTAGGGGTCTTTTCAGAAAATACTTAGAAAAATATTTGCCCACAGATTCATGCATATTAATTAAAGTTAAGGTCTCCAAGATATCAACTGATTCCAGTTTTCTTTCTATAGAAGACAAGTATTCTTTATTCCTGCTAAATCGAAGTTTCAGAGGAAGAAGCAAATATTTACCGGTTAACTATTAAAGATCAACCCCTGAAATTGTTGATTGTAGAAAACTTATTTTATTGAACTGCCAGTAAAAGTTTCTGTTTCTGGCTGTGTTTGCCATAATGTTTCATATGGTTCTTTGTAGAGACCTGGTGGAAAAAATGCCAAGTTCCCACACCTTTCTTCTCCTTGGTGATGCATACATGAATATCCAGGAGGTAAGCTTCTCCAATTTTAGGCTAAGAGTACAAGAATGAAGCTAGATATTCAGATAATTTAGAAAAAAAAGAGAGGATAACGTTCCTGAAAAACATTTGCAAAGGATCTGTGTGTGTTTGCCTATTTTTTTGCCAAAATGTCAGTGTGTACTTGGGGGGGCTTTTTGCTTATTTGTCTGAAGAGTTTTCCAAGTATGAGGAAGGGAAACCAATGACTGTTTCCTAATGTTGCTTCAGCCCCCAGCAACCCAGCCAGCAAAGCCAAAAGTGAAAGATGCTCAAGAGTGCAGTTCATCAGTATTTGGAGAGTCACACATGCCCTATATTAATGAATCGTTTAATTATGCATTGATTGTGACCTTTTGATTCTCTTGAAAAAATGTTTCAGGAATGAGTGGACTAATGAGTTTGATAGCAATTTGCTGAAATTGTATTGTGTTGCAAGTCCAATCATATGTAATCTTCACTTCATCTGTTACAATTCTAGCCTGAAGAAGCCATAGAGGCTTATGAACAGTCTTTAAAGAAAAATCCTAGAGATGGAGCCTTGGCTCGTAAAATTGGGAATGCTCTAGTCAAGACTCACAATTATTCAAAGGTACAGTATGAAGAACTTGAACAGCGTGGTGGCCTAGAGGTAAAGATGCTTGCCTCCCTCTCAGAAGGTTGAATCCTAGGCATCAACCGATGTTTCTCTGTCAGGACACAAAGAGAAAATTCTACTGCAAACTCCGCATAGGCATCAGGAAGGGCATCCAGCTAGTAAACGCTTAGCTCCACTCAGTCACCCCAACTCCACCTCAAAGCAAGGGATTACAGGGTCATTAAAAAGAAAAATAATAATAATATGAAGAACATACAGAAATAGTAACTGGTATATTTTTCACAAGCACCAGGAACTTTTAAAATTGCAAAGTAAGCAAATTCTCTAACATGGAAAACTGGGATGCTACCAAGCACAGATCCTTTTTCCCCAGTTGCATTGTTCAAGTTTGTGCACTTAAACCTTAAATCCTTAGTTGGGGAGTTTAAGATTATAATAATCATGGTGAAGTTTGTATTGCTTTCCTAATCCAAAGGAACTGCAACTTCCAGGAACCCAGCCAGCCAGCCAGCCACTCGGCCAGTGATAACAAATGCTGGCAGTTGTATTGTAGTTGTACTTTTGCAATACTGAAAGGGCTTTATGTTTCTCAGCACTCATCTAATTCACACAAAAACATTCGTACCTTGTTGCAGGCCCTCACTTTCTGCATATACATACTATTTTTCCATAATTATTGTATGCATATTGCCTTGAATTATAATTGGAACAAAACAAGAATATATTGAAAAGTAGAATGTATCTGGGTCATTGGATAATGTTATTCCTTAAGCATCTAAGAGATTTTGAGAAGGCATTAGCACTCATCTGTAAAAACGCATTGGAAATTTCACTTACCAACTTTCAGAGGGAATCTTTGGTTTTTAGGCAATCAGTTACTACGAAGCTGCTCTGAAAACTGGACAGCAGAACATCCTCTGTTATGACTTGGCTGAGCTACTGTTACAGTTGAGCCAGCATGACAAAGCAGAAAAAGTTCTTCGGCAAGCCTTAGATCACGAACCTGGTAAGGCCTTCTCCCGTTTGCTTCAGATTTGTATACGTGGGATAAGCAAACATTGCCAGGACTTATTTAAGCGTTTTAAATTTGACTAGTCAGCTTGCTTGAATTGCATATTTTATGTAAGCACTTTATAGTTATCAGCTAAATAGATTATTAAAAAAAAAAACTTTCAGCAGATGTTAGAAAAGAGAAGCATTGTGGTCTGATATATAGCTAGTTTTTCTTCTCCAACCTGGGAAGCCTCTGGAAGGACCGTTCATGGAACAGATCCTTCTGTTTTGCAGAAATAATAACTGAGGGGATTTTGACAATTTCCTCTGCCATGCCACCTCAGTCATCCCATTTTCAATCAAATCAAATTAAATGAGCTATTTAGGGCTCCCAACTCTTGCCTAAGTTTCCTTGGTACCCATATTTTCATTGTAAGGCCCCCTCTGTAGTGTGCATGTCTCTCAATTCCATCTTTTTGTATTCCAACAGTCAATGATTTGTCTTCTCTGATGGACGATATCCGTTACCTGGTTCTTCTTGCAAAGATTTACAGCAAAATGGAGAGAACTGAGGATGCTGTTTTTTCATTGCAACAAGTAAAGAAACCCCTTAATCAGCTAAAGCATATATAATTGAAATGACCTTGGGGGTTTTTTCTAATGATGATCTGAATTTGTGTTTTTCTTTCTTTCTGTTTCAAACTGTAATGTATTCTGTGCTTTGAGGGTGGCCTAAAGAGGATGAATTTTCAGTTTCTTTCCTCTGCCTCTTTTATGGAGCAGTCTTAAGGAGGATTTTTACTTACAGTAATTAAAAAAAGCCCTTTTATAAATGTGTGAAGACTCTCAGTGGTTTACTGTAGTTTTTTAATGCTCCACTAAAATTGGATGGAAAATTGGACCACTCGTTTTTCAATATATCGCGGTGAAGAATCTTGAGGTGATTGGAAGGGTGGGTTGCTGATGGAAATGCAGATTGTACATAGAAGGTGTCAATCAATACACTATTGTCTCTTTAGGTTTTTGGGGTGGGGAATGGGAGTCAGAAGAGAGATGCTTGGGAGACTTGGATGAGTAGAATCTGGGTTTCCCAAGTGCCATTTCAGTGTTGACTCATTACAGCAACCTTGTGGACTGTTCTACTGCATGTCACTTTGCCCTCGTGTGAGAGGTAAGACTCAGCAGCAAATGCCCTTTGCATGCCTTAGGTTCAAAGATCCATCCCTGGCATGTGGAGGAGAAGCTTAGAAAGGTCCTGTTGTGGCTCCAGCCCCCCTCCCCGGGCCTGGCCCCCTGCTAGAGAGTGACTCAGAGAGTGAGGGGGAAGGGCCATCAGGGCTCCCTTCTGCAGGGCCGACTTCCCTGGCTCAGCTCCAGGAGCCAGAGGCAGGCCAGGTGGAAGAGATGATGAGGCCTCTGTCTCCTGTATCTCCCCTCGCCCAGGAAACGCTTCCAGACCCAGCTGAGGACAATCAGTCCTGGTTTTTTTTTATTTTTTTTATTTGCATTTATATCCCGCCCTTCTCCGAAGACTCAGGGTGGCTTACACTATGTTAAGCAATAGTCTTCATCCATTTGTATATTATATACAAAGTCAACTTATTGCCCCCAACAATCTGGGTCCTCATTTTACCTACCTTATAAAGGATGGAAGGCTGAGTCAACCTTGGGCCTGGTGGGACTTGAACCTGCAGTAATTGCAAGCAGCTGTGTTAATAACAGACTGTCTTAGCAGTCTGAGCCACCAGAGGCCCTTGTTAGATCCCAGGTTTCATAGGCAAGAGAGGCGGGAACAACAGAAGCTGGGGTGGGGCAGGCTTAGAAAGTGCTGAGTCATGGAGCCACACCCCACAGGGTATAAAAGCAGGAGGGGCTGCTATACTACTTCGTGACGAACAAATCAAACTGCCTAGAGAGAACTTGAGCCGAAGTGCTGTTTATTCCTGACTTCCTAGTTGACACGCCGGCATCAAGAAAGATAACAGAAAAACCTTGGCAGACGCTCAGTGGGTTGCTGCCAGAGCTGATAGCTGCCGTGGACTCAATTGCTGGCTAATTGAGCCATTTCTAATGCCTCCTGGACTGCGGTGGGGGGACAGAACAGGTCCCTTCTTGAAACCTTTGAGAGCAGTACAAAGTCACAGACAGCACTAGACTAACTTAATACAACTGCTGGTCTCAAATGTATCAAAACACAAAGGAGCACAATCTTAAGTTACAGAAACCTTCAGAGCTCTTCAGAATTCTCTCCCAATGTGCATATTCATGATCTCTTACTGAAAAGCTGGTGAGGTGTTTTGGTTTTTTTTTTGGCTTTTCCATCAGGCTCGGGAGATGCAAGCCAAAGTATTGAAGCGGATTCAGATTGAGCAGCCGGATGCTGTTCCTTTGCAGAAGCAACTGGCAGCCGAAATTTGTGCAGAGATAGCAAAGCATTCGGCAACCCAGCGGAACTACGAGAAAGCCATTACATTTTACAAAGAAGCTCTTGCGCATTGTGAGACCAACAACAAGGTCAGCTGAGCTCCAAGCTGAGGCACTTTTTCCTCAGGTTTGGTTGAAAAAGGCTTGGAGGTGGTCGTATTCGGAGAAATAGTAAGGTGCTGTCTTTGATTCTCAGGTGATGCTGGAACTTGCCCGTTTATATCTTGCGTTGGATGAAGTGGATGCATGCCAGTACCAATGTGCTGCCTTGCTAAAAAATGATCGAGACAATGCAGCAGCCACTACGGTGAGTTAGAATGATTTCTTGGTTGGTTTGTTTTTAATGAATGTGTAAACTTTTGTTGCATGGTTGCCAACACAGCGTCTAATCTGCATTCAGACATCTTCACAGTGACAGACAACCGATACAAATAGTAGTCAAAGTGGAATCTAAGAGTTTTAAAATCATTTTAAAATGTAGCGCCACTGTCTTTTCCAGGCCTGTCCCACAATATTCTGTACTGTGTTTCCCTGAAAAGGAGCCCTATCCCGAAAATAAGCCCTAGTTTGATTTTACATGTGCACCCAATATAAGCCATATCCCCAAAAATAAGCCCTAGTTAAGACCCCTTCCACTCCATTGCACCTGGTTGCACAAGGTTGGGTGAGGTATATAGGTAAAAATCAAACTAGGGCGGGGATGGGGTGTGGAGCTGCCCCACATGCCCCACCCCCGCTTACTTTACGACAATTACAGCTAGGCCTCCCATGCTCTGACACCTGTCTTGCCTTGCCGGCCTGCTTCTTCTTCTGCAGCCACAGCTCGTGTGCATCGCCCCTGGCCTCCATGTCGCCATTAGAAGCCTTCAGGAAAGGCCTCTGATGGTGAAATGGAGTCCAGAGGGGGCACCGCATACATCAATCCGGAGCTTGTTTCTCGCCTGCAGAGGTCTTTCCTGAAGGCCTCTGATGGCGAAATGGACACTGGGGGGCGCCACAAGCAGTCCCAGAAGAAGTGGGCCAGCAGCAGCCACACAGGTTTCTACTGGGCAGGGCTGTCGATGCCTCCACCACCATGAGGTGAGACAGTAGAAAAGACATCCCCCAAAAATAAGACCTAATGTCTCTTTTGGAGGCAAAAAAAAAAGACTAGGTTGGAATTTGTCTTTTGGTCAATGGAAATGAAAACATGGATCATGAGGTATACAGAAGAATATGTGAGAGTATTTTGAAAAGAAAAAGGGTTAAAACAGTCAGAAGGTAGGATGTGTAATTGGACGAGGAAAGCTGGCAATTCAAAGCTGGCGCTGAAAATGTTACAAACATTTTAACAAATAAGATATATGAAAACTTAATATACAATTAGCTAGCAGATAATCTTAGTAACTAACCATTAGCCTTATTAACATCCTTTCTTCCATCAAGTGATCTGTCAGCATGTAGACATGTATCCTTTCTACCTGTCCAATAATCAAGTAATTGGTGGTTTGCAGGAACATGAAGGGAACGTTTTGTTTGTGTATGATGTATGCGGTGCCCCCTCTGGACTCCATTTCACCATCAGAGGCCTTTCCTGAAGGCGACATGGAGGCCAGGGGCGATGCACGCGAGCTGTGGCTGCAGAAGAAGAAGCGGACCGGCAAGGCAAGACAGGTGTCAGAGCATGGGAGGCCTAGCTGTAATTGTCGTAAATGCAACTATAATAGCAGTAGCACTTGTAGATGTGTATACCACTTCATACTGCTTTACAGCCTTCTCTAAGTGGTTTACAGAGTCAGCATATTGCCTGCACACACACCCGCCCCCAACAATCTGGGTCCTCATTTTACCAACCTCGGAAGGATGGAAGGCTTGAGCTGTCAGGATCGAATTCCTGGCAGTAGGCAGAGTCAGCCTGCAATACTGCATTCTAACCAGTATTGCAGGCTGACTCTGCCTATTTATAATGCCTACTCCATAGTATTAACTACAGTAGACAGAAAGTTGTCTCTATTCTGTACAGCAGCTATTGGAAACCTGTGGCCTCTAGAGATTTTCAATCTATAAGAAGGGGCAGATTTTTTTTTTTTAATTTGCATTTATATCCTGCCCTTCTCCGAAGACTCAGGGCGGCTTACACTATGTCAAGCAATAGTCTTCATCCATTTGTATATTATATACAAAGTCAACTTATTGCCCCCAACAGTCTGGGTCCTCATTTTACCTACTTTATAAACAGGATGGAAGGCTGAGTCAACCTTGAGCCTAGTGGGACTTGAACCTGCAGTAATTGCAAGCAGCTGCTGTTAATAACAGACTGTCTTAGCAGTCTGAGCCACCAGAGGCCCCTTTAGATCCCAGATTCCCTCCCCCAATCCTGAAACCCTAAGAAAAGGGCCTTCAATTGAAAGTTGAAACAATTCCCTCTCTCCTTAAGACGTTACAATAAATTTCTATGTTGATTCTCAGTCATGCGGGTCTTGGTTGTCCCAAAAGTGCTTTTTCAAAAGGCAACTGGTTTTTGTTTTTCCTTGAAAATGTTTTGCTTCTCATCCAGGACGCTTCTTCAGTTCTGAAGAAGCTAAAATACATGTAAGTTGCATTTTGAGAAATGGAAGTTATTTTAAAGCTTGGTTTCTGTTTGGGAGGCAAGAGTAATGTTTTCTTCGGCACTGCTTTTCAAAAAGTACCTGAGTGATCTCTCCATGCCCGCTCTTCCCAGAAGGGCTGAGAGAATAAGCAGAGCTAAGAGGTCATCTAGAGCTGTTGGTGAAGGACAGGAAGACAGCCCTGGTATGCAGTTTAGGGGTTTCCCTGTACTCGTGGCTGATGCTAAAAGAGCAGATGGCAGCTATGTCTTCAGAGGGCCTTTCCACACCTCCAGTTTATGCATCGGTTGTGCCCATTCCTGGATCCAGAGGATTTGTTCAGTCACTCATGCCCTCATAACCTCTTGCCTGGCTTATTGTAATGTGCTCTACAGGGGGCTGTCCTTCAACTGGTGCAAAATGTGGCTGCGCAGGTCGTGAATGGCGCCAGGTATTTGACACATGTAATACAACTACTGCACGAGCTGCATTGGTTGCCAGTACGTTTCTCGGTGCAATTCATGATGTCACCTTTAAAATCTTTCATGGCCTGGGACTGAGTTATCTGAGGTACTCTCTTCTTAGTTGTTCTATCCATGCAAGTTGGTCCAGCAGGTTGGACAACAGACATGTTACAGGTCCCATCAACCAAGGTATGTCATCTGGCAGGGGCTAGGAGACAGGCTTTCTCTTTCATAGCCCCTGCCTTCTGGAATATTCTCCTTTCAGAGATCAGGATGACCCTGACCCTGCTTGTCTTTTGTAAGGCCATGAATTTATTTATTTATTTATTTATTTAAATTTTAAACCGCCCTTCTCCCGAAGGACTCAGGGCGGTGTACAGCCAAAGATAAAAACAATAAAATATACAAAGTTAAAATATCAATTTAAAATACATATTCAATAATGGCCGAATTAAAACCGTCAATTGACCCAACCTAAAATAGCCCATATAAAATTTCAAAGAATTAAAATTTAAAATTTAAAAAATTTAAAAATCAGGCCAGTTCCGCTTGGATAAATAAGTAGGGGCCGGAATAGCTCAGGCTGTTACGAAGCCTGTTATTAGAACACAGTAGCCTGCAATTACTGCAGGTTCAAGCCCGGCCCAAGGTTGACTCAGCCTTCCATCCTTTATAAGGTAGGTAAAATGAGGACCCAGATTATTGGGGGGGCAATAAGTTGACTTTGTAAAAAATATACAAATAGAATGAGACTATTGCCTTACACACTGTAAGCCGCCCTGAGTCTTCGGAGAAGGGCGGGATATAAATGTAAACCAAAAAAAAAAAAAAGTAAGTTTTTAATTCCCGGCGAAAGGTCCGAAGGTCAGATATTTGGCGCAAACCGGGGGGAAGTTCGTTCCAGAGGGTAGGTGCTCCAACAGAGAAGGCCCTTCCCCTGGGGGCCGCCAGCCGGCATTGCTTGGCGGACGGCACCCTGAGAAGACCCTCTCTGTGAGAGTGTACGGGTCGATGGGAGGCATAAGGTAACAGCGGGCAGTCCCGAAAGTACCCGGGCCCTAAGCCATGGAGCGCTTTGAAGGTAGTAACCAGAACCTTGAACCTATGAAGAGCTGGTTAGGTGCTTTGGCTGGGGACCCTGAGAGTGTTAAGGACCCCATTTTTTGGCTATATGTCAGTAGTTTTACTCAGCAGCCGTACATATTAAACAGATCTTAAACAGTTTAACAGAGTTGGAAGGGACCGTATAGGCCCCTACTCAGCAGAAGACCCTACACCATTTCTAACAGATGGCAGTCTGGTCTCTTCTTGAAAGCTTCCAGGGATGAGGCTCCCACAACTTCCAAAGACAAGTTGTTCCATTGGTTGATTGTTCTCACTGTTAGAAAATCTCTCCTTGGTCAGTTTCCATCCATTATTCCTTGTTTGGCCTTCAGGTAGTTTGGAAAACAGCTTGACCCCTTCCTCTCTGTGGCAGCCCCTGAGATATTGGAACACTGCTATCATGTCTCTTCTGGTCCTTCTCTTCACTAAACTAGCCATGCCCAGTTCCTGTAACCGTTCTTCATGTGTTTTAGTCTCCAGTCCCCTAATCATCCTGGTTGCTCTTCTCTGCACTTTTGCTAGAGTCTCAACATCTTTTTATAGTGTGGTGACCAAAACTGGATGCAGTACTCTAGGTACTTATTTATTCTGTATTGTTTTAATCGTTTTATGATGTAAGCCTCCCAGGGTCGTTTATTGAGATGAACAGTTATAGAAATGAAATTAATTAAATAAACCAAATTAATTAAATAAAATAAATGAAAGATGAAACTTCCCTCCATTGCTATGAGATTTTCAAATAGATTCCATTTATATAATTGCTGGGTGTTGTGGTGTCATTTTTAATGGGATTCATTGATGGAAAAAGAATGCTAATCTTCTTTCCTCTGGCAATGCAGCATTGGCCTCATTTAAATTAGATCCTCCGTCAAAGTGAGTAATTTACTTTCCCTTAAACATTTATGGTATGCCCCTAGCATTTGCCTAGGTGAAATACCTGGCCCAATTGGACTGTTATTCACTATTGCCAAAGGCTGGTATTTGCCAGATTAGTTCAGTGTAGAGCAGGCCATGCGCTACTTTCTGATTGGTGAGCCTGGCCGCTTTAATCCTTGTAGATGATGGCTGACCTCATGTTCAAGAAACAGGACTACGAGCAGGCTGTGTTTCATTTCCAGCAGCTTTTGGATCGCCATCCCGGTGAGTATTGAAGCCTTTTGTTGTTCTTTTCTTATAAGCCTTGTTCAAAATCAAACAAATCTTCAGAAAGGGCTGAAGGAGCCAATTCTTTTCCACAAATGATTAGAAATGAAATATTCCACAGAAGTGTAATAAGGACAATGTACCGTGTTCCAAGATCAGATGAGAAAAAGTTTTCTAAACCATGAAGGACTTTTATTTTTTAAAAAAGTAGATGAATAGAGAATATATTGACATAATTTGCAGAGCTAAATTATACAACAATTCTGTTTTTCCTTGCTTCCGTGACCTTTATTGTTTAAACTTTAAAACATCTGTATTTGCTTTACCCCAGGAAAACAGAATTTCAGTCAGAATAGGAAGTAGGCTATGTATTACTCAAACATTAGGGTCAATTTAACAAAGAACATTCAGACACTTTGCAAGCTGACACAATTGTAGCAATCGCTTTCACAGTCTGCATGAGAGGTGTCAGATATTTGGCTGAATCAAGGGTGCTCCCAGCAAGAGTTTCTAGGGGCAGGGGACAAGAAGATGGGAGAAAAGAGACTATATTTTGCGACTTTTTTAAGGAAATATCTTTTTCCCGTTGGTAGCAGGCAATCTGGACTTCCATGAATTCTTGAAGTCCTTAAATGTGGTTAGGATAAGAAGCTAAAAGATGTGTTCTGAGAAATATATATATTTTTTAAAAATAAGAATGTTCATATTCTTAAAAAAAGAGAGAGAGAGAGATACATTGAATATTTGTAGATTGGAAATGATGATGTGGGTATTGTTCGATACTTAAGGAGCATTCTGCAAACATCCGGAGCCTTATTCAAGAGTTCCTGTAGTACAAAGGAACAGAGGACAGATGAATAACATAGTGGCTATAATTCTGTTGTTTTCAGCTATCAGAATTCTTAGATGCATAGGCCAGCCTTAGCTATTGTCTCATCTTCTCCCCCCACCTGCCCTTCCCCTTCATCAAAATTAAAGAAGTGTGAATGTGATGGGGGAGGCAAGGTGTCAAACTCGTGGCGTCACATTGACATCAGGTGATGTTTCGCGGCGTTTTCCCCATTCATGGAGTTGGGTTGGCGTAGCCTGAGAGTGATGCATCAGGCCCGCGGGCCACCAGTTTCATATCCCTGCAAGTTTACAGAGTGAAGAATGTATGACTTGAGTGTTGGCTTTCTTATTAAGTCTCTTTGGTATTATGGTTTGTTCTGTGTGTGTATGTGTGTGTTTGTATATGTATGTTTTTAAAAAATAGACAGTTGCTTTGTGTAACCTGAACATATATTAATAAACAGTTACTCTTCATTATCATATGCTTAGACGATTATACTACACTCTCTCGTTTAATTGATCTGTTAAGAAGAGCTGGAAAATTAGAGGAAGTTCCAAGATTCCTTGCAATGGCTGAGAAACATTCTCCAAGGACAAAACTTGATTCGGGTTTTCATTATTGCAAAGGATTGTATTTGTGGTAGGTATGGCTAGAAAAGTTCTAAAAATAAAAGAAATCTGGAAAAATATTTGCCTTTATGAAATATTAGCCAAGCAAGTTCATTTAGTGTATCTGTATCATATATGCACCATGATTGATTCTTGATGGCCAGCAAAGTAGGGGTTTTTTGCATTTTCCTCTTCTCTACCTCCAGCATCCTTGAGCTACAAGCTGCTATTCCTCCATAACCTCTTGTCTCTTATGTGTTTATGTGGCTCTTTTAGTTTAAACGTAATGTGTTGGATAAACTCAACCACTCTGAATTTATACATACAGTAGCAGACTGTGTCCCTCTATAGTATAATATGAAATAGAGGGACACATCCTGCTACTCTTATTAGGCAAGTAAAAAAGGTTGAAAATATTGCCATGCTTTTGCAGATCAAGGGAGTGATAAACAGTGATGCACTATAATCAAATGCTAATTGGATATATACCATACTTTAATAGAAGATAAGTGTGTAAATGTGAGTGGTTGACCCATATGTTTAAATTTTTATTTGATGATGATTCTTGATGGTAATGACATGATGTGGAAGAGATTACGTTTCTCCTGTAAAGGATTACCTGTCAATCTTAGAATTAGCACTGTTATTCTATTTTCATATTTGAAAGGGAGATTGGATGTCACATGCTTTACATAGATAAGATAATTAATTTGCTAAATGTGATTTAAAAAATGAACTTGGAATTGAGGCAGAATTGAGTCTGTGTGTAAAGATAGCTCCCTTAGCAACAAGTGTAATATTTACTGCATTATGCTTTATAAGTCTGGTGCCTTAGACTATTTCTCATTTAGCTACAAATATATTCTTGTCGTCTCTTACGCTTGAACATGCTACTTTTTAATTTCTGGGAACTAAAAGAGACATTATCCAAAATGGCGTTTAATATTCTCTAATAGATGTATTAGTATTTATTATTATACTATGCCTACTTTCCCTCTGTGAAATCATGATGAAATATGAACTTTGTATCTTCTAAAGATGAAAACACAGTAACTACAATAATGTTTTTTGTCCAGACAGATTCTCAGTCATCCTGGCCATGGTTGTCCCAAAAGGTGCTTTTTTAGGAGGCAAATAGAGGCAAATCCTTCCATTCCCCAATATCCTGTCAGAGATGAAGAAGCTTGAGATGAGAGATGAGAGGCATGAAACATCTTCAAAGAAAAAACAAGAAAGTCCATTTGCCTCCTGGAAAAAAAGCACCTTTGGAATCATGTTTTTTCTTTTCTTTTAAATTCTTTCCACACAAGGTATTAATTTTAATTATTTTGCTAGGTACACTGGTGAACCAAATGATGCCCTTCGACATTTTAACAAAGCAAGAAAGGATAATGACTGGGGACAAAATGCAGTGTATAATATGATTGAAATTTGCTTAAATCCTGACAATGAAACGATTGGAGGTGAGGTATTTGAACATCTGGATGGTGACATAGAGTAAGTGATGGCGACTCCTACTACTTTAAGATGGTATCTTGTTCAATGAATTCAATCATTCATGTTTGGAGGAATCCATCCAGTTTGTTTTTGGGTCCAAACAGTGTAGGATGAAACAGTAAATTTTGTGACAATTCATCCTGTGTATTGTTAGATAACAGTGTTAATAAGAAGTATCTGATGCTGAAAAAAACTTGCTTGCTGGTTTAAATTTTCACATGATGATTTCTACTTCATCCCAGCCTTACACTGGAGACGTCTAAAAGGCTTCGAAGCTTATCTAGCTAATTCAATAAAATGGGAAAATAACTTCTCTAATTGTACAGCTGTTAACTTTTTTTGTCAACGGGTTTTGCTTTGGTTTTTTTTTTCTTTTCTTTTTTCTTTTTCCATGCTCAACAAGAAAGACTGAAATCCATCTTCAGACATTCAAAGAACAAAAAGAAAAAAAAATACGTTATGGAACTAGAGATGCCTGTTGTAGCCTTGCCCTTTTTGACAGTGTGGATTTGCTTTATGGGTGGAATCGTATCTGATGGAGCGTTGACATTAACATCCATAAACCAAATTCTACTTCTGAGACCAATTTTCATTGAACCCTCAAAAGAGGGCTTAAGAGCCAAGGGACCAATACAATATGAGCATTGTGATGTCTTGTTGCCTAAAGAAACACCGCTTCTCTCTATGCATTAAACTGAAAAGTGCTCTTAAATACTTTTTTTGCATTTATATCTTGAATACATGCAAGAATGTCTCTTTCCCGCCTACTGCTAATGCATTCTAAAATATAACCTTGATGTTTTTTCTTGCATCTAGTAGTTCTACAGAAAAGCAAGAATCAGTCCAGCTGGCTGTGAGAACAGCAGAAAAACTCCTAAAAGAATTGAAGCCTCAGACTGCTCAAGGACACGTTCAGCTTGGCATCATGGAAAATTACTGTTTAATGGCAACTAAACAAAAATCAAATGTTGAGCGAGCATTACAGGCCTTTACAGAAATTGTTACTAATGAGGTAAGTTGAAAACATTTGTTCAGTTGAACATCTAGAACAGGGGTGTCAAACTGGCAGATGCGTCACACGCAGGCCACGCCCACCCCAACTCTGCAAATGGGGAAAACGTTGCGAAACGTCACATGATGGCAGCGTGACACAGTGGGTTTGACACCCGTGATCTAGAGTTTAATATAGAAAAGTGCACTTTGTGATGGGAAGTGGATAGAGGGAGTCTAAGAAAATAGGATATAAATCATTCTTGGTCATGTGGCTGCAGGCGTTAGATTCTGGCTTCTAGAGAAATATAGTTATTGATAACCATATTCCTGTTTTTTGCTAGCCTTAGAGCATACATGAAACCACTGGAAGAAAAATATACTGACTGTGCGAAGTTCATCAATGAGATTGAGAAAAAAACAATGATTTGCTAAAATGATTTGAGATGGTTATGCTGGCTGCAGGATTCTGGGAGTTGAAGTCCATACATGTTAAAGTTGCCAAAGTTGAGAAACACCACGATAGGAATCTGTTTTCCTGCACCTGTTTAGGCCTCTTGAGAGCAATGCACATTAATCTTTAGATTGGGACTGAATGTGCATCACAATATTCACTGTTGGCAAAAAATTATTTTTCTGTAGGGGTTTATCTTCTCTGTTCCATCTATTGTTGCAGAAGGATCATGTCCCAGCACTTTTGGGAATGGCTACAGCATACATGATTTTAAAGCAAACCCCAAGAGCCAGAAACCAGTTGAAACGAATTTCAAAAATGAACTGGAATCCCATTGATGCCGAAGAGTTTGAAAAAAGTTGGCTATTGCTTGCAGATATTTACATCCAATCTTCAAAATATGACATGGCGAGTGAATTACTAAAGCGATGCCTTCGTCACAATAGGGTAATTAGCAAACCAGAAACCATTTTAAAACTATTAATTGGTTAATTTATCTCTTGAGATTTGTAATGAGCACTTAAGAGGAAGAGGCTTCAACCCTGGCGATCAATGGGGTGACAGATGTCGCAGCCAGATCGCCCTCACATGTGGATGCTTCGAAATGGCGTGGTTGATGTGTGGAGAGAGGTTAAAGGAATTGAGAGAGTATACACTTTTTTTTCTAAGATATATAATACATATTCTAGAATTGATTATATTTTTCTTTCTAAAGATTTGTTGAATAATGTGGATAAGGTAGATGTGGGAATTTTTAAAGATTCTGATCATGCAGAAGTTATGGTGGACTTAGATTTTAATTTTGAGAAAAAAAGAAGCTATTGGAGATATGACGAGAAATTGTATAAAAATGAAAAGGATAAAAAATGGATACTTAAAAAACTGGAGGAAAGTTGGAGGTTAAATTTGAAATTGTTTGGGATGCGATGAAAGCGGTGTTTAGAGGGGAGAGTATTAAATTATCAAGTAGGAAATATAAAAATTATAAAATTAAAATGGAAAGAGATAAAAATCAGATTAAAGAATTGGAAAATCAATTTTTGCTTACTAAAGAAAAAAAAATTCTTCAGGAGCTTAATATGTTAAGAAATAAAATGATAGAAGAAGATACAGAGTTAGTAAAAGAAATTTGAGATTTTAAATAGGAATTTTTGAATTTAGTAATAGAAATTCTAAATTATTGGCAAAGATGGCGAAAGATAAAAGAGAGAAGAGAGAAATTGGAGTTTTGATAGATGATAGAGGTATAAGATGTTATAAAATTAGAGAAATGTGAAGTGGTTAGAAATTTTTTCAGAATCTATATTCAAAGAAACCAATTAATCGGGAAAATTGCAAAGCTATTTAGAAAAGTATGTGGTGAAAATTGATCAAACATATAAGGAATTGATGGAAGAAGATATAACACAAGATGAGATTAATGGAATAATACAAAAATTAAAATTAGGGAAAGCTCCAGGTGAGGATGGATTACCTGTTGAGTTTTATAAAGAATTTAAAGAATTAATAATACCAAGATTGCAAAAATTATTCAATGGAATATTACATGGTGGGAAGTACCTTCGTCATGGAATAGAACGGTGATATCCTAATTCCTAAACCAGATAAAGAGTTAGAAAGGATTGAGTCCTATCGGCCCATTTCTTTAATTAATCAGGATGCAAAGATATTTACTGCTATTATAAGTAATAGATTAAATAGATTTATAGATAGATATATAAGTTATAATCAAGTAGGTTTTGTGAAGGGTAGATACATGAGTGATATTGTTAGAAGAGTATTAAATATTATAGATGTAGCTGAATATAATGGTGATAAAATTGGTATAGTATCATTGGATATTTTAAAGCTTTTGATTCTGTACAATGGGAAACAATTAAAGTAATTGTGGAGGCTTTAGGCTTTGGTAATAAGTTTATACATGTTATTTCAAAATTGTACCAAAAGAGCAGTGCAAGAGTGAAGGTGAATGGAATATTAACTGAAGAGATAAAATTAGAAGCTGGTACGAGACAAGGATGTCCCTGTCCCCAACATTATTTTTATTGGCTATGGAAATATTGACAAAATGATAGAAAAGATGAAGAATTAGAAGGATATAAGGGTATAAGATAAATTTGTATGGATGATACTTTAATTATTTTGAAAAATGTAGAGAAAGATTTGAAAAGATATATAAGCATTTGATAGAATTTGAAGAAATGACAGGATTGAAAGTAAATTGGTCAAAGTCAGAATTATTGATGGATAGTAATGGTAATGAGTCTGAGAATATGCAAGAGCAATTTGGGATAAGGATTAAAACACATTGAAATATTTGGGTATAGTGCTTTCACTTAAGGTTAAAGAATTGAAAAAACTTAATTATGATGTGGTGATTAACGAAATTGAGAAGAAGATAGATAAATATAAAATTTTAAAGTTGTCTTGGTTTGGTAGAATTGCAATGTGTAAGATGATGTTGCTGCCCAAGTTCAACTTTTTATTCGAGATGCTACCACTAAATTTGACAGAGAAAGATATTGAAGGATATCAGAAAAAACTGGATAAATTTTGCAATGGTGGCAAAAGACCCAGATTAGTGAAGAAAATGTGGTATCAAAATCAAAAGGAAGGTGGATTAGGAATCCCCAAATTATTTAATTATTACTGTGCGTATGGTATCCGGATAGTGGTAAAAATACTTAAAGGTGAAGATAATTATTGGAGAGATTTAGAGTTAAGGGATATAGAAATTTGGATCAAGGTGGTTTTAGATAAAGCAAATTTAAAATGTGTAAGTAGAAGTTATTGGTTAAAGGGATTAAGTAAAAATGTGGAACAAATTTGTTAAAATTTTAATTCCGGATATAATCTTTTTGGGGGAGACAACTGGAATTTGGCCAATTAAAAATAATATAAAACGTAATGAAGTGATTAAAGAGGAAAATATAGAAATTATTAGAGATTGGATAAAAGTTATGGGAAATGAAAGGAGGAATAAAGAAATTATTGAAAAAATAGGGTTAAGTTGGTTTGAAAAATACAGATAGAAAATGGACAAAAAACTAAAGGAAAATTATTCGATAAATAGATGTGAAACTGAATTTGAATATTTAGTATCTCGGATTATGAAAGATGAAATTGGGCTAAAGGGACTCGTTAGTAGGGTTTATAAGATTATAAATTCTGATGAAAAATTACAAAGAGTGATGAGGACAAATTGGGAAAAAGATCTTAATATTGAAATACCAGAATCAGATTGGAATGTGAATTGGAAGAGTAGAATTATGAGAACTTTATCTATAAGGATTAAAGAGCACAATTATAAAGTTGTTTGGAAATGGTATTTGACTCCAGTAAGATTGTCACAAATGGATAAAAAACTAGTAAAAATGTTGGAGATGTGAGATGGAATTGGGGACTTATGAACATATGTGGTATAATTGTGATAAGGTTAAAAAGTTTTGGCAACAATTGGAGAAAATGATATTTGAAATGATGGGGAAAGTAATAACATTGAGAGTGGAAACTATATTATTGTTGGTAATTAAGGAAATAGAATTAACAAAATATGAAAAAGAATTGATTAGAATTATGATTATAATAGGTAGAATTATAATAGCTAGATATTGGAAACTAGATGTGATTTTTAGAATAGAAGAGTGGAATTCTGAAATGTGGAAATTAGCTTTAAATGATAAAATGACATGTGATATTAAAATTAGAAGTGGTGTGTATAAAGAAGATATTTTCTGGAAGACTTGGAAACCATTTGTGGACTTTGCGCTTGGAACATTGGACGCTTCAGTACCTGTACCTCGAGAACGTGGATTTTGGCAATCATGAGGATATATCCGAAGACCCAAATCTTCCTTTTATGTATAGCACAAGGGTGTAATAATGTATTTTTTTTTGTTTGTTTGTTGTAAAAAAAGTAATAAAAAAAAATTAAAAAAAAAAAAATAAGAGGAAGAGGCTTATGGTTACAACTATAGCTCATAATAGGTTTCCTTGCAGTCCTTGGCGGTTCAAGCAATTCTTCTAAGTTATTTCCTTAAAGATAATCTTCAATTTACAATGGTTCATTTAATGACCTTTCAAAGTTACATCATTGAAAAAAGTGTCTTATGATCACTTTTCACATTTACAACTGTTGCAACATCCCTATGGACATGTGATCCAAATTTAGATGCTTGGCAACTGACTCATACTTATGACAGTTGCAATGTCTCAGGGTCATGTTATCACTTTTTGTGACCTTCTGACAAGCAAAGTTAATGGGGAAGCCAGATTCACTTAACAAACATGTTACTAACTTAATAACAGCAGTGAGTCACTTAACAACTGTGACAAAACAGGTTGCAAAATGGAGCAAAACTCAGTTAAACAAATGTATCACTTAGCAACAGAAATTTTGGGCTCAATTCAGGTTGTAAATTGAGGACTACATGTATTAGCAGACAAAGGAAAGTTCTGGTTTAGCCTAACACACAATACATTTTAGAAAAAAACCCAGAACTAGCTTACACTTTTAATAATGGGATTCTAACTTTAGGAATAATTGGTGTTGTTTTTTTTTTTTTAGTCCTGTTGCAAAGCTTATGAATATATGGGATACATTATGGAAAAAGAGCAAGCTTACAGAGATGCAGCTATAAACTATGAGATGGCGTGGAAATATGGGAACCAAACCAATCCAGCCATTGGTAGGTCTATTCTTGGGATCTGCTTTTTGTGGTCTTCCAATGATTATTGCCAGCCATGGCAAAATATTTATGAAATCTTGCAAAGTTTGGAAATGGGAAACATGCACCTACTATCAGGTCAGATTATATGTTATCCTGTTCTTTGCCAGATCATTTTTCACCTGCTCTGATACCTAGCATTAAAATATTAGGGAATTGGTATTAGAACACCTATTGTAAATTATGATCTCAGCCTCAGGTTCAACAAAGTGTGCATGATTTGTTCTTTAAACGTTTCTGTTTTATCAAGATCTGTGTTCAATGTAATACTTTTAATTGGAAAATATATTCTTTCAAATAGTAGAAATCTATGTGAATGTCTCTAAAATTAATCAGATGTATTAACAACCCCATTAGAAGATGACAGTGCTGTCATCCAAGTAGATGCTACATATGTTTGCTTGGAAATCTACTTTTGAGCAGATATATAGCACTGTGCTGCAGGCTAACAAATTGTTTGGTTTTATCAAGAGGCAGCCCTGTGGTTAAATTAGCAAAACAGAACATAAAAACAGTAATTCAGAAAAAAATGTCATTCCTCCTTTGTGTAAGTATGATTCATGTATTTATTGCAGTGTAATATCACATGGAAATAACATTCTGTATGTAATAGAAAATTGCTAGTTTTTTTCTAAAATTGGTCTCTTTTAAAGAATATTTGAAAAGCCAGTAATGCAATTAATGGAGACTACATTTTCATCCTGGAATATCATACTTTTCAGAAGAGCTTTTTGAGCCATGGTGGCTCAGTGGTTAGAATGCACTATTGCATGCTAATTATGCTGATTGCTGATTGCCAGCAGTTCGAATGTCATCTGCTCAGGGTTGACTCAACTTCCATCCTTCTGAGGTTGGTAAAATGAGGACCCAGATTGTTGGGGGCAATCTACTGACTCTGTAAACCACTTAGAGAGAACTGGAAAGCACTGTGAAGCGGTATATGTCTAAGTGCTATTGCTATTTTTGCGTGCACTCTGTCTCTTTCTCACACATATACACTGTACACACAACTTGTAATAGGCATTCATAGACAGGCATGTGTCTAGATGGAAAAGTACATACTTGAATACATCACCTCTTGGATTTCTAGAGAAGACCTCTGCATTTTTCAAACTGATGAGGTTAAGTGCTATGTATGATAGCTGATTTTATGCTATTGGAGATTGTTGGCAGCAGAGAGCAGTGTGGTTCTAAGAACGCTCAGGTTGGCTAAGGTAGAATTTAGTGGAAGGGAAGCTACTTAATTTCCTTGTGGATAGAAACAAACATGTTTTCAAGGACAGCAAGCTCTCCTCTCATCCCTTCAAAAGTTCTTAAAACTGAGAGGAGAAAAATGCTACCAGCTTCAACATTTGTAGAATTTTGGGGGTTCAGCTCTCTCTCGTTTACTCTAGTCCTCTGTGATACCTGTAGGGCCTTAGGAGAAAACTCACTTGAATTTGGGAGATGAGTGTAGCTTTCTGTATTCAACTCTTAAATCCACAAACTCTTTTCCTCTGCCTGGCCTTGGAGCTCAAATCCATGTTGTTACAACACATTCTTCATTCCATGAAGCCACTGAGGAATGCTGCATACTTACTACTGAAATGTAATTGACTCCAGAGTGAACTCCATAAAAAGAATGTGTACTGAGTCTGTCCAAGCCCAAGCTCCATAGAGCCGGCTTGTTATCATTTACGATATAGCTCAGCACTTTCTAACCTGAGCAAAGTTAATATAAACATACCTAATTGTGCTAAATCCAAAGGTTTCCTCAGTTCCATAGGACCTGTTGAGGATTATTTCATGCACAGTACAAGAACGTGGGTGAAAGTTTATACCTCTCTAGAACCACAGGGGCAATGTTTCTGTGAATAAGGTGCCCCTTCTACAGTGCTGCAAGACATGCTTTGATTTGACCAATCATTTCCAAATACAAGAGCCAATCAGATAAATTTTATGTTCATTCTTTTAAAGGACATTAACCCTATACTTACACTTCAGGTGACCAAAATTTTTTACCAAATTACACAACTGTGCAAAATTTTTAGTTTTATTGCCCCATTTTTCCCCTTTCCTAATTGTTGTATTAAATTGTTCCTTCTTTTGCTGTAATTTTATTATTGTTAAATTGTAAAAAGCTGGTCAAGACCGTAATACAGATATTTGATTTGATATTTCATGCAGATGAGCCTAGGAAATTGATTGGGATGTTCTTTTCAAATCATGTGCTTCTGAGCTGAAATGAAGGTGTTGTAGTAAGCAACTATGAAATTAACTTTTTGCAATTAGAAAATGTGAATGAAAGGAGATGGGTGGTTGGAAATTAAAAGAAAAACTTTTCTATGGTTTGTCCTTTCTTTTCCTGTTTGGTATTGTTAAGGATTTTGAGCTTGAGGGATAAGGGTAAAATTTGACGGAGATGAAAATTCTGTATAACAGACCAATAGGTTATCTTCTCATTTTAAAAACTTCCATTTCTACCATAATTTAAACTGGAGAGAAAAGCATGCCCATGTCATCCTAATTCTTTATTTTTATTTCTTTAAAAATATTCCTTTGCAAAATCTGTATCATTCTGCTTTTATAGGTTTCAAGCTAGCTTTTAATTATCTGAAAGCCAAGAGACATATTGATGCTATCACTATTTGTCATAAGGTAAAGTATACTGACTATCTGATAACGAAAGGTGTGTGTATGTGTTGCATGTTAAGAATCAGAATAAAGCAAACGTATAAACCGATGGCGGAGCAAATTTAGACAATATAGTTACATGTTTTAAAGTTAACTTGTAGCTTGAAAAGCAGTCTCAAAGTTTTTTTTTTATTCAACAGGTTTTAGAAGCACATCCAAATTACCCGAAGATAAAAAAAGAAATACTTGATAAAGCACGTGCCTGTTTAAGGACTTGAGCGTTGTTGAATGCATTTTATGTTAATTTGGAAGATAAAAGGAGCTTTAAAGTCATCTGTAAAATTGAAGATGCTGCACACCCAACTAGTTCCCAGTGAAAACCAGCAAAGACTACTTGTAGATTTATTTTAAAAACAGGCTGCTTTAGTATTTAGGGTTCAGTAAAAACAAAAGATCATTGGTGTCTCACTTTCCTCCTGTAGATACTGGCTGCAATCCAGATAAACTGAGTAAAAAGAAACAACATGCACAGCTGGAACTTTCTTTGAAGATCGCTCTGTGGCAGAGAAATCTGTAGAGAGAACTTCCAGCTGTGTCTATTGCTCTTTCTGCATTGTAGAGGTGATTTATTTGGAGTGTAATCAATGTTTTGAAACAGGGTCTACTCTGAATCCCCAGGAATACCAGGAAAGGGAGAAATAAAGTACTATACTACAATGTTATATTTGTATCTCTCTAATTTTAACTTTTGTTTTTGTAAGCTGTCATTCTTCTTTGCTGGAAACCTTAAGCAATAACCTAATTCTTGTTTAAATTTATTTTACTATAGCAATACGACTTCAGTTTTGCATGTTTGTGTGCAATATTGCATATAAATATGCAACAGTATGAAGAATATGATATAAAATGAAAGATCTCTGTTCCATGCTTTTCCTGAGGATTTTTTTTCCATGTTAACAGCTGTATTTTCTGTTGTCCTTCCACAATATTCAGTCTCTCCATCTTTTGGAAAGTGAATCAAACTAAGAAATAAAGCCTTTTCTAAAATTATCATGGAGTTCTTAAACTTAAGGACATATTTGAACTTCAGTTGCCTACATTTAAGCCCAACATTTAAATCAAAAACAAGGATTAACATCCAAATTATTATCTATAGCTTTGAGTCTATATACCCTGTTTCCCCCAAAATAAGACATCCCCTGATAATAAGCCCAATCGGGCTTTTGAGCGCATGGCGATAAGGCCATGCGCTTATTTCAGGGTTCAAAAAGCTATCGAGGTGTTGTCCCGGTGTCTGGAGGCCGTACGGGTCTGGATGGGGAGAAACAGGCTCAAGCTCAATCCCTCCAAGACGGAGTGGCTGTGGATGCCGGCATCCCGGTACAGTCAGCTGCAGCCGCGGCTGACTGTTGGGGGCGAGTCATTGGCCCCAATGGAGAGGGTGCGCAATTTGGGCGTTCTCCTGGATGGACGGCTGTCTTTTGAAGACCATTTGACGGCCGTCTCCAGGAGAGCCTTTTACCAGGTTCGCCTGGTTCGCCAGTTGCGCCCCTTTCTAGACTGGGATGCCTTGTGCACGGTCACTCATGCTCTCGTAACATCTCGGCTGGACTACTGCAATGCTCTCTACATGGGGCTCCCCTTGAGGAGCACCCGGAGACTCCAGGTAGTTCAGAATGCAGCTGCGCGGGTGATAGAGGGAGCCCCTCGTGGCTCCCATGTAACACCTCTCCTGCGCAGACTGCACTGGCTGCCTGTGGTTTTCCGGGTGCGCTTCAAGGTTTTGGTAATGATCTTCAAAGTGCTCCATGGCATAGGGCCGGGTTAATTACGGGACCGTCTGCTGCCACCGAATGCCTCCCACCGACCCGTGCGCTCTCACAGAGAGGGACTCCTCAGGGTGCCGTCGGCCAGGCAGTGCCGACTGGCGACGCCCAGGGGAAGGGCCTTTTCGGTGGGGGCTCCCACCCTCTGGAACGAGCTTCCCCCAGGACTTCGTCAACTTCCTGACCTTCGGACCTTCCGCCGCGAGCTTAAGACACATCTATTCATTTGCGCAGGACTGGACTAGGGTTTTAAATTTTTAAATGACTAAATTTTAGCTTTGGTTTTAAATTGGGTTTTATTATTTATATCTTATTTTAAATATTTGGCCTTTATAATAAGTTTTTTAGATGAATGTTTTATTTTGTATATTTGTGTGTTTTTATATGGCTGTACACCACCCTGAGTCCTTAGGGAGATAGGGCGGTATAGAAATACGAATAAATAAATAAATAAATAAATAAATAAATAAATAAATAAATAAATAAATAAATAAAATAAGACAGGGTCTTATTTTCGGGGAAACACAGTAGTACTATCTTTTTATTATCACTTCTGGTAAAGATACAAGTGGCTCTCATACTTGCTCTTAATTGATTCTTTGGGCTATTGTGACAAGAAACTATCAAGTGATGTATTGCCTACCTAGATTTAGAATTTCCAGAAAAGATTATTTCTGAGAAATTTTGGTTTTACTGATCCAATGAATGCCTATGCTATTTTGAATTGATTATAATCTAAATAGGTATATGCAGCACACAAACCATTTTTGTTGCTCTGTCTCAAAAACATGTTCACATAATCTGCTTTCTTCCAACCATTTGCTAAATCAGCTGGAGGTAGATAATTTTTTAAAAGGAATGGATAGCCCCTTGGCCAGGCATTTTTCCCAGTGTTTTATTACTTTTTTTGTGGAAAATCTGGCTGGGGTAAGATTGCTTTTTTAAAAAAAGTAGTGTACATTGCAATGTTCCCTTTTGCCACATTTGGATTTTTTTAAAGGCTTACATATTAAAATCATTTATAGCCAGTAGTGTTTAGTGTAAAATTTTGGGAAAATGCATCAAACGGGATGCATGTGACAAATCCATGAAAACTTTTAGCTATATTGTTTTCTTGTTGCCCCAACACAGCTGAGTGCATTCATTAGCTTTACTAGGTTCAACAATTAGGATCTTGTGTGGTAGCTGGAAGTTTAAATATTCTTTCAAGGGAGGGGGGCACTAGCCCTGACATAGTTATTACTCTTCAGTTCTGTCTGTGATTCTATAAAACAGGCCTGTCAAATTGGCGGGCCATGGGCCAGATGCATCAATTGCAGGCTACACCCACCCCGGCTCCACAAAGATAAAAAACCATCGCAATACATCATATGAGATGTTCAAGTTTGACAGCCCTGTTATAAAAGGTGGTATGTAGGTGAGCTACCTGAAGTAGGGAGGGGGAGTGCAAAGCAGAAAGTTCCACTGTTATTTCTTTTATGGTCATGGTTTAAACCAATCTTGTATGGTATTAATACAAGAGAAACAGCGGAATTAAAATTTTATGCTTGGTACTTATATCTGCATCATCCAACTCTAAGGCACTGTATAAAATATTTATATAATTTTCTCATTGGTATCTATGAAGTTTGAAAATTATCAATCAGTGTTACAGGTTATTATTTTGGAAAAGTAAGTGAATGTTTATTGTATATTATTATATAAAAACAGATTCTCAAACCTATTTTTACTTATTGCAGAAGTGTGGGTTCTGTGATTAGGTCCTGCAACTTCCTGGTATCCTTAAATCCGATTTCAGTTTTCAAACAGTGATGTTAAGGTTTCATCCCTGTGATTGAGTGTTGGTTCTTTTTTCTGTGTCATATCCACATCCTGTTGTTGCACTAATTGTTGCTATACAGTACACCAACAGTCTTTATTTAGTTCTGCTGGTTTTGCTTTTTTAAAAACTCTTCCTTTTATGTAAACTATATGTAGAGATGGATTTTTCCAAGAAAAGAAGTGACTTTTTTACTTTAGCTTTAAACTCTCCCTCCATTTTTTTAGAATGTTATCTTTAACCACTACAGGACAAGATTTGTGCCCACAGTCATCTATACACGCTTAATTTTGTTTCAGTTGCCCCTGAACTGAAATCTAGTTATTTATGGCATAACCAGTTCTGTACAATATTTTGCTCATTACTGTTACAATAGGCATTTTTAAGTGGATTGGAATTTGTAATTGCCAGAAACTTCCTATAGAAGAGTTAAGGGTATATTGTACAATAAAGCTACCAAAGAATAACTTGCCAGATCAAAATAGTCTAAGCTTATTCTAGTTAGTAGGTGGGATCCTTCTTATTCCCATAGCAAATAATCCAACCACCACTAAAAAGGGGTGACTATTTTTAGAAAGAAAAGTAGGAACAATATTCCAGAACTGTACAAGGATACTGCTAATAAAACTCTGGTCTTCTGATATTGCACTGGATAAAAGTAACATTGCTTTATAATTCATAAAAGTAGATAGAATGTTTAGATTTCCACGAGAATACCAACGTCTCCTGCATCTTTCACATTGAGCTAAATTGCGGCATGGCTGGCTTCTCAGTTCCTCTATCATTTAACTCCTGTCCTTTTCTTCGGCCACCCTAAATGTAAACAGGAAGGAAGAACAGTTTAACAGCTAATAAAGCCAAGGTTTATTCCATTCATCAGTGTGTTAATTTGCATGAAAATTTATGGAAGATACTGTACTGCCACTAATTCTGATTCCAATCGAGTTTTTAATATCCTGCCTCAGCCACATTTCCACCTGGTTGGTTGGATTCAGATAAGCCATTTTAAGCCATTCTGCCTCCATAAGGGAACACTGGATCTCTTTCTTCCTTCCTTCCTTCTTTGATTTTACTCTCTGCCCAATGAAGTGGAAAGACTCTATTGGAGCTTTTATCAATATTTTAACAGTATTTCATATCCTAAGCCTTCTTCCTAATACATGGCCTTTAAATTAATTCCCGGGAGGGAGCCAGAGAGGTAAGAGTAGTTATCTTCATGAAAAAGGCCAGTGTTCCATATGAGGTTGCCTAGCAACTCACCTTCTACTCTGTTTTTGGAGTAGGGAGTGGAGTCAGTTTTCCATTTCCTATTGCTTCACTCAGTTCTCATAGAATATTTAAGTTCTTCATACCTCTAGTGGCAAAAAACAAGGGATACTCCTTTCCATTTTTAATACTTTGGATACTGGCACTGTTTTTTGGAAGGCTTTGGTGCTCTCACTGCTTTGTATTTCTAAGAGAAAAAAAATCCTTAAAGTGTTCCATTTCATCTTCAAAAAAGAAAAACTTAAATCAGATGGTTAGCAGCTAATCAAGTGCCACAATATGGATGCCTACTGAATATTACTTTGTTCAAATTAGAAACTGGATTTCAAAACATTTCACTAATAAGCTGTGATCTGGATGCAAACAAATAGAAATTAAAAGACGGGAGATAACAAAAGGGAAAGGAAACAAGCAAAATAATTCATATCTATTGAATCGGTGGTAAGTATGACGAAAGAGAGCCCAGGCAAATGGCTAGAACACTTTATTACAACAACTGAATATAACAGCAGAGACACCGACTCAAAAACTCCAGGGACTCTTGACAGCTCATATACAGGCTCCCTGAGAGAGCTGCACCAATAGCAGGGCTCCAATCTCCCGCTTTTTCTGGTGGCGCGTCTTATCCAATCAGCAATCGCCTGGCTGTTGTCAGGCGAGAAACGCGTCGTAACTCCGAGGACTTTACAATATCAATAAGGTTCATTGTCTCCACAATTTTCTGTTCTTGCAAACATTCTAACACATTCATAACTTGCTTTATGGTTGGTTATTTTTCTTTAAACTTGTCACTTCCCTCATTTTGAGAGTTTCATCAATTCCATCTAAGGAAATTTTCTTGGTTTTTTTTCCCCTTCATATTTCAACATATTATAGGTAATCCCCAACTTACAATCATTTTTTCAGTGATTGTTCGAAGCTACAATGACACTGAGAAAAAGGGACTTACGATGATATTTCACACTTAACAACCGTTGCCACATCCCCATGGTCACGTGATCAAAATTTGGACAGTGGCTCACATGATGGTTGCAATATCCCTGGGTCATGGGATCACATTTTGCAAGCTTCTGACAAGCCAGATTCACTTTACAACCGTGTCAGTAACTTAACAACTGTGGCAAGAAAGGTTGTAAAATGGGGCAAGCCTCACTTAACTGTCTCACCAGCAAAAATTTTGGGATGAATTGTGGTCGTAAGTCAAGCACTAACTGTCCTCTTTATTGATTGCCCGTTTTTTATTCAATAAACATTTAGTTCTCATTTGTTCTCAAGTCTATCTCTTGCATTATCACATGCATTTAATTACCCCGTTCCACTGCATTCAACATTCAACATTTCACCTAACATGCTTCCATATAACAAAAATTAGGCAGAAACATGCTCTTATACACAGCCATTTGGTTTCTTTCAACAGTATTCCTTGCAACAGGTTATATACTGCCTATTAAGTTTCTATCAGGATTTTCACATATTAAAATTTCATTTTTCTATTTGTATTTTCTATTTGTAACAAAACTTGCATTAAGGTATACAAGTTCAACTACAGTACTTACATAGGTTTTTGTGTAAGTTTTTTTTCAACTGCATACAAATCTAGTTAATAGTCACTGCAAATCATTTGGTTTTTATTCAGCACAACTTCACAATCTATGTTCCGTACAAACATACA
This sequence comes from Ahaetulla prasina, assembly GCF_028640845.1. Lineage (NCBI taxonomy): Eukaryota > Metazoa > Chordata > Lepidosauria > Squamata > Colubridae > Ahaetulla > Ahaetulla prasina. Next base: position 220,691,047 of record NC_080539.1, read on the forward strand.
TACTCACATTCTAAACCAGGGCTGTCAAACTCCCAGCCCAAAGGCCAGATGTGTCACATGCTGGCCACGCCCATGCCCAGTTCAGCGAAGGGGGGAAAAGTCATGTGACGCCACCATGACAACGTAAATTTGACACCTGTTCTAAACCAATTCACCTCTAATGTCATTACAAATTTCTCTTACATAAATACATTTCATCCTTATTTTTAATAGTACCCACTAGTGGAAGGTCCTTGTTCAGCCCTTTTTATCTGCTTCTAAAATAATTTTTTTTTTTTTTTTATTCAAAAAGTTTTTATTAGTCAAAAAAGGTTTATACAAATACATATCAGGTATGGTAAATTTTCAGTTTTCTTATCTAAAATAAGAATTTTACTCAAATTTTTTAACACATACAACAGCCATATGGCAAGCAGGTGACACGAAGTAGCTAAATTTACAAATTTTAAAAACGTAATAAAGAAGAGTCAAGAATAAACAGAATATCGTACAAAAGAGAATAAGGAAAACCAACACAATCCCAAATATCTTTATCACTTCCTAGTTTTGGATCTCAGAACTCTGGGTTCAGCCTGACCCAACTCCAGGGCCGCAACAGCGGCAGCCGCTCCGCCCCATGATCTATAACCTCCCTTCTTCAATTCCTGGGTCATCTGATTCCAGGAGGCTTTGTGTTCCTCCACATAGGCCGTAGCCTCCGCAATTGTACTGATTTTTTCGTAATGCCCTCCCGGAAAATCATCAATCCTCTGGCATCAGCCATCTGAAGCCCACTCCTTCTGGTACAATTTGCTTGACAAAAATAATATTTCTTTCTTTTTCACGTACCTGTCTGGGAATCTGCCTCAGAATGGCTATCTCCTGCCCCTGTAAATCAGTGCCCCACTCCTATGTTTTCTAAGAATTTCATCTCGCCTCTTCTCACAAATTTGACATGAACCTCTCTGGGAACTGCATGCGTGCGTGCATATTGCAATTAACTCTATAAACTCGATCCACATCCCAATTCATGAAATCAACACCTCTCCCAAGAAATTCTCCCAACAATTTAGTCACAACATCTCTCAAGTCTTCTTGGTCCACTTCTTCCAAATTTTGAAACCTAAGGAAATAAGACATTTTATCCATCTGTAGTCCAAGCACAGCATTGCCTGTCGTCTCCTCTCTTTTCTGCACTGCCCGCATCTCACCCTCCAAACCTTCCACTTTCTGCTTGTTTTCTGCTGAAACTTGTTGAGTATCCTTTAAATCCTTTTGGATAGTCACAATTTCTGCTCTTATTTCATCCAATTTCTTGTCCATATTAGATAACTTTTCCAAAATTCTCTCCATCTCTCCAGCAGTTGGTCTCTGAGCTTTGCCATTAAGGAAAAAAAAATACAAAATCCTCAGGCAGGCACAGTATCCTTGTAATTTCCTCCGGATCCACCAGGGGCACTCACAGGAGCAACGAGTCCAGAGTACAGTTAGTCAACCAGGAAGTCAAGGGAAGTGATGTCATCAAAATTCTCATAGTGAAGGCGGAAGCTGGACGCCACCACTGTTCCCCAGAAGGAGGGGCCTCAAACCTTCCCTCCTAAATTTCTCCATCACCTCTTCTCTCCAGAGCTCCACAAAACCGTAATCTTCTTATTTTAAGTTCTCCTCTCTCCAGAATAACTCGTGCTCCTTCCAACCGCAGGGGAGAAAAAAACCCCCGCACCGGAGCACTCCACCACGCCACCGATATTCCCTTCCTTCTCCTCCTCAATTCTTCTCCGTTCCCTGTTCACCACCAGGCTGCTGCAGTTATAAATCCAATGCCCGGTGTCACGGGCACAGCGCCCAGGCGACCAAAATAATGGCGCGGCCTGTGGCCTCCGAACCCCGCCAAGCCTAGGACGCGCCAGCATCGGTCCCCACAGTCCTGTATGTCGGCTGGGAGACCCCTGGCGAGCCGTCCGTGCGGCAGGTGTCCTTTTCGGAACACCTGGCCCCTGAGGGCCTCGGCGGCGGCCGGATTCGGGCGCTGGAGGCAGGAGAAGCCTTCCAGACGTCCGTTGCCGCTGGACACCGGAAGTCGTCTCCGCTTCTAAAATAATTTTTATCAATATCACTCTACAGTTCCCTTGCTGTGTCCAATCTTAAATCCCTTGCTTTCTTTGACATTCTTTGCAATTATCTTTTTCTCTATATCCCCATAACAAAATAGCTTTCTCATTGTTTGCAACAATCATTCTCTACATAACTTTTGCACTTCTGAGTCTTTCACTTCATTATTCCAAGAACTTTTTTCATAATTAGTGTGACTCCATCCATGTCTGTCATTGTTATTTTCATCAAGCAGCTTTCACAGCTTCTGAGAAGTTAATCCAAGCAAGCAGAAACTTAAGAGCTCTGAATAATATTACTAATTTAAAAGAAATTTAAGTTTCCATACTCCAGCGAATATTTTACTTTGAAATGATTAAGCAATACTTTATTTTTTATTATTTATTAGATTTCTATACCGCCCTTCTCCCGAAGGACTCAGGGCGGTGTACAGCCAGAATAAAAACCCAAGCAATACAATATACAATTAAAACAAAATTAAAAAACTTATTATACAATTGGCTGAAAACTTTAAAACATTTAAAATTCTAAAAACCCATTAAAATTCATATAAAATTTAGAAATATAAAATATAGATTTAAAAATACGACAAAATTTAAGCCAGCCCCGCGTGAGTAAATAAATACATTTTCAATTCGCGGCGAAAGGTCCGAAGGTCAGATATTTGGCGTAAACCAGGGGGAAGTTCGTTCCAGAGGGTAGAAGCCCCCACAGAGAAGGACCTTCCCCTGGGGGCCGCCAGCCGACATTGTTTGGCGGACGGCACCCTGAGAAGTCCCTCTCTGTGTGAGCGTACGGGTCGGTGGGAGGCATGAGGTAACAGTAGGCGGTCCCGTAAGTACCCAGGCCCTAAGCCATGGAGCGCTTTAAAGGTAGTAACCAAAACCTTAAAGTGCACCTGAGAGACCACAGGCAGCCAGTGCAGTCTGCGCAGGAGTGGTGTTATATGGGAGCTACGTGGAGCTCCCTCTATTACCCGTGCAGCTGCATTCTGGACTAACTGAAGCCTCCGAGTGCACTTCAAGGAGAGCCCCATGTAGAGAGCATTGCAATAATCCAAGCGAAAGGTGACAAGAGCATGAGTGACTGTGCATAAGGCATCCTGATCAAGGAAGGGGCGCAACTGGCAAACCAAGTGAACCTGGTGAAAAGCCCTCCTGGAGACAGCCGTCAAATGATCTTCAAACGACAGCCGTTCATCCAGGAGAACACCCAAGTTGCGCACCCTTTCCTTTGGAGCCAATAACTCGCCTCCAACAGTCAGCCGCGGCTGCAGCTGACTGAATCGGGGTGCCGGCATCCACAGCCACTCCGTCTTGGAGGGATTGAGCTTGAGCCTGTTCCTCCCCATCCAGACCCGTACGGCTTCCAAACACCGGGACAGCACTTCAACAGCTTCGTTGGGGTGGCCCGGGGTGGAGAAGTACAGCTGAGTGTCCTCAGCGTACAGCTGGTATCTCACCCCAAAGCCACTGATGATCTCACCCAGCGACTTCATATAGATGTTGAACAGGAGGGGCGAGAGAATCGACCCCTTTGGCACCCCACAAGTGAGGCGCCTTGCGGTCGACCTCTGCCCCCCTATCAACACCGTCTTAAGCAATACATAGGCAATCTGAAGTTGTAAAACCTGTACATTTTGGTACCCTTGAGCATACTGCCTTGTGGCCTTTTATTTTGGTGAAAGCTGGACAATCTGCGTCTGTTCATTGTTCTGATAACAGTATTACTTTTATCAGTATGAGAAATAATGCTCACATTTACAACTAATGCCACCCCAATTAAACTGTTGAATTTAATTACTGTATGGAATTCAAGTGAATGGATTTCAGAGTTCTTAAGAAACAAAGATATTTTAGAATGATAAATCTGTATACAGATATTGTACACTAAGGAAAGATTTCCAGTGCCTTATAAGGCAAGGAACTGACACTGCAATAAAGTAATTTATTCGAGAAGCCCGGGAATGGGAGATTAGTACCATGGAAATTTATACTGATAAAGGAGAATATTTGTAGGTCAGGGTTGAAATGAGGATCTTTGGTGCTCTCTGATTTTGGTAGTCTGGCACTGATGATGTTACCTAGTTTGGGTAATGAAATGTCTGAAAGAAAATAACCAAGCTTAGAGATCACCATGGACCCCTCAAATTTATACTGATAGTTATTTTTCATTGTTCCTGGTTTTCAGTATTCATAATACAATAAGGAAATCACAGACATTATAGTTTCAGTCCAGCTAGTAATGGCTAAGGTTTCAAACCTGTTCACATCATTAAGAGTATGCAACATGAAACTAGTAAGAATTTATTCTGGGCAAATATGTTTTACATTTTTTGGAATGTAAATTAAATTAAGATTCCAATGACTCATTCAACTGTCAATTTCAGCAGAAAAATCATAACTAAACAAATTATGAGGTTTATAAAAAGTCCCATAGAATTTGTGCCAAGTGTCAACATGTTTAAAGGTGTTTGATTTTTAATTATGTACCATCATTTTTGGAGACCAAAATTGGATTTGAATTTTGACTCGTTTGTAAACATAAGCATGAGACATATGCCCAAGTTTTTTACCTGATTTACACATATTTATACTGACACAGCCCCTAAAGTTGCTAGGAGTAGGGTGGCATATCAATTTAGTGTTTAGCAACAACTTTTTCCTTTTTTTAAAATTTCCTTTTTAATTAAAGAACCTAATCTCCCATTAAGCATTGATAACACTTCCAGTATTTGATATCTGGACTTTTTCCAAGCCAACAAGCCTTTCTGAAGGCATCTTTAGCAATAGGCTTGACTTTTGAATTGCAGCAAACCTCACCTAGATGGGAATAGAGCAAACTAACCAAAATGGGCCATTGGACTAACTTCCAAGATCAAACCTGCAGGAAGATCCAGGATTCAGATGGCACAAATGACTGCACCAAACTAGCAATACAGTGGCCAAAATACACTTTTGGGAAAAGTGTATTTTCTAAAACGAACTAATAACACCACTTTTTTTTGGAGTAGTACCATAAAATTATATATCAATGGAAAGATAATTTATTCAAGAATGTAATGTAATAACTGGGTTAACAAATTCACAAATGAGGTGATAAGCTGCCTGGGAAAACAAAGGGCAATCATCAAAGCCATTAAAAAGCAAAACTTAGAATATTTTGGACATGCAATGCGACACCCAGAAAAATATGGCATCCTTCACTTAATCCTCCAGGAAAAGACTGAAGGCAAATGAGGTCCAGGCAGAAGAACATCATGGCTTCAAAATCTAAGGGACTGGTTTGGACAAAACTCAGCAGCACTTTTTAATGCGGCTGTTGACAAAAATAGGATTGCCAACATAATCTACAATGTCTGATGACGGATATGGCACAAGAAGAAAAAATGCAATAACTTTTATGAAGGATTTTCTTTTAGAATAGCAGTTACAGTATAAAGAAGAAAAGTGAAACACGTAGAAAAAATGAGATATACAAAAATTATCACCATAGAAAAAAAGCGATATACAAAAATTATCACCATGTCAGTTAATACTTAGTTGGGTAACCTTTAGAATGAATTCTGGCCTTACAACATCTTCCCATGGAGCGAACCAAGTCTTTTAGTTCTGCAGCGCTCATAATGTGAAACCAAGATTGAATGACTGCTTCTATTAACTGGATTTTATTGCTGGGTTGCTTCTGACTAATAATTTCTTTAGTCGGCTCCATAGATTTTCTATTAGGTTAAGGTCTGGGCTATTCCTGGACCATTCCAGCAGTGGAATATGATTATCTTGAAACTCCAAAAAGAAGTGGTGTTATTAGCCCTCAAGCCTCAAAAATACACATTCCTCAAAAGGTTTCCACAATTTTGGCCACTACTTTACCTTCCCCAAGTCCTTTTTTTTTTTTTTTTTTGCCCGGGGAGAGTTTGCAATACTGCGGGACTACAGGCTGGAGAAAAAAAAACTTAAATTGGGGCTAAAGGGTGCGCTTGCGATTGGGGAGTATTAAAAACATGCTACTACAGCCAACCTAGTCTACAGTAGTAATTGAGCAACTTCTATTTATTTATTTTATTTATTTATTTTGTCACAACAATATATGTAACTATCATACAGAAAGGTTATATAGTATATAAAGGTATAAGCATATATATATGTATATAGGAAGAAGAAAAGAAAAACAATAGGACAGGAAGATAGGCACGTTTGTGCGCTTATGCACGCCCCTTATGGTCCTCTTAGGAATGGGGTGAGGTCAATAGTAGAAAGTTTTTGGTTAAAGCTTTTAGGATTATGAGAAGAGACCACAGTGTCAGGTAAAGTATTCCAAGCACTGATGATTCTGTTACAGAAGTCATATTTTCTGCAATCTAGATTAAAGCGGTTGACATTAAATTTACATCTATTGGTTGCTCTTGTATTATTGCAATTGAAGCTGAAGTAGTCTTTAACAGGAAGGACATTACAATTGATGATTCTATGAGTTAAACTTAGGTCTTGTCGAAGGCGACGGAGTTCCAAGTTTTCCAAGCCCAGGATTTCAAGTTTAGTGGGATAAGGTATTTTGTTGTTTACAGAGGAATGGAGAACTCTTCTTGTAAAATATTTCTGGACACGTTCAATTGTATTCAATTGTGTTCAATTGTCCAATTCTATATGGTAATCACAAATGGAGCACCGCACAGGATGCAAATATCGACGAAGCGCGCGCACACACACACACTCGCGCTCCGATTTTTTCTTAAGTTCCTCGCTCTCTTTCCTCCGCCGCCCCCACCCCGCCGCCGCCACTCCCGCGGCACGTGGCCTCCTTTGCCTTCCGTTAAAAGAACGGAAGGAGGAGCTCTCGCGCTCACCTGAGCTCTTCCAAGAGAAGCCTCAGGCAAGCGCTGTCGCGTTCGGGTTGGGCGCTCACCTGGGCGCCGCGGGCGGCGGATTGTCAGCCAATCACCGCTTTCCCTAGACCGCCCATCTCGCGCGGGAGGCGTGGGGGGGGGGGAGGGAAACCAAGGAGCAAAAAAAAAAAAAAACCACCCACCCAGCAGCGAGCGCCCGAGGTTGCTTTCCTCTCCCGCTGGTGGCTGCTCGAGGCTTACAGGTGAGGAGAGGGATCCGAGGCGGGGAAGGAAGGAAGCTAGGTAGGTAGGTAGATAGGACTCTGCGGCGTCTGCCTTCGGAAGAACGGCGTAATTTATTTTATTTTATTATTTTATTTTATTTTATTTTTCTTTTCTCGCCCGCTCTCCGCACTCGCTCTCTCGAAGACTTTTTAAAGGGCTTTGGTTGTTCGCGTCGGGCGGTATCTAGTCATTCATATTCGGTAGTGGTACCGTGGTATATGCAAGGCTTTGGAGTTTGGATGGTGTGTGTGTGGGGGGGGGCATCGCGCATTGACGCTTCTCTAACCGTCGGAATGATTCCTTCATGCCACCCCAAACTACGAAAAAGGACAAAAGTCTTCTGTAATGCGGGTTACCTCGCTTGGTTGTGAGGTAAAATGTTCCAGCGTCTAGCCGTTTCCTAATGGAACAATTCAGGCACTGTCTTGTCAAAACCCATCGTGTTAAGTGTATAGATTTTTAGAATGATAAAAGAAACAGGGTTGCGGGGGAGACACAGAAGGATGGGGATCTTAACATGAAATATTGCACCAAATATTGCACGGTTTGGTCTGCAGCAACTTTGGGTTTTGAGTTAAGGTGCATTAAAAGTTGCAAGAGGGCAGGTCTAAATCTGCATTTTTATTTCCAGGAACTGCTTCCGGGAGTGATGTGGAAAGGTTGTAAGGTTGACTTAAAGAGAGCAGTAGCAGCCTGAAACTGTACTTAGGGATTATTGTGATTTAAGTAAAACACTGAAGTCTGAGGTGCAATTGCTAGATTCAGTTTACAAGAACATTTTGGAATATGTGGGATGTAATCTGAAGCAGGCTTGAGGGATGATGGCCATGAGATGTGGTTAAAAAAAAAAAAGTTTGATGCTGGCACTGAACTACTATAACTATTTCCTTTTGTTGCCTAACTGAAACTGTCTTTTTGACATACATGGCAATGCTTACTCAGAAGAAATGGTTTAATTTCATAAATCATAGAAAAATAAGCCTCTCTTGTAAAATCAGTAAATATATTGAGGACTAAATCTTAAGAATGTTTTTTTCTGGTAGTTAATAATAGATCACAACATAGAAAACAATTTTCTGTTAAAATATGAAGGTTTAGATCAGGGGTCACCAACCTTTCGGACCTCAGGGACCACCAAATTCATAATTTTAAATCCTGCAGACCACTAATATAATTTTTTAAAAAAGATAAATAGTATTTAGTGCAATATAAAAAATGCAAATAATCTTTCTTGCGCACCACCAGTGGTCCATGGACCAACAGTTGGTGACCACTGGTTTAGATAATTATTAGGAATTATCAAATGGAGAGAGGGATATTTCTATGCTTCATCCTATACTTCTGTTGCATAATAAGTCACACAATTTTCTGTACCATGGCATAGTCTTTAAATGCATTTTTGCTATTAAAGAAAAATTCTGATATGAACTTCTACAGATCTAGTAGCATTGGAAAACCATTTCTCGTGTACTTGCCAGTCCATAATTAACTTGAATGGATCCAGATCGAAAACTATATAATTTGAAATATTTTGCCACACATATGGATCCTAATCTGACGATTTTAAATAACATATCAGTAGTTATAAAATGCATTCTAATTGGGTTATTGTTATGTTCATTAAATTAGGCATCAGAGAACTGGACCACTTCCATCCCTGTCTAGTCCACTGTGGGGGGATGTTGGTGGGCCAGCAGCCCTCTATTATCCCAGTTTCTCATATGGGCCCTTGGAGAAATTGTCTACCCCTATGTTGGAGCAATACTCAGTATTCTTTTCATAAGTCAGTCTGGTCACTAAGAGTTACATGATGAGATGTAATAATTATCAGTATTCTATAACCCATATTATACCATGTAGATAGGTTTGATATTCTACTGTGCTTTCTTTTCTTTCTGTTTTCTTTTTGTGCTAACTGGAGAATGACATACCAGGCTTAACAAGATAACTCACTCATTCTCTGGCCATCTGTTGAATTCAAACAATAAATGATGTGTTTGTTTCCCAATGTAAATGAAGGCTTTTCTTGGAAAAGCAGTTATAAGCTACATTTCATGTAATTCTTATAGATGAAAACATTCACTTCTCTTCCCCAAATTTAACCAGAAGTGTAATTGGAGCAAGTTTTCTGTAAATTTTTAGAATAGTGCTACTTATTGCATGATACAAATTATGCCAATATAAAATAATAACAAAAGCTTTGGATTGAGGGAATTATGCACGTTTCATAGTCAAAATACAGGATCTCTGCATATATACTTTTATTGTTTGCCAACACTGCTTGCTCAACCATTCATATGGGCTTGCCACCTGCCTTGACCACTATATTTACTATTTATACAAATGGGATTGACATTAAAATTCATAGTAATTTGTCCTCCATTTTTGGCTTATCTACAAACAATAGGATATCTATATCCTACATTAAAATAAATATAAAACTGCTTTCTTCCAAATCACCCAGAGTTTGAGGCAATTTGGTATTTCTGCTCATTGCCTTAAGAATTTTTGTAAATGTGTATCTTGAGTATTGGTAATGTAATACTATACCTGCAGGCTGTAGCATCTGTCGTGCCACTAGATGGCATCCATTTACATCAAATTCATTTTAAAAAATGTAACATAGCTACTCTTAAAAGATTCCTGTTTTCACCTGTGGTCTCTGACATTTTTAACGTAAAGGTTTTAGCAAATTGTTCTTCTAATTGTAAATAAAATGGTGTTAGTATGGGATATCATAAAAAATCATGCAGGAAACCAGGCATCACTATACAACTGTTCTGTTAGTCTCTCATCAAAAATATGCAAATAATAGACATCTTCATTCATACAGAACAGATCCTTTCGGTTTTCTAAAAGCTAAGATGAGGCTTTCAACAAATTATTTCAGTTTTCTGTCCAGAGCTACAACCAGTCAGTCATACTTATTCCACAATTTTATTACATTCCTCTTCCTTTCTGACTTTCTGTCTATAAATCTTTCAACATTGTGTTTTTATTAAGTTTTGTTTTTAAGAATTTTTATAATTTGGGCTTGCTTTAAGTCTCGGGTCCTCTTCTGTGTGCATAGTAAGGTGCTGTTTGACTAAAAGAAAGCCAACAGTTTAAGAATTGTGGTTATTAATATGGTAACATAAAAGTAGAACCTGCAACAAACATCTAAAATGTAGTGCTATGCTCAGAATTATAGCTAATCCATGCTTTGTCCATACATTTCCCCCCCTTTTTAATATCCAATATTCTGGGATCACCGCATGAGCAGTTAAGTTCTTATATGACAGATCAGGTTACTACTGCATTTATCCCATTTTCTTGGTTCACACAATACATTGAATCACATACTAACCAATTGCACTACTGACTGCATAAAACAGTAGGCTATTAAAAAGCTATAATTGAAATTAACCAAGCTTAGTGTAATGTAATGTAATCACAATGATTTGTTTAACTGAATTGGTTAGCTTTATAAAGTTCATGTCTTAAGATCTTTCAGAGGCGTTGCTCTTTCTACTCAGCTGCTATGAAATATACTACTGGCAGATTTATGAGAATGGCCTTCTTGGTATCTGCTCTAAGTTTTAGAAGTCCCTGTGAGTAAGATCACCCTAGTTTAATATATGTTATCTTTTTGCTAGAAGCTAATTTGTTTAATTAGTCAGGCCTCGAAATTAAAACTGACTTGAAGCAGATTTTAATGATGTTATGTAATTTATTTCAGTCTTAAGCACATATTTTAAGCAGAAAAACAAAGTATTAAGCAATACCACTGCATCATATGTATGTCAGAATAATATCTCTATTAAGTAAAATGGCAGCTGTACATTTTTCCAACTTTAAACGTTGCTTTTTAGAAATTAATGGCTTAAAAAGCAGTGCAAAGTGTTTGTATGCAATTAAAGTGACTACATACATATTTGAAAGACATTTTAATTTTATTAATGAGAGGAATGAATTACAGTATTAAACATCTTTCTTCATATAAATTGTGCTTATGATTTACATGAACAGAGTAAGAGCAACTATATGAAAATCGTTGGCGGCTGGCTTCCCAGCTGTTTATGTACTGGGAAGTGTCATCTTTCTTGAATGGGAGGTGGCAGTCGTCAGGAATTTGTGGCATCCATGGCAACCAAGGGCTTGTCCCAAGTTACCATGAGGCAAACTATTGTAGTACGGCCATGATACTAGTATTCACCTTGGAGGAATTCATGATTGGAGCATCAAGGACATCTATATCAGTCTATTGTCATGGTCCAGCTGCTGGAATTCACAATCAGCACCAATCTCCATAACAGATTGATCTGCTCCAAGCACTTTCTGGATCCACTTAATTTCCAATGGGTACTTAGGGGATTTCTCAGCAATCATGCAGATAACTCTTGGATAGATTGGCTGAACTTTGGAGGATCAAGATAGGCAAGGATTTTGATGGGGTTGCTCTGAAGTGACCTGACTCTCTTGCTGATCCAAGACGGTTTTTGACTTACTGGGGAGAGCACTGGAAGAGAAGATGACTAAAATATGATCAGACATAGGCATGAGCCCACATTTGTGCCTATTCTGTGGCACTAAAAGCAGTGAAGTATGGGTACTTTTCTGAGGTTGGTTACTGCATTCTCAGAGGGCCATCTAGCAGTATTAATTACATGACTGTGGCCTTTAGTGGCTCTAGGAACTTTAGTGGCTCTAGCAGTTCCTAACCATTTTGAGGATACTATCTCTCTTCAAGTAAACTAAGCTGGGACCACCCAATAAATATTAGAATTCTATTGATATTGAATTGTGAAAGCTTGATGGCTTTTCTCTCTCCCTTTTATACTCAGAATCATCTGGATTTCTTCCTTACCCTTTCCTATCTTACTGGGCTAAGCTGGTGATTATATAATATAGTAGGTGTTGCATATTTTCTTCAAGACCTTCTCTACACTCTTATACTGGATCTGAGTTGGATGGTAAATGGGCAGACACTGATGAGATGACAGAAATAATGTTTTGCCAGGTAATTTGGGATTTTTCAAGCCTGTGATACCTGAGGAAGTTGACCGTGTCCTCTGTAGCATGAGCTCAGCCATCTACAAGTTAGATCTTTGTTCTTCTTGGATAATACAAGCAGCCATAGAGGACACAAAAATGCAAAAATCAAGGAAAACAATTTTGACATCCCCCTTTAAACAACTTTAACAACTTATACCATCTCTTAAAATATAACAATCTCTTCATCCTGCATCTCATCACATTCTCTATAAATCTTTAAAGTGTCATCCATCCTAATTAGCAAACGTCTAGTAATGGTTATCAGAAATAACAGTATATCTGTTTTTAACTAGATCTAATAAACTGATTAAATTCCTTCCTTTTATGTTTATATCTCATTTTCTATGTTTAATCAAATTCTGCAAACTTCATCATTCCACTTGAGTCAATATTCAATTTATTGTAGTCCTAGATCAGTATAAATAATAAACAAAATAACATTTAAGACATTCAGCATTTAACATGCTAACTGAGGCCTGTAGATTCTGAGACGTAATCCTTGGATTTTTTACAATCTCTCAGCATTGCATGGTCTGACCCTGGGGTGAATTTGCTGAGACATCCAGTCCTGGGAGGATTGGCAACTGTCTTGAATGTTTTCCACTTGTGAATAAATCTTCCTCACTGTAGAATGATGGACTTTAAATTGTTTGGAAATGTCCTTATAACCCTCCCCAGATTGATAGGCAGCAACAATTGCTTTTTTTAAGATCATTGCTGATATCTTTCCTCTTTGGTATTATATCAACACATACCTCAATGCTGGAAACCAGTAAACTCCTAAAACTTCAGCTTTTATAGAGGTAATCACACTCACTGTTGATCAATTGAGAAAGTTTTCTGATGGCTGGGTAACTATGTAAGCTTTCTGTGAAAGTTTTCTGGTGGTTTCTAACTATGTAAGGTAGCTGGCAGTGGTGATAGTATATCTGTTGTATACTGGTGGCAGGAAGGTTAGAGCCTTCCCTAAATCTGCATGCCTCTCTGTATGCTTTAAACTTTTCTCTAGGGTTTGTTTCACCTGATCATATTCCATTTTAAGAACTGTAGGGAAGGGTAGCCTGGATTTCAAAGATTAAATTCAACAGCCTTGATTCATTTGGGCTGAAAACTGTCCTCAAGAATTAATGGTGCTAAGCCTTGAGGATAGAAGTTGAGTTTCAACCAAAGGTTTATAAAAGCTAGGCACACTATTGACTGAAGTTTATCATATGCGTTACCACTCGTAGATGTGCATTTGAGATACAGCATGGTATCTGGAGAGCTGCTGTGATGAATTTAGATTATACCCTTTCCAGGGTACATCCTACGGGATGAGGTGGAACCAGAGTCTCATAAAGAAACTGAGCTAGCAACTCAGCCTGAAAGAGCTTAAGTGTGGCTGGAACAATGTTCTCCCTTGGATTGGAAAAAATTAAGGGTGGTATTAGCAGATTTTATCCAGGAGCAGTACCATATTCACAGTGAGCTTTCATTGAGCCAGTGGTTAGTGGATAGGGAGTCTAGAAAATCTGGAGCTTTGTTCATTTTACTGAGTCTTTATCTAAATCTAAATCTGAGTAATGAATATAAAATACTTTACTTTGCTGATATGGCTTTATACCACGCTGAACTACTTCTGAACTAGAATTTTGCTACATGTTCATAATTTTTAAAGAGATGTAATATGGAATGTAAAACTGAAAGGTAATACAGATTTTCTTTTAATTGTGCATATGGCTATTGGGCAACTCTTCAAATAATTTGATTATAGTAAATAGTATATACAGTTTGGATGGATTTTTTTGCTGTACAAAAACTAATATGTGAAGCAGATTTAAGACATAGGATTGCCAATCTTGCGTAAGACAATATGACTAAAGGGCTAGTGCACATCTGTTGTAGAGCAACATTCTTTCCAGTGCTACATGAGAGATCATCTGTAATACTTGATTGGGCAAGATGCTTATCAAATAATAAATAGCATATACTATTCTGATTTAGACATAGTTCTTGTTCTCCAAAGCAAAATGCCTAGCAGGTAGCAACACATTAAGAAGTAATGTGAGAGACATACTGGTGAGTATCCATCCATCTGGAAAATTAGAATTGCTACCATGTCAAATAAATGCATAATATTGCAATGCAGTTTAACCTCTCTGTCCTCTCAAGTGACATAGAACTGGATATAAATAATCTGTTGCTTAATACTGGTTTTTCTTTTACTGTCTGGCAATCAAAAATATAACCAGAAAGTTTCATTTGAAAAAGAAAAAATGCAATGTTTTAATTAAAGTATAACTTTTACCATTTGGATGGTACTGTTTTAATACATTTCACTGCTATTTCAATATGGATGTTTATTCAGGTAGAAATGATTCTCTGCCAATAGCGAAATTGTAAAAATGGTTTTGCTAATCTTACTTGCAAAAATCTTCAACCATTCAAAGGTGTAAAAATGGGTTTGAAACATATCTGAAAATGCATACAGAGTACCAAAAGGGAAAATGGAGATTTAACTCCATAAGGCACAAAACATTTTGTCTTTTCAATCCCCAAAATGGGCCAAGAAGTGATCAACTGAGAAACAGGCATTAACGGAAAAGGACCATTTTAAAGTTGGATCATAACCAAAGCACTCAAAACAAGAGTACCTTTACAAGGTTGGAACACTTCCAAAACACAATGACTGACTCATTTTGAAGTTTGAATCACCTGTTTCAGGGACACATAACAGAATATTGTGAACTTTCTTAAGATTCATAGCCCCAAGTGGTTGTTTATGGCTAATAATTAAAATTTTTAGACCATCTGATCTAAAAGATATAGAAGTATGTACCTCAAGGGATAAGAATAACTGCAGTTGTATCTAATAAGGATTCTTATGGGATTCAAATACTCTAATAAGTTTAGAAAATGAACATTATTTCAGTAACTTTGAAGCAACGTGTCTTTGTGAATTTATTACTGTATTAATTTAAATTGTTGCAATTATTTTTATTTAACATTTTTTAAAATCTTGCAGGTTTTCCCATTTTGTGAACTTTTTTGTATAAAAGAACATTTTTTGAAGCACTTCTATATGTCGACTCTCCATGATGACTTATATGAGAATGCTACGGCGCTTCATAATGAAACAGTTTTCCCAGAAGAAACTTTGGAAGTTTACCTTCGTTATTTTTGTCTTCTTAATATTTTTGGTTTTGTTACAACGAGAAGTAGGTGTTCAAGAATTTAATGAGGAACCAGGAATGCCATCTCATGATGAAAAGAAAACTGTATTAGATCTAGTGTTAAATGCTGTGAACAACATTAAAGCTGCAAAACCAAAAATGCAAATTAAAGCACCTCTTAGGCAGACTCATAATGCTGAACAGAAGCATTGTTTACCAGGATATTACACAGCTGCTGAACTGACTCCTTACCTTGAGCGTCCCCCTCAGGATCCTAATACTCCAGGGGCTTCTGGTAAAGCATTCAAAATGATCAGTTTAAGCCCAGATGAACAGAAAGAGAAAGAGCATGGTGAAGAAAAGCATTGTTTTAATTTATTTGCAAGTGATAGGATTTCTTTACATCGAGATCTAGGACCAGACACACGACCACCTGAGTACGTTGAAATGTATTTGGATTTAAGAGTAATATTCTAGTTTTTGGTTAAAAATATGTAAAATATTGGAAAGAGTTCTTGGGCTTCCATTTCTGTATTAAGATGTGAACTGTGACTACTGTTATTATAGCTCCCCCCCCCATGCCATATCATCCAGGTGGAAATAAGATTGGCCCATATACTGACACTCCTTCAGTTTTTCTGAAGATATTATTTTGCCAGTGAGCCTGGAGACCACAGGGTAATATGAGATCCATGATTGGTTTGATCGTTGTCATCCGGGGTATGAGGGTATATTAGCTTTTGTATTGGGATTTTATTTTTGAAAGTTGTCCAGTGTCACAGTGAGTAAGCTGTCTAATTTTTTAAAAATAAATATAAATAAATAAACAAAATAATCACTAATTCTTACATCTGTAGGTATAGCATATAGATAGCATATAGATATATACCTATATCTGAAGTAGTTGATAATAGCAAATCATACATCTAAAAAATACTAAGAAATATTGAAAAATTTATGTGGGATTAGAGTACTTCCAATACATTGATTAAACTCTTTTTAACAATTTTTCAGCAGAAGTCTTCTGTTTATTTTAAACTTGAGTAATTTGCTAATGATGAAGCTTTGTGGGCAATTAAACTAAATATTTATATGCCCTCATAATGTCAGCCTTATAATGTGGACTAGCTAGGAAATTTACCAGATGGGCTTAATTCTACTTCATTGTAGTCCATATTAATAGAATCTTGCAAGTCTGAAAGTATAGATCTCTTTCTCCAAAAAATTAGTGAAGGCTTCTTCTGTACCTCTTACCACACCCAATTTTCAACTATAGACTAAGCTGTCTCTTATTTGAGCATTCCCTAGACAGTATCTCCGGGGCCAGTCTCTCAAGGTCATTTCCACATACCATTACACACAATGTGATACATGGATTATCACTTTATTGTTAGAATGAGATTCTTAGAAAATACCTGTGCCATGCTACTTTCGTTACATGTTTTTTAAAATAATAATGAAATAGTTCTACCATACATGCAAAGCTCATTATCTGTACTATGAATATTAAGATCTAACATTTCTTATTCGTTTTTTCCCATATGGCTTTATCCCCCAGATGTATTGAACAAAAATTTAAGCGCTGTCCTCCACTGCCTACTACAAGTGTTATCATAGTGTTTCACAATGAAGCATGGTCAACTCTTCTGAGAACAGTTTATAGTGTGATGCATACTTCCCCTGCAATATTATTGAAGGAAATAATTTTGGTAGATGATGCCAGTGTAGACGGTAAGACGCTATCTATAAACTATAGATTATTTTCATATTTGGTTTTTTTCTAATTAATATATCCTAGAAATATGCACATTTTTCTTCAACAAAGAAGAGACAGCCCTTTCAAGAGATGAAATATCCACCTCCCATATACTGTGCCTACATTCACAAACAGATAGTCCTTGGTTTAGGACAGTGATGGCTAACCTTTTTGCTGTCATGTGCCAAAAGCGGGGGGAGTGCGGGGGAGTCACGTGTGCACGTGCCCACACCCATAATTCAATGTGCCCCCCCCACGCACACGTGACATCCCCCCGCGCTCCCCCCACTTTTGGCATGCGATGGCACAGTGGGCCTGGTAGGCCCGTTTTTGCCCTCCCCAGGCTTCAGATGGTTTCTTGGAGCCTGGGGAGGGGGAAAACGGCCTTCCCTACCCCCATGGAGGCTCTCCAGAGGCTGGAAACAGCCCATTTCCTGATTTCTGCTGGGACCGGAAGGCCTAAAAATCAGCATGCGCGCTGGAGCTGAGCTAGGGCAACGCTCGCGTGCCCACAGATACGGCTCTGTGTGCCACCTGTGGCACATATGCCATAGGTTCCTCATCATGGGCTTAGGACTATTCATTTAGCAACTGCTTGAAATAACAATAATGACGGAAAAAGTGACTTCACACAACCATTCCCACGGTCATGTGGTCAAAATTGGAGCGCCTGGCAACCCATGGTTTGCAGTATCATAAGTTCATAATGATCCCATTTGTAACCTCAGCCAACTATAAGCAAAATCAACGGGAGAAACTGGATTTGCTTAACAACATTGATGATTTGCTTAATGAATATGGTGATTTGCTTAACAACCTTGGCAAAAAAAGGTTGTAAAATTGGGCACAACTCACTGACCACCTCTATGGTGATTGAAGTTCCAATCCAAACTGTGGTTGTAAGTTGTGGTCTATCTGTACAATGTAGATACATCCACACATGCATTTAAGCTGAATTAGTTTGTGTTCATTTTCTTTTTGGCTCAGTTCAATCCAAGTCAGATTATGGTTAAGGTTATTTTACATCTAGATCTCAACTGAACAAGTTAGAATTGGAAATCATGTGCCAAATTGATTTAACAGTATGGTTGAACTAGTTGGTTTTATGCAATGCGTGATATGATGCCAAATCTGATAAATTACTGCCCAACTATTGCTCTTTCTTAAAGGTCTGTTATGCTATAAAGCAGGAACATTTTTTCTAATGAAGATATTTCTTGGTGATGGAAAATAAAGGAGATGGAATTCTAAATCATATGTACATAGTGTTACATTGAGAAGCTAAAGATGGATGTTTCTGAATTAAGTTACAGACTGCCTTTGCATGCTACACATATTTAGATTCATGTTAGAGAATACAGTGCATCAATTCATCTTGATGGTTCTTCCCCTACAGTGGCCATTGCTGGCTTATTTTAAGGTTTAACATATTGTTGAAATACAGATGCTCATTTTTCTATCCTCACCTAACTAGTAACTGAAGCCATTAAAGCAATTGTGGGGAGGCTCAGTACTGCAAACAAGGGAAGGGCAGGCACATGTGGGCAATAAGTTATTTATCTTGGTTCTGAGCTAATCAACATTTTTTTTTTTTACCAAAGGGAAAAAATAGCTGATATTACATGTTTAATCATATACATAGTAGAATATGGCATAGCGTGTGCCCTGGGGTGAAATGCTCCCAGTTCGGACCGGCTCGCGCGATCCGGTAGCAATGGCGGCTGCTGGTTCAGAGGACCAGTAGCAAAAATCCCTGGTTCCGCCCCCCCCGCCTCTGCTGAGCCGCACCATCAGCAGAGGTTTTTTTTTTTTTTTACTTTTAAAAGCCGTTTTTTCTTCAGCCGAAACATGCCTTTAAAAGTAAAAAAAAGCCTTTGAGGATCCCACCCCTCAGCTGAGGTCAGCAGAGCCTTTAAACTTTTTTTTTAAAAAATTAAAGTCTCCTCTGGCGATCTCGCCTGAGTTCCTCTTCAGCACAACCTTACTTGTATTCTTACTTGTAGAAAACATATTTTCTACAAGTAAGAGTAGAGATTCTAAGGCACTTACCTGATTACTGATGAATGCATGGCTTTTTCCCCAGCCCAAAATCAGTTTCACTTTCGGCCCAGACAGAATCAATTGCTTAGCTAATCTATTTCCTCAGTGATCAACTAATGCTGGCTGGCTTTGCTGGCTGAGGAACTCTGGGAATTGAAGTCCACAATAAAATAAAATAAAATAATAAAATAAAACATTTGTGCAGCTTTCTGAGATTTGGTGTGTTTCTGTAGTGTTTCACTCTAACTACACAAACACACAAAATCTCAGAAAGCTGTATGTGGCATTTTGTGTATGTATGTGAGTTATGTTGTGTGTGTGTAAAGTGTGAAAGTTGGTTTTTGAGCTTTTTGTGATTGTGTGAAATGTGAAGTGCAGCTGCTTTTACATTGTGTGTGAGTCACTTGTGTTGTGTGTGTGTGTAAAGTGTGAAAGTTGGTTTTTGGTACCTCTTATTGTTTTGTATACTTTGTTTATTATTTTTATTATTTATTGTTATTGGCCACGCCCACCCAGTCATCTGACCACCAAGCCACGCCCACCAATTAAGCCACGCCCACAGAACTGGTAGGGAAAATTTTTAGATTTCACCCCTGATGTGCCCCTTTGTCTTGTTAATCAGTAAGTATTTTCCTAGTATATAGTTGTCCATTTCCAACTTTTTCTTCTAAAAGCATTGTTCTGAATGTGTCTGTGTGTAGTCCATTGGGATCTAAGATTATCGTTTTGGATTGTGTATATGTAGGACTTGGTGGAATGTTATTGCCTTCAATTAATGATAAATGTGATACACATTTATCACACAGTAATTCATATTGAGAACATATTTCTTAAACAATATTCTCCATCAACAATTTATTCTCTTTAAAGCATTGGCCATAGTCTTTAAGTCAGTGTTGAAGCATCTGGTGGGCTTCTCATGAAAGAATGAGTCAAACACGCAGTTTTCCTCAAGATGAGAGAGCATCGAACAGAATTCTAGCCTCTCCTTTTATTAGGATTCTTATCAGAAGGCATTTACATCAAAGGCAGGCTTGCATGCATCAATCACATAGCAACATAGGCACATTCCAAAACATCAAGAGACTTGTGTAGCAAAATCACAGTAACAAACAGAAATTCATCTTGTAACATCCTAACCCTGCATGTTAATAAATCTCATATAATTGTGTGTAGGAGAAACTTCTAAGAAGCTTTGTGAAAGGAACCTTATCAGAAAAGGAATGTCCTGTGGCTATCACAAAAGTGTTGATACATTTCACACCATCGTAGAGGCAAACATCTTTGCAGCCTTGGCATAAAACAAATTTCTGCTTACATGATAAAATTAGCCAAAGTTACTTATGCTGATCTTTGCACATAAGCAATCTCTCAAAGGAGTTCATATGGCTTAATATTGCAACAAGTCAGGATGAGCTAATCTTTCATTTTTCTTTTAAAATGTAACACTTGCCTATAATAATATTCAGTTATAAAGTACTTGATTGTAAAGCCAAATTGCTTTAAATGATACAAAATAATGTTCATTTGAGTCCAACTAAATATACCAATACTTTTGTTCCAAAAGCACAAAAATTTGCCAAAGCTTAATTTTATTAGTAGGTGTTAGCAATTACAGTTTTGCTGAATTAAGATAGTGCTTATTTGGTAGTTTGTTCATTTTTTAGTAATCAGATGGTAAGGAAACTTTTACAACTGTAACCATGGTCATTTAAAAATTACATCATTTTTTATTTTCTTCACTGATGAATTGACCCTAACAAGTAAACTTTAACATTGTTTTTTGTTGAAGGTATAGCAAATGACTTGTTCTCTTTTCAGACTACTTGCAGGATAAACTGGATGATTATGTGAAACAATTCCAAATAGTTAAAGTTGTCCGACAAAAGGAAAGAAAGGGACTTATCACTGCTCGGCTGTTAGGTGCTTCAGTAGCTACTGGAGAAACCCTGACTTTTTTGGATGCACACTGTAAGTATGTCTAGATAGCTCATTGAACACTAGAGGAGCACTCAGTAATTTGAGACCATATTATCCTATTTTGTCATTGAATTAGGATGCACTGATTTAGGGAAGTTACTGTAGCTCATTTCTGGTTCACGTTGCTTATGGTAAACACTTTTCCAAATTGGAATGACTATTCTGAGGTCAAGGTGTTTTAACTGCAAAACATGCTGCATTTCTTTAAAGGAATAATAATGTGAAAAATATGCTAAAATACAATAAAATAAATCCATATAGTATGTGTGTGATTTTCTTCTGAATAATTTTTTTAAATTTAATAGGAGGATCGCAGATGATATTTTTCATCTTGTTGGGGTGGGAAATAGCTTTTTGTTTCTTAAAAGTCAAAGATAGATGCTCAAGTCAGTATTTAAATACATGGGGTTGCATCACAAAATCTGGAATGCAAATGGTTGCATAAAATATGCATAAAATGGTTGGGATTTTTATAGTGTTACAGAGGAACTGAGAAAATAGACAAGCTTTAGATTTCCATATCCCCACTGCATCATTTAACCTGCTATTTCTCAAACTTGAGAACATTGAGATGCTGCCATCATAGCTTCTTATTTAGCAATTCAGAACTTAAAAGGTACACTTCTGAACATTAATAAAGAGAGTTGAAGGCAGATCTCAGGAGTCATTATTAATAATTGAGTAATTCCAAATAAGTAAGTGAATTCTTGGCAGAGAATTGCTAAGACAGAAATAGTGATTTGATAAAAATACTTATGAGCACATGTATATTTTTTCCTTCACCCTGTCTTTATCCATTAGAATAAAACTAAAACCAGTGCCCAGTAAATGGTACTGTGTATCTCCATGATTAGAAAACCCGTGTTCTCTGCCCTTTTTCAAAACCATTCATGCTTTCCAATAACACCTAAATATGTCAAGTGCTGCTAGAAGTGATTGTTCTATCAGGTCTTCTAAAACTTCTATGAACTATGACCAGGAGTACGTTTCCAGTCTCAGGATCTTGAAATATGGAAAGAAAAACATCTCTGAACTTGCATGGAATACTTTTATTTCCTTGAATCACAACAGGCTGCCAATTCCTTGCACATTTAAAATTCAAGAACAGTTTGCTTCCAAGCACCCGCAGAGCTTAGTCTTTTCAAAATAAAGGTTAAACCAATATAATTTTATAGTTCAAAAACAAGTAAATATTGCCAGAATTTAACCAAAAACCAAAATATTCACTAGTTGTGAATATTGCCAGAATTTATTAAAGAACAAATTGAAGGCACAATTAGAAGTACACTGAGTATACTGAGATTTAAGTTGCTTTTTTTTAAAAAGTGGAAAAGAATAGGATATCTTCGCTGCCAATTCTGAATTAGCCCAGATAAGAAATAAAGTCCTGTTTTTCTTTATTATTTCTTCTTTTAAACAACATTATGTTTGAAAAGGCATTAATTTAATGTTCCTCTTAGCTAATTCAAAATTCCTTCCAGTAAACAGGAAAAATAAGAAAAAAAACCTAACTCACATTAGAAGTTTTCTTTTGAGTACTTAGACATTTGGCAAGAGAGTTGAGTGTGAGGAAGCAGAATTAGCAATTGAATATTACTACTTTGCTTTCTTACCTTTATGTACAGTAGTAGGCAGAGGTGTTGTGTTTCCATTTCTCAGGACTTAAACTTAGCTACTTGTAAAATGTATATGGCAAGAAAGATGAAAAGAAAATGCAGCTGCTTCTTTAGAATTATTTTGTGAAATTTCCCTGGGACAACTTTTTAAACTCTGAAAACATTTCTGCAGTTGATGGATGCATATGCTGCTGAAAGAACTGCAACTGAATGAGAAATTAGACTTTGCTGATTTCAGAGAAGCATCCAAGTTTATTCACAGATTTAATTCTCCATTTTCTTACATACGGTAAACTAAATTAAAGCAATGTAGAAGAATCTGGAATTCGTCTACTTCTGTCTAAATCTTTGTTCTTGCCTTTCTTTGTGCCTTTGTTAATATGTTTGCTATTATTTACCAAAATAACAGTATTGAATTAAGTTTGAAAACTGAAGAATAAATTTAATATAAAATATAATAAAACAATATTTGGCTTATTCATAGAATTAATTAAAATTTCAAGATTTTTTACAATATTTCACTCTATGGCTTCAGACACATTTAACTTTTTTTCTTTTGAATAATTTTTAGGCTAGGAAAATGATTTAAAATTAATTATATTTTCCCTTGACAATACATATTTAGTATTATTTATTGATAATTGTTTATAAACTGTTGAAGTATTTATGAAATTGATAAAAAAAGTGTCCTGCAGAACAGTTCTTAAAAATAATTTCCAGGAACTAAAATTGTATTTATAGTTGAATAAATATTTCAAATGTTCTTGTGCAGGTGGAAAAACTGTTCGCTCATTTCTGTCTTTTAGGTGAGTGCTTTTATGGATGGCTAGAACCTTTATTAGCCAGAATAGCTGAAAATTATACTTGTGTTGTAAGCCCTGATATTTCATCTATTGACCTCAATACTTTTGAATTTAATAAACCTTCTCCTTACGGTCAAAACCACAACAGAGGAAATTTTGACTGGAGTTTATCCTTTGGCTGGGAATCTCTCCCAGAACATGAAAACAAAAAAAGGAAAGATGAAACCTATCCTATTAAGTAAGTAATGAAACATGAGTTACTTGCTTTTATCGATAGTTTTGTTACGCTTGTTTTGTGAATAAAATACAAAAGAACAAAAAGTTCTATATTTTTATGTTATGTATCTGCCTATCCAGTTTTCATCTCTCGAATATATTTATTTGCACCCAAAGAGAGTCTGGTCCACTTAATGTGTGCAAACGTTAATAAAAAATAAGCTCTATCCACTCAGTGTAAAAACTGAGTTGCTTCGAAATAAGAAATGGGTGACAAATAAATTTAATAAATAAAATAAAGATGTTACATAACTGAATAACTACAACACAATCTTTGAAATAATTCCATGCTGTATGCCCAAGTGTGGAACATTTTTCCTCAGGTTTTGTGAAAGAGATGGGAGAGATGTAATGTTTATTCAGCTCTGAGAAAGTAAAAAATATAAGGAAGGAACTCATAAACAGCCTCATCATGACCTTTTTGTCTTTAAGGGGAGTGGTGAAGGTTTTGGACAAGGCTTTCTGTTAATACATCTTACAACAATAAAGTAGAATGCTGGAATCTCTTGAAAGCTCTTTCCTGACACTGCTTAAAAGGTTGGCCTATCTCAAAAGGCTGATGCCAAGGATCAATAGTTTGATTAACTGTTAATGGATTGTGCATGGGGAAGAGTTGATTTTAGAATGTTTACAATACTACAGAATATAGGCTAGATATAATTCACAAATAAAGGCAAATATACATGTCCCAGGAAAACATTGCAGGATCCAATTTGGGTCAGTCATGGGGACCAGAGGTTTAATTTTCCAAGCTTTTGGACTCATGCGGGAATCCATCCTCAGGAAACTTCTCTCTTGAGACTGCTGACTGACTGCTGTATCGACTTATATCGTTTCAAAAGAGAGAGAGAGAAATTTCATGAGGGTCGGCTCCAGTGCAAGTCTGAAAGCTTGGAAGTCTAAACCTCTGGTCCCTGTGACTGACCTAGTTTGGATCCTAGATATAATTCACTTGAAATTTACATTAGGTTTTATTTTATTTCTTTGTAATGACTGACTTTTGAAAAGTTATAGAAATGTTGACTTTTCAGTGATTTAATTTTACTGTAGCAATATTACTATGTTAGGCTGGAAGAATGTTAAATCAAATAAGATTATTTATCCTCAGATAATATCTCAGATATCAAATGTCTTCATTTTTTAACCGCAGGAAAACTCTTGTCTGTTTCTGATTTTGAAATAGATTACAGTATAAGTTCAGACAGCAGTCAGTCATTTTCATAAATATGTGTTCCACTGCTGTTGATGTGTTGCTTTCGCTTTGATATAGAATTATATTTAGTGATGTCATTTCACTGACATACGGTTCTCTTAGAATAGAATAAATCCCACTGCTCTTTCACAACACTCCAAATTTTCTTCAAGAAGCTAGGATATGACTGCAAAAGAACAGAATTAGTAAGGTATTTCATTGTATGCGGAGTTTTACACTTGTGTAGCATTGGTTGTATTTGCTTGGTGCTGGTAGTTCAATTGATCAGAATTATTTGAAGAAAGATAAGGTTAAGGTCTTATATATAAAATAAAACCAATAATATGTTTCAGTCAGATGGAGAAGTTCCTGGCTTCATAAAGCTTTCTCTCTCTTAATTTCTCTCCCGCCCTCTGGCAGAACACCAACATTTGCAGGAGGTCTTTTTTCAATATCAAAGGACTATTTTTATAAAATTGGAAGCTATGATGAAGAAATGGAAATATGGGGAGGAGAAAATCTAGAAATGTCTTTTCGAGTAAGTTAATAAAGTATTCACATGTCTTTTACTGGCAACGTGACTGTCTACATTAGGCTAAAACTTCTTAAATCTTTTACCTCCGCTCTGCAGACAGCAAATAAATTAACCTAACCATGTGATATTGATGGCCTAGAAAAATAAAATGATGTGTAGATTCTAGAAGTGGTATCCGTGGCTTGGTCAGCATATTATTAATTCATGCTTAGTTCATATTTTAAAAAA
The DNA here is from genome assembly GCF_028640845.1 of Ahaetulla prasina. Taxonomy (NCBI): domain Eukaryota; kingdom Metazoa; phylum Chordata; class Lepidosauria; order Squamata; family Colubridae; genus Ahaetulla; species Ahaetulla prasina. Next base: position 220,716,860 of record NC_080539.1, read on the forward strand.
CTACTTTGTTTTAGTATTATCTGTGTCACAATGCCACACTTTAAATCTTCTTAGTACGTATCTCTTCCGTAGCACATATTACAGGATAGCAGCTACTAAAGGTTTTACTGAGTACAGCTCTGTATTTTTCAGGTGTGGCAGTGTGGGGGGCAGTTGGAAATTATGCCTTGTTCAGTTGTGGGTCATGTGTTTCGCAGCAAGAGCCCCCATACCTTTCCAAAAGGGACTCAAGTGATTACCCGGAATCAAGTTCGCCTTGCAGAAGTATGGATGGATGAATATAAATATATATTTTATCGGAGAAACACAGAAGCAACAAAAATTGTTAAACAAGTAGGTGGCGATGGTGGTGGTATTAGAAATCAGTTGCTTCATTGAAATTCTTGGTGAGCAAAAATTATTATTTATTTAGGCACTATGTATGTGTATGATTTGCTTTGCTTGGCAAAATATTGAATAGAGTAATAGCCAGTTATAGTTTACTTAATATTTTTCAATCTCAGAACTTGCGTGATTGAGTCAGGCCCATCTGTCTATCCATCCGACTAGAATTGGAGGAATCTTTTGGAAGAATTTCATTAATCAAAATGAAAGAGCTGAGAAAACGTGAATATGCTTTAAATAAACTAGAGCCAATCAGTTGAATGAATATTAGAAAGCTAGTTCTAGAACTATGCTTTTTTTTCTTCCTAGCATTCTTCCCATAAGTGCGGGGTCTGCTTTTCTTGGATCAACTGAGGGTTGATCCATTGTCTGTGACAACAATTGAGTCAAGCCTGATGTCATGGGCCAAATTTACTCAGCTAGTTTTCATGCCTAAAGTGAGACTAGAACTCATAGTCTCCTGATTTCTAGCTCGGAGCCTTTAAATTTACAGCATCTGTGTCTATGTGTATGTATGCTTATGTATATTGGATAGGTACAATATTCAATGGTGCAATGTAAGTACAATATGAGTCACCATGTGTGGTGATATAAATTCAATAAATAAATAAATATTCAATATTCAATGAAATTCAGTGGTGAAAAAAGTAAGATTCTACATTTAGGCAAGAAAATTAAGGGGCGTGCATAAGAGCACAAAAGTGCCTACCGTTCCTGTCCTATTGTTCTCTTCATTATAGTATTATATGCATACTTTTACTTATACTTTTACTTATATATACTTTTTCTCTCATGATGAATTATTGTTTATGTTGATGATTGTATATACTGTTGTGACAAAATAATTTTTTAAAAAATGCACAGGTACAGTATACATGGTACCTTGCTCAATAATGGTGGGATCTTGGAATCCTAGTGGACAATCACTTAAATATGAGCCAGCAATGTGCTGCAGCTGCCAAAAAAGCCAACGCAGTTCTAGGCTGCATAAACAGAGAGATAGAATCAAGATCACATGAAGTGTTAATACCACTTTATAATGCCTTGGTAAGACTACACTTGGAATACTGCAATATTACTGCAATATTGTATTCAATATTGTATGCAGTATTGTGCAATACTGCAATACACTTGGAATACTGCATCCAATTTAGATCACCACGATATAAAAAAAATGTTGAGACTCTAGAAAGAGTGCAGAGAAGAGCAACAAAGATGATTAGGGGACTGGAGGCTAAAACATATAAAGAACGGTTGCTGGGTATGTCTAGTTTAATGAATGTGGTCATCATTAGCAACCTTCCCAACTGACTTCAGACCATCAAAAGTCAATGTGAGAGGCCAGATCTACTTAAAGACAGCATTATTCTGCAGTGATTTGCTTTACAATTTGACAGAAAAGGTGGTAAAATCAGTGGTGACTCATTTAACAGCTGCTTTGTTAGCAATGCTAATTCTGGTTGCAATGGTGGTTGCAAACCAAGGACTACCTATAAACTTATTTAGATTTTTTTAAATTGTTGCGTGAGTACTTTTTTATGAAAGCTGTGTCTTAAACAACTTAGGAAATTTTTAGAAGAAAAATTCCAGGCATTAACAACTCTGTTACTGAAGTCATATTTTCTACAATCAAGATTGGAGTGGTTCACATTAACTTTAAATCTATTGTGTGCTCGTGTATTGTTGCGATTGAAGCTGAAGTAGTCTTCGACAGGAAGGACATTGTAGCAGATGATTTTATGAGTTATACTCAGGTCATGTCGAAGGCGGCGGAGTTCTAAATTTTCTAAACCCAGGATTTCAAGTCTGGTGGCATAAGGTATTTTGCTGTGATCAGAGGAGTGGAGAACTCTTCTTGTAAAATATTTCTGGATACACTCAATTGTATTAATGTCCTAAATGAGGTGTGGGTTCCAGACAGGCGAGCTGAATTTGAGAATTGGTCTAGCAAATGTTTTGTATGCTCTGGTTAGTAGTGTAATCTTTCTGGAGAAGAAGCTACGTAAGATTAAGTTTACAACTCTTAAAGCCTTTTTGGCGATGTAGTTGCAATGGACTTTGGCATTTAGATCGTTTGATATGAAAACTCCAAGGTCTTTGACGGGGTGAGGGTCATCTACAAGGTAATGTCCATCAACCTTGTATTTAGTGTTCTGATTCTTTTTTCCAATGTGTAAGACAGAGCATTTGCTGGTTGAGATTTGGAGTTGCCAAATTTTTGACCATTCTGACACAAAGTCAAGATCTTTTTGAAGGGTAGCTGCATTGTTGGTAGTGTTAAATAGTTTAACATCATCGGCGAAGAGAACACAATTACTTATAATATGATCATTAATGTATAATATGAAGAGTGTTGGTCCAAGAACACTGCCTTGGGGAATGCCTCTATTGACAGGAACAGGATTTGATAGGGCACTGCCTATTTTGACCGCTTGTTGTCTGTTTGACAGGAATGCTGTTATCGAATTATGGAGGGGTCTGGAGATGCCGTAAGATTTTAGTTTTAGGAGAAGTTTGTCATGTACCACTGAGTCAAAAGCTTTCCAGAAGTCTATGTAAATTGCATCTATTGCTTTGCCCTGATCAAGATTTGTAGTCCATATGTTTTTGCAGTGAAGAAGTTGTAAATTACAGGATAATTTTTTTCTGAAACCAAATTGTTTATTAGAGAGTAGGTTGTTTGTTTCAAGGTGGAGGGTGATGGATTGATTGATGATTGATTCCATTACTTTGCAGGTGATGCAGCATAAAGAAATTGGTCTGTAATTTTCAACTAGGCTGGGGTCTCCTTTTTTGAAGACAGGGATGACCGTGGCTAGTGATCATAGTTTGAGAAGGGAGCTGGTCCTGAAAGATTTTTCAAAGATTATGCTTAGGGGTTTTGCTATAACAGTGGAAAGCTTTTTTAAGAAGTATGCACATAGACCATCAGGTCCAATAGATAGAGATGGTTTCAGTCTGCGAAGGGCCTTTTCAATATTATCTTCTGTGAAATCTATTTGTGTTATATCGTTGTAATCATTGTTGGTACGACTGGGGAATTTTGGGTATGAGCCATTATTGTTAACAAAGACTGAGCCGAAGAATATGTTAAAGAGGTTTGCTTTAACTGTTTCATCATTAAATTCTTTACCATTAGATACTTTTAGGGTTGGGATGGATCTCGAGTCTTTTAAGTTTGTTGTTTACAAAATTATAGAAAGCGCGATTGGATTTTATGCGCAGAAGGTTGTCTTCTTGTTTGATGTGGTAATTGGTGCATTCAGTCTTTATTTGGTGGCATATATTTTTGTAGCAGTTTTTAAAGTTGGCTACATAGCCAGATTTGTTTTTTCGCCAGAGGGATTTATTTATTTTTTGATTGGAGCTTTTTTATTGAAATGGGTAATTTGTTTTTCCTGATTTTGTTGGTGGTTTGTGGTACGTATAGTTTAATGACTCTATCGACTACTTTCCATTGTATAGTTATTTTTAGATGCTATAGTTTTTTCAGATTCTATTTCCCTACTGTCCCTCCATATTTCTGTTCTGTCCCAGGTTAAAAGTAAGAATTGTCTAAAAAAGACAATGGGCAAATTTGTGATGTAAATCAAGGTGTGATTAGGCAAGGTGTGATTGTTTCAAACAAAAGATAGTTGTAAAAGTTGGAATAGCTATTCTTAGTATATACATTATAAATCCAAAATTTCTCTTCTCCAAAATAATGAAATAAATTATTAGAAAGAAATTGATTACATTAGTTACAGTAGCACTGACTTAGGTAATAGCAATACCACAAACAAAAGATATCAGCAAAACTGGAAACTGTGAGCTTAGTACTGTATTCAGTGTAGATCAAGAATGTCTTCCTGCAAATAAGGAAATGAGTTTCTCTGAAATCTGAATTCTAAGCCGTTAATATTTTGTAATTCCTAGAACTTTTAAATATGTGGATTAGAGAAATTTTATCTTAGTTTATAAACTTATGAAGATATGTATACCATGAAGTTCTGTGTACCAGTTGTGAATGAGCTGTTATTTTTCAAATGGGAAGGGCTGTTTTCCCCCCCTCTAATTCAACTAACCACATTTGTTCATAATTTGGGATTTCCAAATTACAAGTAGTAGCAAGATATAACTTAACATGTAGGAAGTTTCTCTGGGAGAATGCTCAACAAAAAACAAATGAAAAATATTTAACTATATTTGCTATGCATGCAATATCTGAAAGTAAGTTGATAGAAACTTCATGACTCCACTGCTACATGAGCTGTATTGGTTGCAGTTTGCTTCCGAGTCCAATTCACAGTGTTGCTCATTACTTTTAAAGCTCTTTATGGTATAGATCCAGGATATCTGAGGATGGAATGGGACATTTAGGATACTTGCCTCACTCCAGCCTCTCTGCCCCAGCTGACTCACCGTGGCTGTCTCTCCCCAGTCGGTCTTCCCCAGCTGCCCCCACGGGCAGTTCACCATGGCCCAACTTATCTCAGTGGATTCACCATGTGGGACAATTAATTGTTTAAGATAACTTGCTAAATGCCAGGGGTGAGGGAGAATCTCTCTCCTCTCCTCCTTGTCCCTCTCCCTGTCTCTCTCCCTCTCTCCCTCCTTGATCCAGCTTACCATCCCCACCAATACTCCTTGAGCTCTATGCACCTCCCTCAGTGCACAAGTAGTGAAACCCAGGCATTTGAATTAAAGGCCTCTTGGGGAGGCTTCAAAGAGTCGACCTTAAAATGAATGATGCCACATTGCCTGTTACGAAAAAGTTTACCTTTGACCCTTCCTCATTAGCAATGAGGAAAGAGATGGTGTATGTATGTGTATATCTGTGTTGTTTTCCATCATTTGTTGCCCAGATGTGTACAGAAACAGAACCTTCTTCTCTAGGGGAGGGGGGTCTTTGCCCTTTTCCCTCTCCTTTTTCCTCCCTGTATCCACCAGATGTCTTCCCCAATTTTAAATTTGGCCAGCTCTTCCAAAAAGTTTATCACTGGCCCTTTTTTATTTTTAATCTTTGTATATTTGCGACAATTTTTCTTCCAATAGTCTTACAGCTGCTGGCCCTGGTTGCTCAGCCAAAGTCTGAATCCTATAGCTCGTTTGTCACCAGATGTATAAGATCGCCAACCCATAGTGGACTCCTAGTTGACCCACGTATGGATTTCTGCAAGTCACATCTCATTATATTGTTTATGGGGGAGACACGTTTCATCTAGCTCCTCTGACAGCTAGAACTGTCTAGTATGGTTGAATTATTATTGCAAATATGTTAATATCAGTTAAACTATGTGATTTTTAATCTCATTTGTTCTTTGGTTAAAGCGCCAGGCTAGAAATCACGAGACACTGAGTTCTAGTTCTATCTTAGGCATGAAAGTCGACTGGGTAACTTTGCGACAGTCATTTCCTTTCGGGCCAACTCACCTCACAGGGTTGTTGTTGTCAGGAAAATAGGAGGAGGAAGGAGTATTAGGTATGTTCACCAACCTGAATTATTTATAAAAATAATAAAGGTAGGAAATAAATAAATAAATTTCTTCTAAGAAAAACTGTAAGAGTAAGGGCCTGTTTTATGGTCCAACATGGTAAGAAGCCTGTTTTAGAAATGACTGTTTCTAGCCTTGCAACCCCTGGATCTGTGAACTGCAGTTCCCAAGATTCCATAGTTGGCATGGCCAATTGTAAAAATTCAAAGATTTCACATGACTGGCTGTTTTTTAGGGTTATTAAGTGTGATATATATAGAAAGCAGGGCTACCTCAGGCCATCAAGACCATGACTTCTTCCTTCAAATATGGTAATGGACTATTGTATTCTTCATTTATATCATTTTCTCCCTTTTGGTCTTAGAAAGTATTTTTACATTTGTTTAACCAAATTAATTTACAAATCTCTTTAAAAACGGGGAAGTATTTCTAACGAAATTCATTGTCATTTTTTTCTGTATACTAATTATTTAGCATTGTTTCAACAGAAAACATTTGGCAATCTCTCAAAAAGACATGAGTTAAGGCAACAATTACAGTGTAAAAATTTTACCTGGTACCTAAGCAATGTTTTCCCTGAAGCATATGTACCAGATTTGAATCCTACGTTACATGGATTTGTGAGTATTTATTTATTTATGCATATATTTTGTTGTTTTGTATATAGAAGGTACAGAATGATGTCTCTTTCTCTCTCCACCCCCCACCCCCCCGTGTGTGTGAGAGAGAGAACGAACTGTGGAGTTCTTGATATTCTCTGAGCTTGTTTGCTTGCAGACATTTCATTCCCTAACTAAAAAACATCATTGTGAATATAACATATGTTATCAGCATTGATGATAATTAATGAAATATCTGCAAGGAAACAGAGAGCATAAAGAATCTGAGAGTTCAACCCTGAGCTAAAGATACTCTCTTCTATTGGACAGAGAGAGATACACATACCTACCTACCTACCTACATACATACAAACACACACACATTACATATATACACGCACATATACACACACACATACATATATATATGTTTACACATACACATACAAACTGGTGTGTGTGTGTGTGTGTGTGTAATTTTTTAAGTTTAATAAGTTTGCATGAAGTGCTTATATTTGCTTTTCCTTGGCTTGTCACCACAAGTGTCACCGGATAAGCTTAGTCATGTAGCTTCTTCACAGCAGCAGGCCACCTTCAAATGATTCACTCTGGGAATGGAAGAATTCGCCCACAGAGCTCATGCTAATGGATTCTTCACTTCTCACACTAACGTCTAGCAGCATTATCAAGAAGCTTCTCCACCAAGATTGTGAAACTCCTGTATGGCTCAAACTCACTCCAATGGCTGCATGTTGCAAAGCTATGTGTGGGCTATAGGCAGCACTAGTGCCTAGCAGCACAATCAAGAGGCCCCTTCACTGAGTATATAAAAGAGTCACACACAATATATAAGCTGACATGGACCATGTGGTACAAGTGAGAAGACTGTCTTAGTCATCCGTTAAACAAATTGTTCCATAAGTGATAATCATTTGCTGTGCAGAAACCATATAGAGCCTTGTGATTAAGCTGAGACGCTAGGAGAAGAACAGGTATATTATGCAAATATTTTCTATGGGAGGAAGAGGAAAAAGGTTTTCATGGGAAGCAATGTATGATTATAGATTCTGAAATCCAATTTCTATTCATTCAAGATTTTGTTACACCGAAATGCACCACCCACAGATAAAGGAAACCATCTGTGTATTATAGTTAACCCTAGTCATATGATTCCATTTCCACTTTTTATTTAGCTAAAAAATGTTGGAAGAAGAGCATGTTTGGATGTTGGAGAAAATAATTTAGGCAGCAAGCCATTGATAATGTATACTTGTCATGGGCTTGGAGGAAACCAGGTAAAATTACTTTATATTTATATATGTATATGTGCCCACATATGTGATCCTGATAAGTATGTAACTTTATGCTCTCTGTGTGCTTTTCTAACTTGTCACTGTCTGGTTACCACAAGATCTGTAAAAACAAGTATTTTCCAGTACTGTTAATTTTCTTTTGAAACAGAACTTCACTCTAGTATTGGTCTTCAGTGCTCTTTCATGTCAAACCGATGACTATTCTGTCCAGAAGATCTTTCAAGCTATCTATTAACATAACACCCTTAGAATCTTTTGGAACACAGTAGAAAAGTTGGTGTAGAAAGGATTCTTTAGGGATAAGGAAGCATACAAAATTAATGTTTATGCTTATCATACAATTACATTTTACCTACACAATAGCATATTTGCATCCCTTACCAAGTCACCATCTACACCTTAGACCAATGTATTGCATTAACGCCAGGTCACATGGTTAGTTCCTGATTCAGTGTGAACCAGAAAATTGGGTTATTTGAACTACAGTACTTAATCATGGGTAAACTATTGTTTAGATATTGTAATTAAATAACACAATAATGCTTTTAAAATGTTTAAATAACAACAAACATGTCAAGATTCTGTTGTAGATGTTTAATGGCTATTGCTGAAGTTGTAACACTGAAATGTATGGGGAGCCCCCATTTCTTTCTTGACTAGCAAAGAAGTCAAGAGAGTTTATCACCTGGGGAGTTCTGTACACACCTCAGTTCCAGAGCCAGTGCATATCTTCTAATTAACTGACCTAATAGTTTTGATTCTGATTTCTTTAAATTTCTTTTTTGACCATGTTATACTAGTTCCTTTTGTGCTTCTGTCTCTGCTTCAGCTCTCTGGCCTTTGTCTATTCTCTCTGTCCTGTCTTGTAAACTTGATAACCTTGACTCTTCCTTCCCTGCTTTTTTTCCTTTCCTCTAGAAGTTTTTGCTGTCAAGGAGAGAGCCACTGTGTGATTGAGCAACCAGGCCCGAGTCATCTGTCCTGTCATACTTAAAACCTCATGCTGGGAGGTCAGAGAGCTCTTCCTTGTAGTAAAAACCACCTATTTTGCATTTCTAGATAGGTGAATATCTAATGAGCATTCCTGGACACAAAGCCAGCTTTTGTTAAAAGCTGAAGAGCAGTATAAGAAGTTAACATTCATGTGCTGATACGCTGCACTAATGAAAGAAATGTTTCACTACTGGAACATTGATTAGAATGTTCCTTATTATTCTATTAAAGCATTTGCTAAATATCAAAGCAAAAGAAAAACTCTTCTAGCTTTGCTATTGATCGATACTTTCATTATGGTTTGGGCAAAACTAAATCCTCCTTTTTTCGGAATTCAGTAGCAATAAATAAATCTTGGATTTTCTTCTGAAATTGCTGGAGTTTATCATTTTTAAAGGTTATTAATTATAGAATCATTAGATATTCCACTGACTTTCAGGCTAACTCTATTCTCTACAGATTAGTTTCTTGGGAATATGCCATCGATACATACACACTTCTCCATAGTTCTCTGCTTTGAAATTTATTTTTTTGTTTACATTTATATCCCGCCCTTCTCCGAAGACTCAGGGCGGCTTACATAATTACCATATTATATGGAAGAAATTACTATATTTTAGTATTAAGAGAATCTTTTTAATGTAGAGGATGCCAGCCTTTCTCAACTGGGGTTCCACAAGATTGAAAAACATTACATGATATATTTTTAAACACCAAACCACTCAGTTCTAGTGTTTACAGTGGTGAGAATTTTTACAGGCAGCAACTCAGCTGCCAGTTTGCCACTTTTTTATTATAAATGTTGTGAAGCATGGATTATATAGGTTAAAGTGAATTGTATTTTGGAAGTTTTCAGGGTAAAACGGTTGAGAAAGGCTGGATTGTGTTATGGGAAGTTACCTTTTCTATTTATCATTACTCTTTGGTGATATATATACACAACCGGCAAAATGCAATTTTGGAGTTTGATTAACATTTCTTTGGAAATTAGAGCAATGAATTTGTATCATTATTCTTTTGCGTAATGGCTGACATTTGTTTATACAGTATTTTGAATACACTGCACACCATGAAATTAGACACAATATTCAGAAGGAGCTATGCCTACATAGTTCTCAAGGAGTAATACAACTTCATGAGTGCGGTTTCAAGGGAAAGACTAGCAGGACTCCTGAAGAAGAGAAATGGGAGCTTCGAAAGGTATTTTTTTCTACAAAATATGTTTAGTGCAAAACTAGCCTTCTCGAAGTGGCTGTCCCAAAATGATAGAAATGATTTACAGTCATGGCCGAAATTGTTGGCACCCCAGAAATTTTTCCAGAAAATCAAGTATTTCTCACAGAAAAGTATTGCAGTAATACTTGTTTATATGTTTTGCTATACACATGTTTATTCCCTTTGTGTGTATTGGAACAAAACAAAGGCAGGAAAAAAAGCAAATTGGACATAATGTCACACAAAACTCCAAAAATGGGCTGGACAAAATTATTGGCACCCTTTCAAAATTGTGGATAAATAAGATTGTTTCAAGCATGTGATGCTCCTTTAAACTCACCTGGGGCAAGTAACAGGTGTGGGCAATATAAAGATCACACCTGAAAGCAGATAAAAAGGAGAGAAGTTCACTTAGTCTTTGCATTGTGTGTCTGTGTGTGCCACACTAAGTATGGACAACAGAAAGAGGAGAAAAGAACTGTCTGAGGACTTGAGAACCAAAATTGTGGAAAAATATCAACAATCTCAAGGTTACAAATCCATCTCCAGAGATCTAGATTTGCCTTTGTCCACAGTGCGCAACATTATCAAGAAGTTTGCAACCCATGGCACTGTAGCTAATCTCCCTGGGCGTGGACGGAAGAAAAAAATTGATGAAATTGACAGATGGTGGATAAGCAGCCCCAAACAAGTTCCAAAGAAATTCAAGCTGTCCTGCAGGCTCAGGGAGCATCAGTGTCAGTGCGAACTATCCGTCGACATGTAAATGAAATGAAACGCTATGGCAGGAGACCCAGGAGGACCCCACTGCTGACACAGAGACATAAAAAAGGAAGATTACAGTTTGCCAAAATGTACTGGAATAAGCCAAAATCCTTCTGGGAAAATGTCTTGTGGACAGATGAGACCAAGATAGAGCTTTTTGGTAAAGCACATCATTCTACTGTTTACCGAAAGCAGAATGAGGCCTACAAAGAAAAGAACATAGTACCTACAATGAAATATGGTGGAGGTTCAATGATGTTTTGGGGTTGTTTTGCTGCCTCTGGCACTGGGTGCCTTGACTGTGTGCAAGGCATCATGAAATCTGAAGATTACCAAAGGCTTTTGGGTCGCACTATAGAGCCCAGTGTCAAAAAGCTGGGTTTGCGTCTGAGATCTTGGGTCTTCCAGCAGGACAATGACCCCAAACATACGTCAAAAAGCACCCAGAAATGGATGGCAACAAAGCGCTGGAGAGTTCTGAAATGGCCAGCAATGAGTCCAGATCTAAATCCCATTGAACACCTGTGGAGAGATCTTAAAATTGCTGTTGGGAAAAGGCGCCCTTCCAATAAGAGAGACCTGGAGCAGCTTGCAAAGGAAGAGTGGTCCAAAATTCCGGGTGAGAGGTGTAAGAAGCTTATTGATGGTTATAGGAAGTGACTGATTTCAGTTATTTTTTCCAAAGGGTGTGCAAACAAATATTAAGTTAAGGGTGCCAATAATTTTGTCCAGCCCATTTTTGGAGTTTTGTGTGACGTTATTTCCAATTTGCTTTTTTTCCTGCCTTTTTTTGTTTTGTTCCAATACACACAAAGGGAATAAACATGTGTATAGCAAAACATGTGTTACTGCAGTACTTTTCTGTGAGAAATACTTGATTTTCTGGAAAAATTTCTGGGGTGCCAACACTTTCGGCCATGATTGTAAGTAAGGATCAAATAGTGCAGGCTTACTTTAACATGCCCCCTGCCATCAGACACAATAGACTACAGAGGTGGGCATCCTTCTTTCCCTCAAGGTTCACATCCACAACTTTCTCATTCTGGTAAGCAAAAACTGACACAACCATAATGCATTTTTTCTTCTTGCTCATGTACTTATCCTTTCCCCTCCAACCTTGTCCAAACCGAGAGTTCTAATAGTTGGTCACCTCTTCAGCTGTTTCCAAAAAAGTTAGACAATGATCCAGTGAAAGGTTGCTCACAGATCGCACAGAAGCTGCTGGGACTGTATGCAACTATGGTTTGCCCAAATATATCTTGAATATATTCATTATACCATTTCATTTAAATTTCATAATGACAACTGTTTTCATTGTCTTAAACAAAACAGACACAGAGAAATACTATTTTCATTCTGAACTCTGTGAAGTCTTCTAATTCCCATTCCCTTTTTGGCAGGTTGTTACATACAATATTTCAAATATTTCAAATATTTAGATATTTTAGGTATACATTTTTAAGTATTTTTAGGTATTTTAGTAGCTTCCTTAAATTATAAGGCCACATTTTATTTCAAATATATAAGCTGTTACATACACTGAATTTCTAGGACTTTAAATCACATGAATAAGTGTTTTAAGTTGCTTTTAGTATTACAGTATGTGTGTGGGGAGTGCCTTTTAGTGATTATTGACTCTTGACAGCTGCCTGGACTAATATCTGCACTTTTTGTGGCAACATTTTCAGAAGTGCAGTTATGATTATTTTTTTTTGCTAGAGCAGAGAGAGATTGACTGGCCTAAGATCACCCAGATGTCTTTATGCCTAAGACAGAACTAGAATTCACAGTCTCCCTGTTTCTAGCCTGTCACCTTAACCACTACACCAGACTGGCTTTCAGAGTCTGAAAGTCATTATCTTTGTCAATCTTGGTGGTCCTTTGGCACTCAAACAAGCACTAACGCTACAAAATCTTGAGCAGAGAGAATCTAGGAAGCACATTACAGATAGTCCTCAACTTATGATCCCTGTTGGGAATGAATTTCTGTTGCTAAGCAATGCGGTAGTAAGCCTGACATCATGTGACTGCATTGCACTACATAGTGACAATGGTCCCGGTTGCTGTCATAACTCCAGATGCCCAGATCATTAAGTGGAAGTAGAGGGATTCCCAGATGTGGAAGCTTTAGGTGTGTGTGCCCTGGGGAGCCTGCTGTGCAGGTTGCACACGAATTGGGTGTTGCTGCAGTGTAGTGCTTGTTCAAGGAAGCCAGGGAAGGAGAGTGCATGTGTATTAGTCCGTGTAGGTTATGGAAAGAATATGGTGCAGCTCAGGGGCTTTTTGGTCTTCTGCGGGTCTGGGTCTCTGCAAGAAGCCCCTTAGCCACAGCACAAAGCCACAGCTGCTGTCTCAGGAGGCCTCAGCTGCCACAGCCCAGCAGTGCACTGAAAGGAGTTTCTCAGTCTGTCAGAGATCTGGGGCTTCAAGAAGCCCCTGAGCCACAGCACAAAGCCCAGCCGCAGTCTAGATCATCAGCTCAGCACAAAGGGGCTTCTTTTCATCCCAGGAAGCTGCAGTTGCCCCAGTCCAGCCACGGTCTCTCTTACCAACATGCACTCCGAGGCCCCTGTGCAACCCATGCTCTACTACCCCAGCTGATATTCACTGTCTTCTTGCTCCTCCTTCTGACGAGGCATGCCTGGCTGACTCTTCACAAGGCAGCTGCTGGGCATGTGAGGCCATCTTCCCCAGGTCACATCAAAAAATCCACAACCTGGGTAAGTGTGCAGTTAGCAGCGGGAATATGCTTGGTCAGCAGCCAAAGCCAGTCAGCGAATGTCAGCTGGGGCTGGGTGGGGCAGAGACAGTAGAGGGTGCAGATGAGCGACCCAAAGGCCTGAATTTTGATCACATGAGCAGAGGATAGTGCAATGGGTGCAACTTTGGGTACCAGTTATAAATCCCTTACTTCAGTACCACTGTGACTTCAGTCAGTCAGTGAACTAATGGTCATAAGCCAAGGACTATCTGTGCAGGTATGACAATAAGTTCACATTTCTAGTTAACTAATTTCCCAAAATAGTTACTTGATATAAAAGTGAATTGTGGTGATAAACCACACATGCTTCTTTAATCTCTTCAGAGAAAATAGATTCAAATTGATATTTTTTATATTCTAGGATCAGTTGTTGTACAATGCAGCATCCAATATGTGCCTTACGGGAAACAGAGAACATGCAAGTATGGTATCATGTAATCCCTCAGACTTATTTCAGAAATGGATTTTTGGCCATCAAAATTAGGTACTGATAGTGATAATGAAATCAACAAATTAGAATTGCAGTAGTTCTTCCAAGATTTAACTGATTTAATTTATGTTTGCATAAACCTGAAGAACATGTTAGTTTCTTAACTCTTTAATATGTTTACAGAATACTGGAAATTACATTTTCAGTATACATTTGAATGAAATATCTGCCTTTAGGATGTAATTTCTTATGTTTTGATGATCAATCTGTCTGTCATATATTTTATATGGCAAAAGCCACACATACATTCTTTTTGTTAGCAACTAAACAAAATTGTCAATGAAGGTTAAACTATTTTTTTATGTAGTAGTAAAGAATGCCTAATAGAAGTTGTTTATAATTTTAAACTGTGATTATTTCCTTTAACTTTTCCTGTTCGTTGCTTTAACTATTTAGCATGTCTGTAATCTGATATATATTTGTTTAAAACATCACTTCTTCTGAAAAGATTAAGTTATTTTTGGAGCCTGAGAATGAAACAAGCTCTGAACTTCTCTGTTGCCATTTCACTGTGTCTTTGTTCACTATGTTTGTAAGGGTTACGTTCATTCCTTTAAGATTCTAAAACCGATTATAAAAAGCTTGTATTGCTGAAAAAAAAGTTTCTTTTGAAATTTATACATTACCAGTTTGATAATTATATAGAAATGCATTCTTTTTGTATTATGTATATGTACAAATTAGGTTTCTGTATTTGCAGTTTCTATTCCTACCTCTTTAATTCTCTTGTTGTATCAGATATGAACTTTATATGATAAAGGGCTAATATACGAACATTGCAAGTCAATAGTTTCTTTCATCAGAAGGATGGAGCACTTTTTATTTTAATTGAGCCATGCAATATACACTTATTTCAACATGCAAAGAATTATAGCTAAATTTTGCAGGTTGTAACATAAACAGCTGCTCAATTGTTCTGCTATATTGTGAGGAGCAAATTGCTAAGAAAAGGTCATTAAAATGAGTTATTAAAAAAAACCTGTTTGTGACTGATATCAAAAGTGTATAGAAAAAACAAGGATAAACTTAAAAGTTTGTCCCTATCCCACGTATGCTCCTCAAGGAATGCTTTTCCCAAGAACTGCAGCTTTATGTCTTCCACTCTCATTGTCCTAGTTGTCTGGGATGAGTCACAGATGCTCACTATGGAAATGAAATTAGCTGTAACCAGATTCATAGTTGGTCATTGCCAATCTTGTGTTTGTGTGAAAGCAGATAATGTGTTTATACTTCAGCCAAAACACAGTTATATTTGCAGTTTCAAAAGATAAAAATATTTTTAACTATATTTTTTAAATAGATACATGCATAATTCAAGAAAAGGTGTCTATTGCAACTCTGCAAGTACAGTAAAGAAGTTTACTGTTGAGATGTAGTTTGCAGGAATAAATTTTGCAGTTTGCCAGGCGTGTAAATGAGAGGCGTTCTTATGCCAGGCGTTCTTATTTAAAAGTGTGTTTTATGGTTTTCTATTTATATAACTTTCCTTCTTGTTTGTTGCGGGTTTAAGTCAGAAAATTAACTACTATTTTCTCTTCTTCCACATTTGAAGTTCCAGAATTTTTCAACCAAAACCATAAACTGAGGCTATCATTAGCTTTCATAGTATTTCATTGTGGCATTTTTATCACAAGAACCAGAACAAGCTTGTTCTTCCGCTCCTGCCTTCTCAGTGGTTTTGTATCTTTCTAAATGTGAATTTAGCTCCAGGTTAGGGTGTTAATTCTTTTTTTGTACTCCTAACAGTTTTTACTTCTGAGTAATATATTGTGCTGCTTTAATTCTGTTTTATAACAATAATAAAAACAACTTTAATATCAGCTAACTTTGGAATCGTGGTTTCTTGTATTTGTGCCTTTAATCTAAGCATCCCCAAAGATTGAAAACAATGTAGTGCTCAGGGCACTTGAAAAGAGCATAACAAAAACTAATTGCAAAACATTAACAACCTGTGGCATCTAGTGCCGAGACCAACTCTAAGCAAATGTTCTGCAAGGTAAATTCAGATGTAGTTGAATATTTTCACTGCATATTAAGTCAGAGAACAGCAGCAAGGAGTCTCCTGAAAGCTATTGATAGAATAGGAATTAAAACACAATACTAAACATATTAATACAATAAATCCAATAAATCAATTCTATACCAAAGGTAATAAGCTAACTTCTACTGAGTATAGCACCTCTCATTATAATTGCTTCTCAAAGGTTGAGATGTTTAAAAAAACGTTTTTACCTGCTTCCAGAAGACCAATTAGAGTGGAGACCAACCTTGCCTCCAGCAGCAAGCTCTTCCAGAGGAGGAGAATATGCTTTCTGACAGGCTCCCTTTTGTATCTCCTGGGGAACCTTAATAGGAGCAGTTTAGTTGTTTGGGTAGGATAGGGAGAAAATATTGGGCGGTCATTAAAGTAGCCAAGCCTTGAACTATATAGGGCTTCGTAAGTACCATACATCACTTTGAATTACAGGTGAAAGTCCAAAAATTAGAATATCGTGCAAAAGTTCATTTATTTCAGTAATACAACTTAAAAGGTGAAACTAATATATGAGATAGACTCATTACATGGAAAGCCAGATAGTTCACGCCTTGATTTGTCATAATTTTGATGATTATGGCTGACAGCTCACGGAAACCCCAAATTCACAATCTCAGAAAATTAGAATATTGTGAAACGGTTCAATATTCTAGGCTCAAAGTGTTCAACTCTAATCAGCTAATTAAGCCATAACACTTACAAAGTGTTCTTGAGCCTTTAAATGGTCTCCCAGTCTGGGTCAGTAGGAATCACAATCATGGGAAAGACTGCTGACCTGACAGCTGTGCAGAAACACATCACTGACACCCTCCATAAGGAGGAAAAGCCTCAAAAGGTAATTGCAAAAGAAGTTGGATGTTCCCAAAGTGCTGTATCAAAGCATATTAATAGAAAGTCATGTGGAAAGGAAAAGTGTGGAAGAAAAAGGTGCACAAGCAGCAGGGATGACCACAACCTGGAGAGGATTGTCAGAAAAAGGCCATTCAAAAGTGTTGGGGAATTTCACAAGGAGTGGACTGAGGCTGGAGTTAGTGCATCAAGAGCCACCACACAGAGACGGATTCTGGACATGGGCTTCAAATGTCGTATTCCTCTTGTCAAGCCTCTCCTGAACAACAAACAATGTCAGAAGCGTCTTACCTGGGCTAAAGAAAAAAAGAACTGGTCTGTTGCTCAGTGGTCCAAAGTCCTCTTTTCTAATGAGAGCAACTTTTGCATCTCATTTGGAAACCAAGGACCCAGAGTCTGGAGGAAGAATGGAGAGGCACACACTGCAAGATGCTTGAAGTCCAGTGTGAAGTTTCCACGGTCTGTGTTGATTTGGGGAGCCATGTCATCTGCTGGTGTTGGTCCACTGTGCTTCATTAAGTCCAGGGTCTACCAGGAGATTTTGGAGCACTTCATACTTCCTTCCGCAGACGAGCTTTATGGGGATGCTGACTTCATTTTCCAGCAGGATTTGGCACCTGCCCACACTGCCAAAAGTACCAAAACCTGGTTCAATGCCCATGGGATTATTGTGCTTGATTGGCCAGCAAACTTTCCCTGACCTGAACCCCATAGAGAATCTATGGGGCATTGCCAAGAGAAAGATGAGAGACATGAGACTGAAGAATCCAGAAGAGCTGAAGGCCGCTTTTGAAGCATGCTGGTCTTCCATAACACCTCAGCAGTGCCACAGGCTGATAGCATCCATGCCACGCCGCATTGAGGCAGTAATTGATGCAAAAGGGGCCCAAACCAAGTACTGAGTACATATGCATGCTTATACTTTTCAGAGATCCCATATTGTTCTATGTACAATCCTTGTTTTATTGATTTCATGTAATATTCTAATTTTCTGAGATTGTGAATTTGGGGTTTTCATGAGCTGTCAGCCATAATCATCAAAATTATGACAAATCAAGGCGTGAACTATCTCACTTTGCATGTAATGAGTCTATCTCATATATTAGTTTCACCTTTTAAGTTGCGTTACTGAAATAAATGAACTTTTGCATGCTATTCTAATTTTTTTGAGTTTCACCTGTATATTCAGAGCCCTACAGGTAAGTAGTACTGCTTCTGCAGTAGAGGTGTAATTAGGCAGTATCACAATGGATCATTAAGACTGCTGCATTCTATAATACCTGAATGTTCCAGGTGGTCTTCAAGGCAAGTGCCATGTAGACTAAACTACCGTGGTCTAACCTAGTGATGACAAGGTGACAAGTTCCACTTGTCAGTATGCCAAGTTCCAGCCCTCCTGGCTGTTGTCTCCGTCCACGGTTCAAGCAGGAGCTATGAGTCCAAGTGGACTTCAAGGTTCCAAGACTTGTCTTCTTTCTATTCTAGGAAGACAAGTATGGTCCTCCAATCAAATCCTATCACAGGATATTAGCGCAATTTCTGATACCCAGTGGTTAAAGCATCAGGTTAGAAACCAGGAGATTGAGTTCTATCCTTGTCTTAGGTGCAAAGCCAGCTGGCTGGGTAGTCTTGGAGACTTTCTCTCAGGCCTCAAAAGGAGGCAATGGCAAACCACTTCTGAAAAATCTTGCCAAGTAAAACTGCAGGGACATGTCAAGGCAGTCTCCGAAAGCCAGACATGATTGAGAAGAGGAAAATAAATGTAAGTGAATTGTGTAGGAAAGAAGTGAATTGTATTATGAGGTTGTTGTTTTTTTTAATGCAGGGGCTCCTTGAGACCTGAAATTATTTCAAGCATTAGGGTTATATGCGGGATAAAAGATTGAGCGGGATAAAAGATTGAGAAAAGCTAATCTGTATCCTCCAGAATCCTCTCCAACAACCACACTATTTCCTCAATAACCTTCCCCTGGAAGGGATAGTTAGAGATAGGCTGGCACTTGTCAAATGTTATGGATCAAGACTAAGCCTTGAATGAACCAGTGTTTCTGATTACGTAAATTTGCCATGCAGCAATTTATTGCTGCGTGCCTAGTTCTGGAAGAGTTTTCCCTTACCTGTTGAAATTTAGATGGGCTGGGGCTACAGTTCCTTGATTTTCTGAGTATAATGGTTCAATAGTGAATGGGGAAACCCTTCTGAAGCAAAGGCCTCCAACCTTTCTGGCTACACGGATTGACAGCAGTGGCAGCAGTGATGGTGGTGGGGAAGTAGATGGTTTCACACACACAATCCTGATTCTGCACATGTGCAAATGAAGCTTTGCCTACTTGCCCGGTGCTTGTGTGGCACGGTTCCCAAGCCAAAGACCGTTACCAGTCCACAGCCCAGAAGTTGGGGACCCTGGTGTTAAAATTATCCTGAACATGAGACACATTTTTTAGCACCCAGAAATAAATGGGCTGACTTTCTACATGATCTGAACAAATGGAAAGTTATTCTTTATTCAATACAGGTATTTCCTTTAATTCAAATAGACCAGTATGTCTAATTCACTAAAGGGAAACCTAGAACTCTTTCAGCAGTTGTGTGTTCCTTTCCTTTGCATAATTTTGAGAAAAGCATATCAGACATTAGTGCATATTAAATCTTATATAACATTTTGTTCACTATCGTTTCTCATCCACAAACTTTTATTTTAGTACTATTTTGGACTCAATCAACTTGCAAGAAAAACAATGGTTACAGGATAATTTATAAATTAGTTCTTGGAAGACAGCATCGAAGTTTTCAATTTCTTCAGTATTAAGCAGCTGCCTAGCAATATTACTGCTTCCTTTTTAAAAAGAAAAGATATCCTAAATGTTTACTCAATTAATTAGCCAGTAGAGGATGCTGTTGCAGAATTATTTTCAGCAGTGTCTGTTCATGGCTTCTAATCTGTGCATGTTGAATAATAAAATTCTGATTAGGATCTGATGTTTAAGGCAAAGGTTCCCCACGCATATACGTGCTAGTCGTTGCTGACTCTAGGGGGCGGTGCTCATCTCCATTTCAAAGCCGAAGAGCCAGCGCTGTCCAAAGACGTCTCCGTGGTCATGTGGCCGGCATGACTAAATGCCAAAGGCGCACGGAACGCTGTTACCTTCCCACCAAAGGTGGCGCCTATTTTTCTACTTGCATTTTTTACGTGCTTTCGAAACTGCTAGGTTGGCAGAAGCTGGGACAAGTAACAGGAGCTCACCCCGTTACGCGGCAGCACTAGGGATTCGAACCGCTGAACTGCCGACCTTTCGATCGACAAGCTCAACGTCCTAGCCCCTGAGCCACCACCTCCCGTTGATTATATATGTTTATATTGATGCAAAGAAGTTTTCCCCTTTTGTGAAACCAGCCCTAGTTATCTTTCTTGATGGAAATGTGGAACCACAGTTTGAACAAGATAAAGTGGAAAATAACTAGCCAAAGGCATATTGCCAGTGTGGCTTAGCCCAATGGAGTCTAGTAGAAGTACTGCAGTTTCTAGGCATGTTTCTGGGATGCCTGAGTGATAGCACATAGGCTTCCTGTTTCTAACATGGCTTCACAATAAAGTTCCCTCAGAATCCTAAACTTGCAGGTGTAAGAAAGGCGTAAAAAAATTCAGTAAAATATAACTATCTTATCTCTATGCAGAAAGGTCATGCAGGGATAAACCATCAGTCATTTATTCCGTTTCAGTTATCTCCTTCCAGCTTCTCCCCAAACAATTTTGTGAAAGAAGAGAAGCTAGGAGCCTTTTTTAGTTTCTCTCCGACTATGCTGGAATCTGTTAATTTAAGCAATGCCAGTCGCTGGCCAAGTAACATTTTTTTGCATCATCTTCAACTGAGTAATGGGGAGTCTTTGGGAGCATGATGATAGAAAATGAAGACGAGAGTAATGTGGAGTGGGAAGAAACGGGGAGACGACGACTGCTGGTGTGTGAAACTTCAAAGGGATTGAACGGAGTTTTGATTGCGTCACATCCATCAAAGATTAAAAAATCAAAGCAAGAAGCTGCTTGAAAACCATGAAATTGGAGGGTCTGCAACACTAGGGCAATTTTCAAAGCACTTCAGAGGTATAGATAGGTAGAGATAGGCATTTTCTGTCAGTGGAAGAAAATATAGTGCACTAGTTAGTGCCTGCAGACTCGGCAGGTTTAGAAGGAATTTCCTTATTTTGAAGGTAGGGAAAGGGCCCTGATTATTCCAGCAGTTAACAATGAACTAAGTTTTAATATGGCAGAAAAAATTAGCTGTATTTAGTTAATTTAAAAGAAGGCATTCATACCATCCCACATTAAGGAGTCCCAAAATCAGAGATGGAAAGGAGCATTTGGACAACCGAGTCCAAATTCCTGTTCATTAAAAGAATCCAAATCAAAGGATCCTAGACAGATGACTCTCTAGCCTCAGCTTAAACATTTTCAGCAATGGTGAATTGCTTCCACTGTTAAGGAATATGGAGGAATAGGATGGAATAATGTTTAATAGGGAGGAATAGTGTGGAATAGTATGGAAACTGATCATAGTTAGAAAAGTTATTTTCCCGTTTTAGCAATAGCACTTAGACTTATATACCGCTTCATAGTGCTTTTACAGCCCTCTCTAAGTGGTTTACAGAGTCAGTCTATTACCCCAACAATCTGGGTCCTCATTTTACCCACCTTGGAAGGATGGAAGGCTGAGTCAACCTTCAGCCAGTGAGATTCGATCTGCTGAACTGCAGCTAGCAGTCAGCTGAAGTAGCCTGCAGTACTGCATTCTAACCACTGTGGCACTTCAGCTCTAAGCTCTTTTGCTTCCTAGAATTTAAATCTATTATTCCATGTTCTACCCCCTGGAACAAGAGAGACAAAGTGCTTGAGATTGCCATCTAATCTTTCCTTGGTCCAGCAAACCACAAAGATGCGAAAGGGACACGAGTGATGAGGGAATTACATCATGCAAGTGTTGTTGTCATTTGCCCGTCTTCCATTCCCTGCAGACGTCACGCTTCATGTGACTTTTCTGAAGGCAAAATATGCTCGGTTTGTTCCATTTCTTTTCATAGGAGTTCAGCGCTGTTACTAAGAGGGCATGAAATTATAGAATATTAAATTACGAGAAAATTGATTTCAGATGGACTTCAGGAAACATTTCTGAATAGCTAAGAGCTATTCAACAAGGGAACAGAATGGCTGATTGTGAACTCCTTTATTGGATATGGTCATTTTTCAGGGAAGCTGTAGTAGCAGATGTTTGCATTGGGCAGGTTATGACGGAGGCGAGGGTCGCTTCTCATTCTTATCCTCTATGATTCCATGATAGTTGTGACTTTCTTGCTAGAAGTATGGCCTACTTGGCCACTGATTTGTCCAACGACGGACATCTTGTGTAGATTATATTTAAGAGTAGAATACTTACCAGAACCACAATAACTTAGGTTGTATATGTAAGAAATCCTGAATAAGCATGCTTGCTTTACAAATTTAAAACTAATTGGTAGCCTATATGCAGTCTAATGAAACAAAAATACATCACACAATGAGCAACTACCTTTTTCCTTTCATGGTTTCCTTTCATCTTTGCAAAGGAGGTTACTCCAGGCAGGATAAAAACATTTTCTAGATTTCAAGGCACTATTATCTATTTCAAGGCTCTATTATTTTCTATAGAAAACTGATTAGTTTTCTACCCTCAAAAACACATTAATAATTTAAAAACAGATAAAAGTTTATAACGCCCTTCTAGTACAAAAGAGACATAGCTGATGTAACGTAGAAACCTGATTTACTTTGTTGCAAACAAATGGACAATAAATATATATATTGTACAATATATAATAAAAATACAGCATAGTACGAATGCCACTAAGAAAAAAAATAACCTAATTTTAAGACTTATAAATGCTTATTTTTAATATATACATTGCAGAATAAGCCACATTAAATACATCAAATTACAGATCATTCATCATAAATACCGAAAATATAAATACAGAAGGAATACAGCATAAAATAAAGTTTGTAGCATAAGGTATAGTTTAGGGTTTTCGCCACCTACACTAACCCTTTTGTATCAGTGAAGTTGCAAATGATAATGCAAATTAAATCAGCCTGTGGAAGTTGCACTATAATGTCAATTACAGCTTGTATGTATGTTTTGGGTTTGTTCATTTTCTAGTGTCATGCTATAAATGTCTTTAGGAGTGGGAGGAATTTTGGACAGTATAACTGTTAGAACCTTTGGCAGGAAGTGAAGCTCTGAAAAGGTGACCTAGGAATACCACAATCATTCTGATCTGCTATGAAATTTATTAACTGAAAACTACTACTTATTTTTAATTTTCAAGTAAGTTTCACCCGTTTTAAAACTTCAATTCTTTCTCTTTTCTGAAAATAAAACAAAGTTCTACAGATAGTCCTCATTTAACAACTACAATTGAGACCCGCAATTTGGTTATTTAAAAAAGCAGTCACTCAATGGAACCACAACTGGCTTATGATCTCACTTCAGCTTTCCTTTGCTTTACAGACCTTAAATGTGAAGTCTGGTCACAAAATTATCTTTTTTATCACCAACAATTGCTAAACAAGGCACTCGCTAAACGAGGACTACCTCTGTTAGAGCCACAATATTATTGGACCTGCTACTGTCCTCCTTTATACTGAAAGCATTTCAAAAGAGATGAATTTTATATGTGTGCCATGCATCTGAATTAAAAAGGACCTAAAGCAAATAATCCATATCATAGGTTGCCAATAATCGATCAAGTTATTTTTATTACCAATATGATTTAGATGAACATATTCCTTAGCTTATGTATATACGGGTAGTCCTTACTCACAACCATTCATTTAGTGATTGTTTGAAGTTACAATGGCACTGAAACAAGTTATTTATGACCGTTTTTAGATACTTAAGATCATTGCAGCATCTCCATGTCACATTATCAGAATTCGGATGCTTAGCAGTTGGTTCATATTTATGACGGTTACCGTGTCCCAGGGTCATGTGATCATTGCAACCTCTGATAAGCAAAATCAAGGGGGAAGCCAGAGTCACTTAACAACTGTGTTACTAACCTAACAACTGCAGCAATTCACTTAACTCTGGCAAGAAAAGTCATAAAATGGGGTAAGGCCAGAGGTAGGCTACTGCTGGTTCAGACCGGTTCGGGTGAACTAGTAGTTGCGACCTGCAGGTGGGCCCACCGCGCCCACCCCGGCACTATCCCGTCCTATATCGCTGTGTTTTTGAAGCTGCGCACATGTGCAGAAGGCCACACGCGCTCACATTTTCGGTGCTGGCAAAACCGGTTGTTACAACCGGCAACAGTCCACCACTGGGTAACGCTCATTTAATTGTCTCAGCAACAGAAATCTTGGGCTCATTTGTGGTCGCAAGTCGAGAACTACTTGTAGAGTGATTCAGCATCAACTGTTATTTTTGCAAAGTGCCTAGTTAAATATGTGGGTTAGTTAAGAATGCCTTCCTTTTTAACAGCCATCAATGCCAAAAAACAAAAACAAATCGTAGAAGAGGAGCAAGTTGACTTCACAATAGAGAACTCTTGGCTCTTGAACGAAACTTTAATAAAAAAATAATACAGCCATCAATTATTATAAAAATTCTTGCAAAGACAGTAAACACTTCACTTGCATTTTTGTAAGCTGCATGGCATGTATGTGGCTGTAGAGACATGTGTGATTTAAGCAGCTGAATTAAGATGTAGCTGAAATTACTCTGCACAGGTAAATTAATGTGGCAGTCCTGGGAAATAGAGAGTCTGAAATAATAAAAGATTTAAATTGAAGTTCCTATGTTACTGTGACTTGTGGCTTTGAAGAAGCGAAGTTTGTGTTGCCTAGGAACTTGCCTTTAGAGAAAAAGCTGAAAACACTTGATTAAACCTACGTGCGGAGAATGCTGGATTTGCAGGGAGGAAAAATGTTTTTTTCCAGAAAGAACTGCAAAAAACCAAACAAATAGAATGTTCAGTTTTAACCTCTTAAATTAAATCCGTTGACCTTCTTTTCCAATCCTATGGTTTTCTTTGCCTGCTCGGAGCCAGGTAAATAGCTTTCACTGCAGGAGATGAAACATGGGAGGAGGAGGATTCAACTGGACGTGTTTCTTGTTGTTGGTTTTTTGCCATCAGAGCTATGCAGGATCTACCTGCATGTCCCCATTTGAGACCCAACATTTTTTAATGATAATGATAATAGCAGCTTACAAGAAAGGAGGCTGAAATTGTATTCTTCTGGCAAGGCTAACACAGAATTTTAAAAGCTATATAGCGACAAAATAACCTCTAGCAGGTACATGAAGATATATTCTTGTCGAGGAAATTTATGGAGAAGCATGGTGAACTAGCCATCCCTGAGAGGGCAGAGGCAACTGTGGAAAAGACTGAGAAACTGATGAATATACTGGTTCTATAGAACTTCTCCAGATAAGAAGAGGAAGGGAGATTACCCACATATGCTCCGGATGGCTGCTCCTCACGAGGAGACCACAGGACAGTTGTCTTCTATGGGTTTGAATGCCAGGAAATGAAGGGAATAGCCATTATTCTCACAACTGGCAGAGCCTTTTAAAAGATATTGGGTTTACTAAACTTTTGGAAATTGCCTTAAGGCTATTACAGCTTCAGAACAACAAGCTTGAAAAGCCACCTGGTGAGTTTAACTTCATTCCTGAACAAAAAACCAACAAAAAAACCCCCTACAAGTTTAAGAATTTGAAGAGCTAGAAATATTAATGGCAAAAAGCTAAACAGGATTTTGACTCAAGAAAGTTATAAATGACTTAAAGATCCAGATGAATTTAGAATATTAAAACTTTTACTAAAAGTTTTGGAAATAATTATATAAACAAACAGACTTTCATAGGAAGAAAATGTTTTGGCTATCCTAAGTCATATGAAATTTTGAAATTATTTTATGATGTCAAAAATAGGTCATCTGAGGGGACTACAGATCCCAGGCAGAAAAGTAAAAGAGGGGGGAGGGCAACCTTCCGTTTTGCTTTTGGTTAGCAAAAGAATTTACAAAATGACATAAAAAATTGGTTAACCCTCCACGAGACTTTTGAACAATGGGGTCAGAAATTAGCAGCTACAATAATAGCAACAATATTTGATTCTATGACTATACTATGTCCAAAAGATATTAATGAAGAAATGATGGATGGGAACAAATTTTCCATGATGTAGAAATATCAGATAATTTTAGAAGTGTGGATTATAAGACAGAAAAGGTAGCTAAAGCAGAAACACAAAAGGTGAGCCAAGAAAATGATCCAGATAAGAAGCTTTTACTGGATATATGAAAGAACCATAGTAAAGCTTTGAAAATTAAAGTAGAAATACAGTCAAGAAAGCAAGAGAAAAACCTTGATAATGATTTTTATTGGATTTACAAAATATCTGTTTCAAAAAATCTTTTGGATGGAGAAAAATGGAATGAAATCAAATTCTATGTCAACATCTGAATGAATTAAAAATGAAGATTGTTAATTTGTTTGACCAAGGTTACATTGATACGTTTTTATAAAGCTCTGCTAACCCTTTACAGACTTTTTGCTGACACTAAGTGAAAAAATGATAATTTACCTTGTTTATGCTTGTGATGAAGATGGGAATTCATTTCTTTAATTTCCTTTTTCATTATCTTACTTCTCTTTTTTTGCACTTTTTATTCTCTCACTTTGTGAGTTTCGTTTTTATTTGCTTTTACTATTGTAATTAAAAATTTCCATACATTTTATTTTATTCTATTTTATTTTATTCAATTATTATCTGATACCAGCCTTGTGCTATATATAAAGCCTTATGAATATATAAAAAGAAAACAAAAAACAGGCTCTCTGAAGTCATGCTTGACTCTTAGTAAATACATGGGCACCTCCAGCAATTTACTTGACAACAAATTGAAAATTTTGCTGCTTTCTTCTTCATTCTTTTACATCATCCAATTGGGACATCCATGAAACACAAAGATATTTTTGTAAAATAATAATAATAATGAGGTCAGGCCCTGGTGCTTTATTTTGCACTATACAATCTGGGTATTTTTATATTTATTAATTATTTCATTGTAAGGAAAATAAAAGACAGTTCAGTAGTCTCAAAGTTACCAAGGAAAGCACTTGGGGGATTTGTGTATATCAGGTTGCCTGACTCTGGTTTAATTCTTCATATAGGTAACAGACATGTAATTTTGTGAAGCTACATTGTTTAGCTTCATGATATATGGATGTTGGCAGTAATCATGCGAGAAACCGCTAGCAAAGTTTATGTACCATCAGACTTTGCCGTAGCACTGTTCAGATTACAAATAAGATTGTAGTTTCTAGCCACATTATTTATATTCTTTACATCACATTAAGCATCTAATGTTTCCTTCAGAAATTAACAGTGGATAAAGTCACAGTGATAAAATACAGCCAAAATGTGTTTTATCCCCGTACTAAAAACAGTGGGACTTTCCAAACATGCAGAGGTTGCTTGTGTGATTCCAGATGAACTGAGTCGGTCTCAGCCACAAAGAACAATTTGTATACAGTTCCTTTTCATTTTGAGGCCTGCTGGCAGATGGATGAATGGGAGGAAAATCAAATCCATCTCCAGTTTTCACACTTACACTTCACCCATTTATAAATGGGCCTGATGTGGAAGAGTCCTGGGTCCTACTGGATCAGAGTTCAGAAAATATTGATCATTTATTATGGTAGTAAAGTCATTGTATTATATGCCTATGTACTAAAAACAATGCCACAAAAATAGTATTTGCAACTACTGTTACCAACCTCTGATGCTTTATAGATCTTATGCTTGGGGGTAAGCAAAGTTTGTTCCAGACCATTTATCCAAGTCACTATCTTGTACTCCCAATGACTTACAAATGTATGCATTTTCCCATTTAAACAAATATAAACAATTGGCAGATGATATGGGGCATGAGAGCCGTGAACTCAACTTTGACTCTTGTCCTGTTGAATCAACAAGACAAGATAGTATCTAATGAAGCCAAATATACATCTCCCAGGTTAATGTTGCAGGATCCAATCTGGGCCAGTCACCGGGACCAGAGGTTTAATCTTCTGAACTTTTGGACTTGTCCTAGAGTCCCCTTGAAGATGGGCTCCAGCACAAGTCCGAAAGCTCAGAAGACAAAACCACTGATCCTGATGACCGGCCCAGATTGGATGCTGCAACAAGATTGCATCCTTCCTGGTGTTCCAATGTCCCCTTCAGTGAGGCTTCTCAAAATGTGGGTCCTAACCTACTGAATGGCCATCAGCAAATCAAAGGGTTACAGATTTTGCAGACTTAAACATAAAGAGGAGAGAGTCACTACTAAAACATGGGTCCACTCTGACTGGCACTTGCTCAGACAATGTGGAAGCATATCTGGCAGGATTCTGGCACAATTTTGTAGGGATCTTACTCTGGAGATCCATCTGATGCAAAAAAACACAACACAACACAACAACATGAGGCTATATCACTGGTGGGGTAGGAGAAGGCCTGAAGTATGGTCTTAAAGGGCTCCCAAACAGTCTTGCAGTGATCCAGCATTAAGTGCGTGATGAAGGCATGATTTTTACTGGAACATTTCCAGCTTTTGGTGCTGGTAGTGGAGGTAGGCCTGAATCGGGAGAATTGATTAGAAAATAGTACATTCTAGTACCCTTTATTTCTGAATCATAATCATCTGGTTTGGGTCCCATCATGGTATCTAGGTGAGTTTTAACTTGTTAGAACAGGGTTTTCAGTTGTCATCCTTCTGACTTGCAAGCCTGATTCCATGAAGTAATTTACAATGACGTGGAATTAGCTGAGTACAAAGAGTGTTTCCAGCAGCAATGATGTGCTCCAGCTAGCATCAATGACCAGCATCAAACATCTTATGCAAATTCTTCAGAATTATTGTCAGTATCGAGGCAACTTAGAGAGCCACTCCAAAAATTAAAGCACAATGTGCCAAACTAGTAATTTATTCCACCTTCCTCATTTTATATGGCCAAAGAGAAAGAATGCAAAAGTAAGATTCAAATAAGAATGGATTTTATGGATCAGAAGTCAGCAAAACTAGTCCTTTTGGGCATCCAAGCATCATCTGTTTGTTGCTATGCAGCCGGTGCTGACCAAGTGGCTGGTATGTTTAAAAATAATGAGAAAGGATACAATTAAGAAAGTAAAATACAGAAGGTAGGAATCAACATTCAAGCCCAAAGATCACCTGCAGTAAGCACATGCCAGGAATATGGAATAATGCCTAATTTTTGTAGTAAGTGAGGAAATAGAAGAGTTAAGACCCACCAAAGATTAACTTTTGAGTAACTGGAAGGTAGACTTTTGTGATCCAGGTTACATTCATAAATATTGTTTTTGAAATCTAGAAAAGAGTCACAAGTGGATATTTATCATTTAGATCTGTTTAGGACAACCAGTTCAGAGAATATCTAACAAAAGTCAATGTAGAGAAAAGTAAAGTCTTACACTTAGGCAAGAAAAACTAACAGTACATATAGACTGAGTGAAACCATAGAGAGGTGGTCAAGCTATTTTCCAAAGCAGCTGAAGGCCGGATAAGGAATAATGGATGGAAACTGAACAAGGAGAGGTTCAACTTGGAAATAAGGAAAATTTTTCTAATAGAGCAATCTCAATGCTTTTGCTAAAACAAGAGAGAACAATGGCTGAAATATGTCTACTGATTCCACTCAACCCTAAATCCTTTCCTATTTAGAGATTATTGTGAATCACATCACATTCAAATGAGAAACTCCATCTCTACAGATTCTGAGTATCTTCTCTTTTTTTTCAGAGCTCACTGAATTTCTCCACAAAGCTCACAATGCCATTCTTTTCCTAATTATTTTAATTGGCTAAAGAAATTCAGAGTAAAATTCTTTCTGAGAACTGCTGAAAATTCTTGCATGGTTTATCCATGGATTATTTTTTTAAAAAAGAAATAGATGCAACATTTAAGAACCAACAGTCTGTGGTGTCTTTAAGATTTACTCATCGCTGCTACACCAAAGTATGTTCATTTAAGAACAAAAAGATACTTACAAAAAAGCTGCCCTGGGCTGTGAGCACAAAAGCACACAGCCCATTAAAAGTTAATTGCAAGGAAGTGCCACCAAAAGCAGTGGAATGTGACATTCCACTGAAGGAATTCCCTTTTGATATCTCTGGATCGTTTCCATTAGCACTGTGCTTCCATATTCCCATGTGACTCTTCGCATGCTATTATTGTATGCAGGGGAGAGGAAATGGTTACAGGGCTAGCGGAGAGACAGAATGCCATTGAGATCTAGAGCTTGAAGGAGATGAGAAGCTACCCCACGGAAAACCCATATCGAATCCCGTATTGGTCACGAGAGCTCCAAGATAGAGATAACCTTGGTTTAGTCATTCACTCTGGATTATTTCTTAAACTGCTGTGAAGCTCACTCCGAGCACTTTATACGTCGGGATGATAATTTTAATAAATAAAAATATAGCATTCCGACTTTACATGGAGAAATAACCATGAAAGACTGCAGCAATGCTCTTATTTTGGAGCTCTTATTTGGTTGGAGCTCAACCAATCTCATTGTACATAAATTGTGCACTGACAATAAAGATTTGAATTGAATTATTTAATAGAAGGCCCAAGCCATCCTGTAGTAGAGCCACCATTTTCTGACAAGCAAAGTTCTTCACAAGTGTGAGGGGTTGCCGTTAAGGAAAAGTATGTTGGTTGAAGGAAAAATGGCCAGTGATTGTGGGGGGAGAGGGGGGGAAATGACAGCAAGATCTGAAGAAGTCTGGCTGGATATTGTCCCCATTTAATATTCTGCATTCATCTGGAAAAGTTTATAGATTGAAAAGAATGGAGAGAGACAATTGAATAAAAAAAACACAACCCAATTTCCTTATAATGCTAACGCCGCTTCTCTTGACCCCTGAAAAGCTAAGGATTGTCCTACGTTACACATTTTTAGAAATGTAGCTGCCATTAGCTGCAATTTAGAAAAATCTTATACATTGTCCTCTCCTTGAGATGGGCACAGGGCAGCAATCGCAACACAAACTCCACACCAGTGTCACCAAAATGACTAAGTGGTATGTCCTCCCTACATTCCTACATTACAAATACGAATAGTCCCTAGTGCAGATCAGAGAACAGGGTTCGTGATCAAATGCACTACCCTCACAAAGGCAATTTGCCTAACGAAATCTCATTGTGCTGTTCTGCTCCAAAGAGCAAGCGGTTCATTTTTCTCAAGTTATGAGTACTAAGCTACAATAAATAAACAAATACATTACTGAATAATTCAGGTTTGTTTGGTTTTTTTTTGTTTGCAGTCACGTTTACATTTAAAAAGTCATCACCCTCAAATAGGAGCAATATTTTAATACCCTAAATATAAAGAACCCAAAGTAACGTTTTTATTATCTTGCACAAGCCCGACAATAAAATAAGTTGTAAGTTAGAAAGCCCAGCATAAACAACACGTGGGCCATTTTCATACTATATGCACGTGGATGTGGATATATATACACACACATATATATATATACATATATATATATATGTCTGTGTGGATTATTTTAAAATCTGGGTATTTTCTATCAAAGGACCATTCTATTTTTTTTTATAAAAGTTTACTTTTTTACACAAACTGTTTTTGTGCAATGGCCACAACCAAGAGAGCTTTACTGATAAACAACAATGAAAAAGAAAATCAAAACATTAGCCACGGTCTCCCCCCTTACCTCCACTGCTGAGAGAAAAAAAAAATAAGAACGCTTCCAGGGAAATCCAATTAAAATAGAATGCATTTGAAATCTAGAGCAATTCTGTCCTAAAATAAATTTAAACAGGTACTGTTTCCATGACGGGAGATTTGATACACTCTTCGTGTAGTCTGCTCTTTTCTGAAAGGCCAAGTGAATTCTCGGTGGGACGCTCTGGGAGGTGAGCGCCACCATTCAAAGTAGATACAAATCCATCTTGCGAAGGACTTTTCAAGTATGAAGGAAAACCCACTTGGGAATGCCTTGGCCGATGTTCAGTGTATAAACTGCTACATGGAACAACGTTATCGCTTTCGGACGAAGAGCAGCAAACGATGACAGACGGGTTTGAAGAGGGATACAGGGAGCTGCTATAATTTTCCTCTGAGGGCCGTGCATAGTCCACAAACTGTTCCGAAGTTGGGTTATAAGGCACCAGAGAAAGATTCCCGTTCTTAACAGTCTCTCTTTCAGAGTAAGTCTCCCGAATCTGGTTAGGAGTGCCAGGGCCGTGATTCTCTATTTGGTAATACAAGGATGTGGAGCTCGGGTAGTACGAAAGTGCCTTTGGCTGGTTTTCATGCATGGCAGTGCTGTCTGAATAGCAGAGGACAGAAGGGAGGGCTTGACCTGCATCAGTGTGTACACCCAAGCCTTCCAGACATTCATCTAGTTTTTCTTCTTCTTCCTCCTCCTCCTCCTCTTCCTCCTCCTCGTCATCCTCCTCCTCCTCCTCCTCTTCCTCATCATCTTCGTCTGTTTCACTGGGCGCTAAACTCTGTGTGCTGGAATCGGTAACTCCACTACAAAAGCTACTTGCGTCTTCATCCTCTTCCTCCTCCTCCTCCTCCTCTTCTTCCTCCCCAGTGCAATCCAAGTCATCTGCCGACTGCAAATGCATTACCGCAGCCCTGGGTTCGGTCTCTAATTCAAAATTCTCCGGGACTGAAAATTCCAGGGGGTGGGAGGTGGGACCCATTGCACTGCTGTGAGCATTGAGCTCAGCATGGCAGCCGTTCAGTGCGGGAACTTGCTGCTCTCTGTTTTTCTCCAATTCAAGTTTCATTATAGTGTGCAAAAAGTGAGTCCGAACCCTGATGGGATTAAATTCAATTCTGCCGGCTGTATTGCTGCATCCTTCTTTAGTGCAACCACATGGGAAAGACATACGGTCCACCTTAGGGGGGGAAAAAAAGATGGATTAGCTATTTGGTTGGGCACCATCAACCCTGACATGCTGGAAACTCTTAGCCACACAAGAAACTTCATCAAAGAAAATTGCCCCGGAATCCTCATGGAGGATTGATGTATATATGAGATAAATTAATTACCTGCTTTTACAAAATTTCTTTCTGGCAGAAAAAAAAAATCCAGATAAGAGATGTTGGAAAGGGAGACCCGTCCGGCTTTGCAAACTGTACTAAGCCCTGGTTTGTTTGTTTGTTTTTTAAAATGGAGCTATATTTCATACTTCATTAGAAATTATGATTTATAAATGAGAACGGCTTGCACACATCACACTGAGCCAAAAACACACAAACCACATTATGGCTCCCTGCGGACAGTGAATCCAGTTACTGAAGACAAGGTGGCAGTGAGACAAATGACAGCTTGCTCTGGTTAAGCATTGACAAATGTGCCATGGGACCCCCTGTCCCTTTGTTCTGCTCTAGCATCATTGCGCCCCCCCCTTTATTCTGCTGGTCTAATGGCTTCTAACGGTTATACCAACATTTAGGATTAAGCCAGGTGATTGCTAAATTGCAGAAGTAGGTTCTTTTTTCAAATATTCAGGCTGGTGGGGCATTTCAGTTAACTGTCAAAAAATTATACATTCATGAGTGGGATGAAGTTATGCTCCAGAAGTTAAAGAAGTGGGAATCCCACTTGGTAATCTCCACTTTTCTCCCATTTGATTAGTGGGGGTGGAATTTGGATACTTCACTCCAATTAGATCTTGAAGCGGTATAAACAACAGCCTCATATGAAATCTCATTATGAGTGGTTGTCTTTTTTAGCGATCATGCAAAGGCAGGGAGGAAGCTGATTTTATTCCCATTTTGATGTTTTTAAGATGGACAGTCAACGTCTCTTTTAACCGTTTTTTAAACCTGGAAACAAAATGGAACCCTACTCCAGAAAGCTTATATTCCATCAGCACTTCCTGGACTGCCCATGTGATCACAGCACTTTCCAGCCATGCTGATAATAATCCAGGAAGCCGCACTGCTGAAATGTATGTCAGGAGAACCCTAACCCCTAAAGCTAACAGAAAAGGGGCTTTAAACCTTTAAGTCAGGAGCATCAAACTCAAGGTCTGAGGTCCTGATCTGGCCCCCAGGGCACTTAGATCTGGAGTCTGGGGCCATCCCAGAAACAGCAAAGGACTGGCCCACAGTGCCTCTGCCAGCAAAAACGGAGCTCGGGGGGGCTGCACGTGGCCCCCCCGAGCTCCGTTTTTGCTGGCAGAGGGCTGCAGGAGGCCAGCGTTACACGGGTGATGTCAAGGGCCTCTGTTGCTCAGACTGGTAAGACAGTCTGTTATTAAACACAGCTGCTTGCAATTACTGCAGGTTCAAGCCCCACCAGGCCCAAGGTTGACTCAGCCTTCCATCCTTTATAAGGTAGGTAAAATGAGGACCCAGATTGTTGGGGGCAATAAGTTGACTTTGTATATAATATACAAATGGATGAAGACTATTGCTTGACATAGTGTAAGCCGCCCTGAGTCTTCGGAGAAGGGCAGGATATAAATGCAAATTTAAAAAAAGCTGGCCACGTCCACCCTGGCCACGGCCAACCAGCCTCCCGAGGTCAAGCACAACCCTGATGCGGCCCTCAATGATATCGAGTTTGACACCGCTGCTTTAAATTAACCTTCTCTAACCTGCTACCCTTAAGTTGTGATGGAACATTTACTATGCTTATGGGAATTCTGAGAGTTTTAGACCCAATATATCATCCAGTTGAAGAAAACAGCTCTTATTAGGGAGGTTGAGCCAAAACCAAAACCTGGGCTATCTGTTTTATATCTTCTTTATTGTACTTTGCCATGTATAGCTGCACACAGAATCCCATGTTTCTCCAGATTATGCCAAATTACTCTTTGCATCCCTCAGTGGTCCTTCGGGAGATAGGGCGGTATACAAATACGAATAAATAAATAAATAAATAAATAAATAAATAAATAAATAAATAAATAAGTGGTGGCTGTGCTTTCAATTGTTGGGATCTGTGTTTCGGCAATACCTGGAGGGACAACTACAGCTGAAACTTCCTGTAGCTGGGGTAATAGGGCAATGCCTCTCTTCAGAGCACCTAGATGAGTGTGAATGGGCAGGATATCCTTCCTTTTTTGAAAATCAAACACTTGGAACTGCCCTTTGATGAAGAATGCCTTAAGTGAAGCCCTCTCACCTGGCATTTTATGCCTGCAAGGCAGCAAGTGCAAGTTTCCGGGTCACAGAAGATTCGACAATCGCAACCACAGTCCTCTCTTGAAAGACGGATGGCTCGCAGCTCATGTTTTTCTTCCACATCAATCTTCTTGACTCCAGAGGCTCGCAGGAGCGCCCTTCGTTTCTTTGTCGGCAGAGGTTGTAGAAAGAAGTACTCATCTACTTCGGTGTTGTCCAGATCTATATCATCATCAGAAATGTCCTCCAGCGTTAAAGTGTTTGCTTCCTCGGATTCCACCGTGCCATTATTAGTCATCTGTAGTAACATTAAAAGATGCGTCATAGCTCCACTGAACAGAATGTTCAAAGGAAACCATCTATGTAGCATAAGCTTTTGTTATGCAAGCGTGTGGAATTGATTTATGAGGACCACACTGTCTTTAAATATCTCTGCTTTGTTTTCATGGCTCTTATTATTAAGTGAACAACTGAAGATGCTTTGAAGCATTTATAAACAGCTTATACCATAGACCAAGCTTGGATAACCAAAATAAATCCTCAGCGCAACAATTCTGTTTAACAGATCCCAGATGCAATGAATAACATTTCTCTATGGACTGTATGCTCCTGTGCTTGTGCAAAATACTATTTGCCATATTGCACATACATACAATACATAGGTGTAACATCCTGTTTCTATGTTACATATGCATAGAGTATATACAATGCTGTGTGCATGCATAAAATTTCATTTGGATTGAATGAGTTCTCTGTTTTAAAGCATGCACTTTTCTCCCAGTAGTCTTTTGAATCAAGGGTTTAGGACAAAATATCTCAAACTTGGCAACTTTCAAGGTATGTGGACTTCAACTCCCAGAATTCCCCAGTCCAATATGCTGGCCGGGAAATTCTGGGGATTGAGGTTTATTTATCTTAAAGTTGCCAAGTCTGAGGAACAGTGGTTTAGGATAATACATAATCACCTTTATTTTTCTGATGCTCTTTATACTTCTGTGTCCCATCAACCTTATTCTGGGGAATGCCACTATGTTTTCTCCTGCTTCTTTTGAAGGTAGATGTACACATGGTTCAGGGCTTACACTGTGAAGCTCTACCTGCCATCTTGCTGATTTCGACCATCCCTTGCAGGTGCCATTGGAATACCGTCTAGGATTGGGAAAATGTTCAGACAGATACTCTGCAAAACCACTTAGCCTAGGGTTGTCAAACTCACGTTGTCACATCAGTGTCACGTGATCTATCAGGACTTTTTTCCCCTTTGCTAAACCGGGCGTGGCCAGCACGTGACACATCTGGCTCGCAGGCCATGAGTTTGGTAGCCCTGCTTTAGCATAAGCAGACCACATCTTTTTGCAGTTGTCCTTTTTTTGCAAAGCTTGAATAGCTGCTTTGAAGTATGTCCCTCTGCCAGTGGTGAAATGTAAAATTTGTTACTACCGGTTCTGTGGGTGTGGCTTGGTGGAGGGGTAATGTGACTGGGTGGGCGGGTTCAACTTTTTTTTTTTACTTTTAAAAGCATTTTTTCTACAAACTCTTCGACTGGAGAGGTTGTAAAACAATGCTTTTAAAAGGCTCTGACGATCCCAGCTGAGTTGCCTGATCGTCAAGAGGCTTTTGTGCTCTTTTAAAAGCATTTTTTTTTGCCTTTAAAAGAAAAAAAAAGCCTCTTATGATCAGGAAACTCAGGTGGGATCGTCAGAGCCTTTTAAAAACATTTTTTATAAACTCTTCGGTTGAAGAGGTTGTAGAAAAAATGCTTTTAAAAGGCTCTGACGATCCCAGCTGAGCCGCGCGATCATCAGAGCCTTTTTTTTTTACTTTTAAAAGCATTTTTTCCGCCGAAGAAAAAATGCTTTTAAAAGTAAAAAAAAAAAAACCCACCTCTGATGATCACGCAGTTCAGCTGGGCATGCGGGGGGCAGGGATTTTTGCTACCAGTTCTCCGAACCACCCGCTGCCATCGCTACCGGATCAGGCGATCCTGTCCAAACTGGCAGCATTTCATCCCTGTCCTCTTCCCAGCTGTTTCCCTTTGCTGATAGTCCAAGAGTAACTAGTTTTGTGCATCCCGTACTAAGGGCAATTTGGAAGCAGCTGTATCAGCATCTTAAAGGAAACACTACTCTAATACTTCAAAGAGAAATGTTTTGTCTGTGTTAATGAACTTTACAAAACACCTATTTCAAATATTTTACACAGCCCTCGTTGCTATTTGCATAGGATATCCTTTAAAAAAGGAGGAGGGGGGGAATGTATCAAGTAGCTTGCATACAGCAAAACATATCCAGGTGAACAATATCAGGCCTATCCCTGGCAGGTGTGTTCACTATAGAGAATCACTTTTTAGAGAATCAAAACAAGCTCCTGTATCAACCAAAAGATGTGGGTTTCAGTGTTTTGTGCAACTGGATATCACACAGAGTAAGCACAGTTGCTGTTGCAATTTTCCCAGCAGCCCTTCATATGATTCAAAGAGAAAACCTTCCTGAATATCTGTTCAAAATCTCTTTTGTGCAGAACAATCCACACCTAGCAGCTGGCTTAACTATATTTGCATCCCGATCAAAGCTGGAACTTTGATGGGGTGGAACGAATTGTCACCGTATCTGCATAGCAGGAAGAAAACGATCATCTTAAAGAGCCCAGGTGGAAGCCTATTTAAAAAAAAATCTGATGAGTTAATACAGAGAGACAGGGTCAATGCCAGCTTGTTGGAAGCGACTGAACTGCAGCCATTTTAAGAAGTGGAACTGCAACCTTGCCAAGGATATCAAGCGCCAATCCCACCGTTAATGTTTTGGGCCCATATGTCAGAGGCGGCGGTAAAAGGATCCTGCCCCCCCCCCTTCCCTTTTTTTTTTTACCTTGAGTTTTAAGGAGTTCAGCTTTTCCTCCCTGAGATGTTCTCTTAACATCTCTCGGTGGAGCCTTTCTTGCTCCATGGCAAACTCCCCAAGGGTGTATTGGCGTACACTGTTGTGACGAGTGGACATGCCCAAAGTGCTGCCTCCTTGGCTGGGAACGCTCGTGAAGCCTTGCCTCCTGGTGAAGTAGTATACCGTAACACAATTAAAATGAACATTTTTTGTCCTCTTCCTTTTCTCACTCTTCAGAATCGAGGATGCTGGAACGAAAACAAAGGACAAGTTTAAATCAAACCCTGCTTATCCATCTCTTCAATGCTGCCATCCCTTAATGCTGCCATCCACTAACCAGGTTAAAATGGACGGGGCAGGAAGCCTGCAATGGAGAGGTTGATTCTGCAACGCAAATTCTTGCCCCTTTTTGTACCGTGTTTCCCCGAAAATAAGACCCTGTCTTATATTTTTTTTGAACCCCGAAATAAGCCCTTGGCCTTATTTTCAGGGAGGTCTTATTATTTTGAGGAAACCAGAGGAAATGGTGGGGACCAGATGCACATGCATTTAAATATTTTTAGGGAGGCCTTATTTGGGGGGGCTTATTTTAGCGCATGCGCTCAAAAGCCTGATTGGGCTTATTATCAGGGGATGTCTTATTTTCGGGGGGGGGGAAGTGTACTCTTGACACAAAGGTGCGTGTTAAGCACCTAAGAGGTAGAACTTGTGTTGTAAGTAACATCACAACACAGAAACGGTGGCTTGCTCCAGATGCCTCGGGAAGCCTGTCTAAACGGTACAAGGAAAATGCCAGACAAAATGAAGCTCTGTGCTTGGTTACTTTCTTTAACCACTTTGTCCAGCTATCTTACTATGCCTCCTAAAAGCAGCATACTGCTTAATTCGGCATGTCAGGTTCATTTTTTTATGAGTCAAAGTATGTCAGCCTTCCTAGGTGGATCAGACAGGAAACATAACCAGATGGTGTATTTTCTACCTTATTGTAAAGCTACATAAACAGAATCTGGCAAGCTTTCTGAGCCTCTTCTGCAGTCCAACTGGGGGATACACTCTGTGTTATCTGATCTTTCCTGAAAAGTTTCCCGGGGGCCTGTTCTCCAAGATCTTTCCCAACTACCATTACTGATAGTATCAAGTCAATTAGCCAGTTAGGTTATTTATTTATTTATTTATTTATTAATCAAACTTATATACCGCACCATCTCCCGTAGGACTCAGGGCGGTTCACAGGCATATTAAAACAATATAATAAATAAACATTAAGACCCAGTTAAAACTAAATATTATCATGGCCTGATCACTAAAACAATAGAAACCAATAAAAACCCTATTAAAATATGCTAAATAGGTTAGCTGATTAAAACAGTGGTGAAGTAATTGCTCTAATCTTACATCAGACTTAACCAAGGGAATCAAGGGAAACGGAGACGTGGGGGGGGAGCAGTGGGGGGTTTCAATTTTTTTACTACCAGTTCTGTGGATGTGACTTGGTGGGCGTGGCATGGCTTGGTGGGCGTGGCAGGGGGAGGACACTGTAAAATCTCCATTCCCACCCCACTCCAGGGGAAGGTTACTGCAAAATCCCCATTTCCTCCCCACTCCAGGGGAAAGTTACTGCACAATCCCCATTTCCTCCCGATCAGCTGGGACTCAGAAGGCAGAGAATAGATGGGGTGGGGCCAGTCAGAATTTTTATTACCGGTTCTCCGAACTACTAAAAATTTTCGCTACCGGTTCTCCAGAACTGGTCAGAACCTGTTAAAACCAACCTCTGGCAGGGAGGTGTAGTTTTCCTCAGGGTCCACAGTTTCTTTTCTTCTCCCCTCCCCTCAGAGAAGTGGCAGTTAGTTTTGCAGGCCAGCCGAGGAGGAGGAGTAATTTCCAAGCTCTCTGCCAGCTTCCCATAAGTCTTGTCAACGGGGATGCTTGCAGGAAGTTGGAACTCGTCCCTGCTCTCATTGATTCCTTTATCTGCCTGCAGTCATTCCGCTTCTCCGTTTAAGTAAGCAAGTATCTTTGGAAGACTGGCCCAATGAGTCACCGTTGCCTAGTGTCTTCATAAAATTTTCACCTGCTCAATGTTTCATATAAAGTTACTTCTATGAATATGAATTAAACTTTTTGTCCGTCCTCAAATTCAGCTCTTTTATGCTTATTCTTGAAATAAGAAAGTTTCTGATTTGGCCACTTTTTAAAGGTAGGGCTGCATAAATCATCCTTATCATTAGAAAACTCAGAATTTCTTTAATCTTGTAAGATTTTGCCAATTTAATCTCTGGATCTTTTTAGATCTTATACGAGAATGAGTAAACCAGATCTTTTTTTTAGATCTTCTACTGCATCAGATTTTGGCATTTAAACTTTCTTTTTTCCGCTGCCTAGCCATGCCTTTTATAAATCCACATACCGTGTTTCCCTGAAAATAAGACATGTCTGGATAATAAACCCAATCGGGCTTTTCAGCGCATGTGATAATATAAGCCACCCCTGCAAAATAAGCTCCTCCACCAACTATTTACACGCATGTGCAGCTGATCCCCCCATTTCCTCTGGTTGCTTGCTGCGCAATCAAAATAGGTTGAGGCGGTAAGGCGGGGGGGGGGAGGAAGGCAGCGACATGCCCTCCACTCCCTGCTCTTCGTGCTGGTCGAGCGGCCCAACATGTCCCACCCCACCCCACCCCAATGGCAACAGCAGCCTGGCTGCTTCCCTTCCCTGCTGTCTCTTTATCGAGAGGGGTGGCAGGTGGAGCGGGAGAGAAGCGAGACGCATGGAGTGAGACGTGGCTCCCCTTGCTGTCTCTTCTCTCCCGCTCGCTGGGCATGACAGGGCTCCTGCCCCTCGCTTAGCCACCCGCCCCCTTTAGGGATGCAATTTGGGGGTGGCACATAGGGCGGCTGAGAAGCGAGACGCAGGTCTTACCTTTTCAGCTCCGTCGCTTTCCTCGCCGTTATATCCAGGGAAACACGCTGTAAAAGAAGACCTTCTCACGCGTCCCGCTTCTCACCCGCCCTACCTGTCCCCCCCACACTGCATCCCTAAAGGGGGCGGGTGGCTAAGCGAGGGGCAGGAGCCCTGTCATGCCTTGCGAAGGAGGGAAAAGAGACAGCAAGGGGAGCCACGTCTTGCTCCACGCGTCTTGCTTCTCCCCCGCCCCACCGCCCCTCTCAATAAAGAGACGGCAGGGAAGGGAAGCAGCTGTTGCCATTGGGGTGGAATGTATTGGGCCACTCGGCTGGCACAAAGAACATGGAAGGAAGGCGACGGCAGCGACAGGACATCCAGTCCCATGCTCACTACCTCCTGCATCCCCCAAAATAAGACCCCCCCCCATAATAAGGCCAAGCCTTTATTTGGGGGGGTCAAAACAAAATAAGACCCTGTTTTATTTTTGGAGAAACACGGTAGAAACATGAGCAGCATTTAGCTTATAATGAAAAATATGAAGTGCAGTTGCAAAAGCTGCTTAACTCTTCTGCCTCATGCACCCGGGGTGGCAAAACAACACCGGGGGCATGAGACGATAAATCATATTTATGTAATTCAGGTATGACAGTTGCACAGGTATGATGGGAAAAATGTAATAGTGAAGAGGGAGGAACTAAAAGGATCATAAAACATGCCAACAGCCTTTGTAATGTGAAGCTATATATTTTAACAACCATAGCCAGAAGCATGAAGCTAGTTAAAACAGCTTCAGGAAATTAAGTCCTTTGGCTTTGCGGTCTGTTCTTTCATCAATCAGGAACGCTACAGGACTTTTAAACTTAGGTTTCAAATGCATATTAGATCTTTATTTTCAAGGGAGGAAGAGTTTCATAACCAGAATAAAATCAAATTTATTTATTTTTTTAAATGAAAGAGAACAATGCATCAACAGTACTTTTCAAATTGTGCTCCGGTGAAGGTTTCATTCTCCAAGAAGCATTCATAACTTCTGCTATCCAGCTGACTAATCTATTTCTGAGATCCAGTGATATAGCTCTTAAGCACCAAGCTAGAAATCAGGAGACTGTGAGTTTTAGTCCTGCCTTAAGCAGAAAATACAGCTGAATGATCATCGTCCAGTCATTCTTTCTCAAGCTTAGGAAAAAGGCAGTGGCAAACCACTTCTAAAAACTGTGCCAAGGAAATTACAGGGACTACGTCAGGCAACACCAGGGATCAAGATTGAGACAAAATTGTGCACAGAAATCTGTAACACTTTTTACAAATCAGAAAAAAAAATCTAGTTTCTCTTCTTCAATCCATTTGACCCCAGCTTCGTGCTAATCAGGTTAAAATGAAGCTATCAAAACTCTTTGTTTTGATTTCAAGGTGAAGTAGTTTCAAGTGATTTGATCAATAAAATCGATCAGAGAAAGATCCTGACAACATAAGGAAGAATACTACTTCTCTAGAAAATTAATATCAAAAAGGAGAGCTTGTCCTGTTACTTTTAGCCTTTCAATATAGCTAAAGCTCTGACATTTTCTAAAGAAACCCAAAATACTTTCCCGAGACATCCTCCTAATGTAATATAATCTTTTCCTGCTACGGTAAAAGTAGTGAAGAAAACGGAGCTCTCGTATTACTTTTTAATCTTATTGAAGCTAAAGCTCTGGTCTTTTGTGAACTAAAATACTTTCCTAAGCCATACGCTTCTTACAGTACAATCTTTTCCTACTCCAGGAAATAAGATTTTTGTTTTCAATACATAGGTTTCATTTATATCTCCAAATAGCATATCCCATTAGCTTCATAAATAATTCAGTCCAATGTGACAGAGGTTCTATATTATTTTACAATTATCGTTGCAATGCTTCTGCTCTGAATTGTAACCTTGAACACTGTGTTGCATTTTCACCCCAACTCAGCAAGGTCAGTCATGGGTAAAAGGTGGACTTCTGTATATATACAATGTTTTGAAATATATGCATTGCTTTGAAACATGAGAGTATGAAAAAAGGGCTTTTTGGCAAGCCCTGCTTATTCTCTTATAATATAAAAACTTTGTATGTACTGAAACAGCGACCCGCCCAATCTTATGGGTACTTGGGACCGGTTCTACGGAGAGAGGTTTTTCTCTGGGCCAGAGGGGGTGTGGTTTCTTGTGCTGCCTGCATCACCCGAATAGGGCCTCACTTGTTTGTGCGGCCCCGTTTCTGGCATGCCATGGACAGGAGGTTGGGGACCCCTATACTAGAACACGTTCAGCTTGAAATTCTTGCAAATTACAAAACTTGGTGGAAGGGGCAAGATTCACACATTCATGTAGTGACATATAGCATACGACCACAATAATGTTAGGTGGCTAGATGCAAATGTGAATGGAATTCCTAGAGCATTAACATTTGTGCCTCAGCAGGAAATGCAACAAGTATTCCCTGTCATGGAAAGCAACATCAGCTGTAACCTCTT
The DNA here is from genome assembly GCF_028640845.1 of Ahaetulla prasina. NCBI lineage: Eukaryota > Metazoa > Chordata > Lepidosauria > Squamata > Colubridae > Ahaetulla > Ahaetulla prasina. The sequence goes on from NC_080539.1 coordinate 220,760,238, forward strand.
TCACACAGCTGTCAAAATCCCAGAAGTTCTGTCTTGTTTTGCAACACTCTTTGCAAAGTTGATCATAGAAAGAAGCACTCTCTGTCTTAACAAGTTGGATAATGGAACCCAAATCCATCACTGAGCACACTTGCCAATATATATACACACACACATACACACAAAAGATGTGCCAGCTTTCAATTTCCCTGAAACACTTCATTAAGTTAAGGAGCCAGAGGTGGTGTTGTGACCTCACTTAGACATAAAAGACACACTTAGTCTTAAACAAAGCTATTTTATTATAACAGCCGGGAATTACTTCATTCCCAGCTTAGTCCAAATTAATTCCAAAACAAGTCCTTCAGAAAAAGTCCTTCGGCCTTATCACAAACTTTTATCTTCTTTGGCACCCTGCCAAAGGCTTTTCTTGACAAAGCCCCACAAAGTTCAGAAACAAGAGACATGAATAGAAACAGATGTAACAACGTTGCTTTCCTACAAAGAGTCCAAGAGCCATTGCTGCTCTTTTAAGCCTTATGGGAGGGGCCAATCATCTCCTGGCCTTACTCCCGAGTCATCCTTTTTGCTTTAGCTGCTCTTGCCTTCTGGCAGCTCTTCGCATGCATGCACTAGGAACAGGCTCCTCCTGTTCCTCTGCCTCTCTGCTGTCCGCCTCTGGAGGCTCCGGAGTCCGTGCATTGTTCCCAGATGGCCCTGGCCCCATCTCTGCCTCTGATGCAGAACCCTCGTCTGGGCCTTCCCCTGAGTCCAGGACTGGCCCATTGTCCTCCCCAGCCTCCTCACTGTCAGACTCTGCTGCTACTTCTGTGGGCTGCTGGCAGATCACAACAGGTGGCACACATATAATGTAGGAGTCAGTCTGAAAATGGGAGACTGCAAATGGAAGTCTATTAATGTTTATTGTAAAAATATTGAGACAAAATAGAGATGAAGATCTTTACAAAATTTCCTTCCCAAATCATTGCATACTTTACATTTGTCACAGATGAGCCAACAACCTTGCTTTGCAGCAAGAACAATCTGGAACTTTTTTGGGGTGGGGCTGGGTGGGGGGTTGGTTGGCTAGTGAAAAGTCTCCTTTGCAAGTGTGAAACTACCCTTCTATCTCATCCATTGAAAATGAGGTGCCTCTGCATATCATCATCTCTGTAACAAGATGCTCACTGACTTTCAATGTTTTTAAACAAAAAGGAAAAAAACTTTAATTAAGAATGCGCAAAATTACAAAATCTGCAAAATTTGTGAATATTTTTCTGAGATTGATTAAATCAGGGATGTCAAACTCAGGGTCCTGCCCATGGGGTGCTTAGTCCTGGCATGCTGTGCCACCCTGGAAACAGTGAGGGATCAACCCGCTGTGCCTCTACTAGCAAAACTGGAGCTCTGGAGGGCCACACGCGGCCATCGCAAGCTCAGTTTTCACTGGCAGAGGGTTGCAGGAGGATGTTGCAGCAGGAAACAGAGCTCGGGAGCATGTTTTTGCTGGCAGAGCACTCTGGTCACCACAAGCGCCCCCGACATGAGTGACACCGAGCTGGCCACACACCCCCAGCCCCCTGAGGTCAAACACAGCCCTAAAGCAGCCCTCAATGAAATTGAGTTTGACATCCCTGCACTAACTGTTGAAACGGAATGAAAATTTTAATCCTTTCTTACAGATTCAGTTTTAGCACTTTTTATTTATTTATGCGGGAATGGTTATGACTAGGTGAAAAATGGAGTTTGCTCCCTAAAAAAATATGGCTGATTCATGCTGATCTTATGTTTTACGTATGATGTGTTAATTTTGAGCTCACTGAGATCTTCCAGTGATCTCCCATCAAAACACTTCTCTGGGGGTTCATACGTGATTAGTTTCAGCACCTGGCACTTTTAGCACATCCACTGGAACCAACTGTGTTATGTATTTAGTTGTCAAATTTATATGGCTACTCATCTCATACCAAGTGACTCTGGGCAGTATACAATAAAACCGGTGATTAAAACATTGCATAAAAATCAACGAAGCAAAAGCAAGATCACAAGAGGGAAGATAGGTGGTCCTCGACTTACGACCACAACTGAACCCCAAATTTCTGTGGCTAAGTGAGACATTTGTTAAGTGAGTTTTGCTCCATTTTACGACTTTTCTTGCCCGGGGATCACTGCAGTTGTTAAATTAGTGACACACTTGCTAAGTGAATCTGGCTTCCCTATTGACTTTGCTTGTCAGAAAGTCACAAAAGGGGATCACATGATCCCAGGACACTGCAACCCATAAATATGAACCAAGCTCCTGAATTTTGATCATGTGACCATGGCGGATGCTGCAATGGTCATAAGCGTGAAAAATGGTCATAAGTCACTTTATTCAGTGTTGTAACTTTGAACGGTCGCTAAACGAACTGTTGTACGTTACTTGTATAATACAGCCAGCTCCCAGGGCTTCCCATTACCAGGGGATCCCTAGACTTGCTGGAAAAAAATCCCAATTTTAAGGGCTTTTCAGAAGGTCACAAAGGGTATTTCTGGAGAAAAGTATCTCTCTAACATTTCAGGAATCAGACTTTCAGCTGCTCTTATATTAAGAAGTTCTTTATTGCATCTTTGGCAGGTAAATTCTATCAAGAGTTCCAAAAATAGCCCAGGGAATTCCAGAGACAGGAGAGGGTGCTGGAAAGTGGGTGGGGAGGAGGGAGAAATCTGTGTGTGTGTGTGTGTGTGTGTATGCGCGCATGTGTATCTGTGTGTAAGGCTAGTTAAAAATAAACCTGCGGTAGGAAAGGAAAGCCTGTATTGCAGTGATGTCTAACCTTTTTGTCATCACGTGCCAAAAGCGGGGGTTGCACGGGGTGGGTCACACGTGCACGTGCCCACACCCATAATTCAATGCGCCCCCCCCGCGAATGTGCCCCCCTGCTTTTGGCATGCGATGGTATAGTGGGCCCGGAAGGCCCATTTTTTGCCCTCCCCATGCTCCAGGGGCTTTCTAGGAGCCTGGGGAAGGTGAAAATGGCCTTCCCCACCCCCCCAGAGCCTTCGAGGGGTGGGGAAGCCATTTTCACCCTTCCCAGGCACCTAGAAAGCCCCTGGAGCATGGGGAGGGCAAAAATGGGCCTTCCCCACCCCCTGGCGGCCTTCCAGAGAACAGAAACAGCCTGTTTCACGACTTCCAGTGGGCCCAGAAGGCCAAAAAAATCAGCTGGCCGGCGTGCGCATGCACGCTGGAGCTGAGCTAGGGCAATGCTCCCGTGCCCACTGATATGGCTCCGTGTGCACCTGTGACATGCGTGCCATAGGTTCGCCATCACGGCTGTATTGCCTCATTTGTGCAAATCTTAGTGTGAATGACTGTCAAACCTTTTGAACATTTTCAAGTACCTTTTTTTAACTGTAAAAAAAAGCTACTCAGTTACTAAGCATAAATAAATTGAGGTCTGCCTGGCTGAGATCCAAAGTGTGAACACTTCCCTCCCCCAATTCCAGCTATTTTCTTGATGTCAAAAGCAAGTTATAATAAATGTAAACTGTAGGGCTCCTTGACGAAGTATGGCAGGTTTTCAACCTGAGGGTGATGTAACACATTTACCACCCTCACAAAAACAATTTAAGCAGAAATATAATCCTTGCCATACAACCACAATTAAATCCAAAATTTATGTTGCTAAGTGAGACAGTTGTTAAGTGAGTTTTCCCCCATTTTACAATCTTTCTTGCCAGAGCTGTTAACTGAATCACTACAGTTGTTAAATTATTAACACAACTGTTAAGTGAATCTGCCTTCCCCATTGACATTGCTGGTCAGACGGTCAAAAAGTGATTATGTGACCCCGAGGTGCTGCAACCCATCATAAATATGAGCCAGTTGTCAAGCATCCAAATTTTGATCATATGCAACAGTTGTAAGTGTGAAAAAATAGTCATAAGTCATTTTTTTCAGTGCCGTTGTAACTTGGAATAATCACTGAACGAATGGTTGTAAGTCAAATACTATGTGTATAATTTTTTTAAATTTCATTTTGTCACAACAGTATACACAAATATTGTCATAAAAAAACATATCATGAAGAAAATATATATATATATAAGTAAAGAATATGCATCAGCTATATTAATTTGATACTTACGGGACCGTCTACTGCCGGCCTCTATCTCCGAGCGTCCGGTGCGTTCCCACAGAGAGGGACTCCTCAGGGTGCCGTCAGCCAAACAATGTCGACTGGCGGTCCCCAGGGGGAGGACCTTCTCTGTGGGGGCTCCTACCCTGTGGAACGAGCTTCCCCCCGGGCTTCGACAACTACCTGACCTCGGGACCTTTCGCCGCGAACTTAAAACTTATTTATTCCGTTTGGCTGGATTGGCTTGATTTTAAATTCTAAATTTTAAATTTTAATTGTGGGTTTTAAATTCTGTAATTTTATGGGGTGTAAGGTTATTTTAAATTTTCTGGCTAATTTGAATCAGTTTTTTAAGGGTTGTTTTAATTATGGTGTATGTTTCTGTTTATATTTTATTTGCCTGTTCACCGCCCTGAGTCCTTCGGGAGAAGGGTGGTATACAAATTAAAACATTATTATTATTATTTATATAATGAAGGGAACAATAGGACAGGAACGGTAGGCACTTTTGTGCTCTTATGCACACCCCTTATAGTCCTCTTAGGAATGGGGTGAGGTCAATAGAAATGGGGTGAGGTTGAAATGTGAACAGAAAAAACAAAAAAAATTGTGTTTAGTTGGATCATGGATGAAATTCTCAAAATGAGGGAAGCGACAGATTTAAAGAAAAATAACCAACCATAAAGCAAGTTATATGAATGTGGTAGAAGAAAGAACGTTTTCAAGAACAGAAAGATATGAAGATATACAGTGTGAAAAATGGTTGTAAGTCACTTTTTAAAATGCTGTTCTGACTTCGAAGAGTCACTAAATGGGACTGTTATAAGTCGAGGACTACCTGTATTTTGTAATTTATATCTATTTAAAATAGATTGTTTTACAAAGTGCAAACCCGTAGAAGGTAATTCACAGATAGAATAATAAAAACAGTTTCTAAAAAAGCAGAAAAAAAATAATAAAATTAATAAAAGCCAGTAACAAGAACAAAACTGACATTTCATTCAGTTCAAGTCAGAAAAAGGTACAGTCGCATAAAATACAAGTCAAACCACGGTCATGAGAAAAGGAGAGATTTTGAGAGCTTTCCCACATATTCATACTTTCCCCACAATAACAATCACGTGAGATGAGTTGGGCTGGGATGACTTTGGATCAGTCAGTCTCTCTCAGTCCAACCAACCTCATAGGGTTGCTGTTGTGGGAAAAATAGGAAGAGGGAGGAGTATTAGGTATGTTTGTTGCCTTGAGTTACTTATAAAGTGATAAAAGGTGGGATAAAAATCTAATAACAAACTTCGTAACTTCCATGAAGAAAGTGTTCTCAGGCTATTTAAGAGAAGTTCCTCTTTATTCTACTCAGTAACTTGTCTATCCTATAAGTCAAGCAAGGAGGAGGTAAAATCCATTAAAGATCTTAAAGGCCACACGGGTTGAATCTCATTTTTCGCATAACTTAGCTCAAAGAGGCATAAAGTTTTAAAGATTAAAACTAAGGTTTTAAATTTGGTTGCAAATGATCCAGCAAGCAGCACAGCTGGCACAATAAAAGTGTCACAGCCAATTTAATGAGATGAAATTTTCCAGTGAGAATCTCACCTTTTCAAAAGGGCCTTCGTGATAACAATCCCAGGAACATTTCCCTGGATAAAAGATTACCATCATCTTAAACACATATAGTTTTAAAAAATCAAATCTAACAATGGCAAACTTCTACCAAATTCAGACGTGGACTTAAATCTTATTCCAAATATGATTTTTCTCTTTTTTATGTAAGAGATGCTTCAATAGACAGCTATGATTGATTGATGGAAAGTCTGTAAGAGCTCAGGAAAAGGAATTGGGTCCCTCAAGACCCCTAATTCAAAATCACAAGGAGCTGAATGTGTGTTTTTATATCTGCATAACAAGGTCAATATTATTGAACTGAACTGTATGTGGACAGCAGACCTTCTATGCTGATATCTGCAAACTCAAATCCGAATATCCCAAAGGTTTTGCTTCTCATCCAAGAAGCTTCTTCAGCTCTGACAGGATAGCGAGGAATGGAAGGATTTATATTCCTTGCAGACAGTTGGTAATCTGCATTCTTTTAGAGGGTCTTTGAAGGACTTGGAGGTTTATCTGTGTCCTCAGGGTCACCTGAGTAGTTCTCCTGGTTCCTCCAGAATTGAAGAAGCTTCTTGGATAAAAAACAAAAGAAAGAAACAAAAGAAAAAACAAGGAAGTCCAGTTGCCTCCAGAAAACAGCACCTTTGGGACAAACATGACTTGGATGACTGAGAATCTCTACAGACTCAAATCTGAATGGATTTCAAATACTCATTTAACTACAGTGTTATCCTTTTGCAAAGATATGTTCACGTATTCCATGAATAATAACTCTTTTGACTCAATAGTACCTTGTTTCCCTAAAATAAGACATCCCCTGATAATTTATTTATTTATTTTATTTTATTAGATTTTTATACCGCCCTTCTCCCAAGGGACTCAGGGCGGTTTACAGCCAAATAAAAACAAGCGACAATATAAATACAAGATAAAAATACTGTTTAAAAAACTTATTCCATTTGGCTCTAATTAAGATAAAACAATAAAACCCATTAAAAATAAAAATATAAAATATAAAATCCTATGCCAGTCCTGCACGAATGAACAAATATGTTTTCAGCTCGCGGCGAAAGGTTCGAAGGTCAGGAAGTTGGCGAAGTCCTGTGGGAAGTTCGTTCCAGAGGGTAGGAGCCCCCACAGAGAAAGCCCATCCCCTGGGGGCCGCCAGCCGACACTGTTTGGTGGACGGCACCCTGAGGAGTCCCTCCCTGTGAGAGCGCATGGGTCGGTGGGAGGCACTCGGTAACAGTAGGCGGTCCCACAGATAACCCGGCCCTAAGCCATGTAGCGCTTTAAAGGTAGTAACCAGCACCTTGAAGTGCACCCTAAAGACCACAGGTAGCCAGTGCAGTCTGCGCAGGAGTGGTGTCACATGGGAGCAGCGAGCGGCTCCCTCTATCACCCGCGCAGCTGCATTCTGAACCAATGAAGAGCCTCCGGGTGCTCTTCAAGGGGAGCCCCATGTAGAGAGCATTGCAGTAGTCCAGGCGAGAGGTAACAAGAGCATGAGTGACCGTGCATAGGGCATCCCGGTCCAGGAAGGGGCGCAACTGGCGAATCAGGCAAACATGATGAAAAGCTCTCCTGGAGACGGTCATCAAGTGATTTTCAAAAGACAACCGTCCATCCAGGAGAATGCCCAAGTTGCGCACCCTTTCCATCGGGGCCAACGACTCGCCCCCAACAGTCAGCTGCGGCTGCAGCTGACTGTACCGGGGTGCCGGCATCCACAGCCACTCCGTCTTGGAGGGATTGAGCTTGAGCCTGTTTCTCCCCATCCAGACCCGTACGGCTTCCAGACACCGGGACAGGACTTTGACGGCTTCGTTGGGATGGCCTAGGGTGGAAATGTACAGCTGCGTATCATCAGCGTACAGTTGGTACCTCACCCCAAAGCCACTGATGATCTCACCCAGCGGCTTCATATAGATGTTGAACAGGAGAGGCGAGAGAATCGACCCCTGCGGCACCCCACACATGAGGCACCTCGGGGTCGATCTCTGCCCCCCTGCCAACACCGTCTGCGTCTGGCCAGAGAGATAGGAGGAGAACCACCGATAAACGGTGCCTCCCACTCCCAAACCCCCTAGCCAGCGCAGCAAGATACCATGGTCGATGGTATCAAAAGGTAATAAGCCCAATCAGGCTTTTGAGCACATGCACTAAAATAACCTCCCCCCCAAAAATACCATATTTTTTGAAGTATAAGACGCACCTTAGTTTTTGGGGAGAAAAATAAGAAAAAAGCTGATTGGCAGATGGATAAGCCTCCTGGAATACCCCCAATCAGCTGTTCCCAGAGGTGAATTTTAGCATCAGGTTCCTTGGTTGTGAGCTCTGTGCCTTGCTTTTTTTTGCTTTTTTTTTTCTGCCTCTGAAACTCTGTTTCAGAAAAAACATTTTTCTGCCTCTGAAAGCCTCCAAAACAGAACTTCAGAAAAAAAGCCTCTGAAGCTCTGTTTGGGAGCTTCTTTTCTGAAGCTCTATTTGGGGGTTTCTTTTCTGAAGCTCTGTTTTGGGGATTCTTTTCTGAAGCTTCTTTCAACCTTTGAAGCCTCCATTTGAGAAGCTGGGTGGGGCTACATTCAGAGTATAAGACACACCCAGATTTTCACCCACTTTTTTGGGGGGAAAAGGTGTGTCTTATACTCCAAAAAATATGGTAAGCGCTCCCTGAAAATATTTAAACACATGTGCAGCTGGTCCCCACCATTTCCTCTGGTTAGGGAGACAGAGCTGGAAATCAGGTAAGACGGCAAGAGAAGCCCCATCTTGCTCCACGCGCCCCAAAGTAATAAGACATCCCCAAAAATAAGGCCAAGCACTTATTTTGGGGTTAAAAAAAATAAGACAGGGTCTTATTTTCGGGGAAACATGGTAGGTATCAGTCAAGCCTTCCTCAACTTGCTACACTCCAGAAGAAATGAAACATAAAGGGCCTTCCATCAGTATTTTGTGTGTGCCAGTTCTAGAACAGGAAGCTTTGCATTCAGTCACACATGCTCTTATCACCCTTGGATAGACTACTATAACTCTACATGGGCCAGTCCTTGAAGACCTTTTGGATGCTTCATTTGGCTTAGCATTTAATTATTAGAGTGCCTATAACTGCCTATATAATACCACTAATGCAGATGCTGCATTGACTATCAGTCACCTTCCAGTGCAATTCAAGGTGCTGGTTATGTTTAATGCAGGTTATACAGGTAATATAGACTTACAACTACATTTGGGAAAGCAGTTATTAAATGAATTTTTATGACCTTTTTGTCATGGTTCTTAAGCAAACCACTGCGGTTATTAAGTGAATCTTGCAGTCATTAAATGACTCCAGCTTCCTCCATTGACTTTTCTTCTCAGAAGCCAGCTGGGAAGGTTTCAAACGGCGACCCCATGACCCTGGGATTTTGCAACTGCCCATAAATCAGAGGTGGGTTTCAGCAGGTTCTGACCAGTTCTGGAGAACCAGTAGCAGAAATTTTGAGTAGTTCAGAGATCGGCAGTAAAAATTCTGACTGGCCCCACTCTCATCTATTCTCTGCCTCCCGAGTCCCAGCTGATCGGGAGGAAATGGGGATTTTGCAGTAACCTTCCCCTGGAGTGGGGTGGGAATGGAGATTTTATAGTAACCTTCCCCTGCCATGCCCACCAAGCCATATCCACCAAGACATGCCATGCCCACCAAGCCACACCCACAGAACTGGTAGTAAAAAAATTTAAAACACTGCCATAAATATATGCTGGTTGCCAAAGCAACTGAACTTTGATCCCATGATCACAGGGATGCTGGGATGGTCATAAATGTGAGGACTGGTTTTAAATCACTTTTTTCAATGTGTTGTAATTTCAAATGGTCAGTAAACAAATGGTTGTAAGTTGAAGACTATCAGCATGCCTTAGGACTTAGATATCTATAAGGCTCCTTTCGCCCAGCTGGCTGGGGAATTCTGGGAATTGAAGTCCTCCAAGCTTAAAGTTGCCAAGGTTGGAGACCCCTGAAGTACAGGGATCTAGTGATTGAGTGTTCTGAATTATGATACCCCCCCCACTTCAGCAAACATCTAGATATTTGAAACATCTCATGTTGTATTTGCAAAATGTTCTTTAAAAAATGGTTCTCTGGAGAGGCATTTGGGAACAAAATCTATGCCTGAATTGTGACCCATCTGTTGTTGTTTATGTTATTAATTTTTCATACTTTAATTTATACAGCTTTGTAGTTTGCAAGCCACTCAAAGAATGGTTTAGGGCAAAATGTTAAAACATGCACACAAATAAATAATAAATTCCCAGAATTCCCAGTCAACAGAGTAGCAAAGAATTTTTAAAGTCATAATCTCAACGTATCTTGCAGGAGAGCAGGGCAAAACAGATGGTAATAAAAAAAGAAAAAGCAAATATAACAAAAGTATTTGTTGCCACCTAGATCCTCTCAGTTTTTGTAGCCCAGATATGTAGCCTTAATTAAACATTTTTATCATTAGATATCAGTGGTACCTTGATACTCAACTGCTTTGAAACTCATCAAATTTGGTACTCAACATATTTTGATGCGAGAATTTTGTCAGGGTGCTCATTGTCAACGCATAAACTACAAGTTGTCAGTGTCAGCTGCCTTGTGACTTACTACATTATTCCTTATGGAAAACATTTGTTTGGTACTCATCATTTTTGGTACTCATTGCACCTCCCACAATCCATTAATGATAAGTATCGAGGTACCACTATAAATATATTCCTAATATTTACAGTGGTATCTTGGTACTCATCGTTAATTCTAGTTGTTTCACAATTGTAGCCATCTATTTATCTATGCTTCTGAGGAAGCCCAAGCATTTACATTTTATTCAGAAACTATACTGCATCCTAGAGGCTTATTCCCAAAAGTAATCCTAGCTGGATTGATTTTATTTCTATAGATATTATTTCCTCCACAGCGAGCTTTGTAATCTGTATCTCAATCGATTTCATATTCCCTCACCCTAAATGTGTTCATTTCATATGCTAGAGGGGGTCATTTCTTAAGATGAAGTGCATTTTTGGATTTGGTTAACATGCAAGATTCATAAACAACATCGGATTTAAATAAGATTCATAGGTCTTATGTAAACAAACACTGTATGCAATACAAATCAAGGAGAAGCAGAGGAGAAGGCTGTCCAACTGTCTGAATGGCATCTAATATCCCTGATTACAGGATTCTGCTGGTTTGTCTATCCAGACAAGGGATATACAACCATTTTTTACAATAGTGACATTCTTGCTTAGTTGAGAGATTCCAACAGATGACGCAGGGGAATGTATTCAAATAGGAAGGCGTTTGTCCCCTTATCTTATTTATATACCTGCATGGAATTATTAGCTGCCATTCAGAATGCCGATATACAATGGCATCAGAATTCTCATGACAGCCAGCTCTTTTTCTCCGCGACAGCAAATGGGCAGCCTTAAAATCAAATGAAGAAATAAATAAATCCCGAACGGATGCTCGGAATCACCAATAAGCTTGAGGCGGATAAAGTGAAATCTCGTTCAGAGATAGGACAAATTTTAGTAGTTGGCAATTCAGCATTTGGGGATATTTAGAGACGACTTGGTTTCCCCTTGAACAAACATGATAGATTGTGCATAACTTACACTAAAATCTTATTTTAGATTCTCAAATGGTAAATATGGCAGCAAATCAGTCTAGAATGGTAAAGAAGCTATTTGTAGACATAATTTGCTGTAGCAATTCATGCTCATATAAAATCCAGATTAAATTAGAAGACAGTACTTTGTAATTTGTAGCAATGGGGTTATATTTTAATCTGATGGGTCGTAGGGTCACATGAGACATAACTGGGGATGTTATGATATCAAAGAATGGACAGAGGTGCGTTTTTTTTTTGAGGGATCAGATTTGGACGGAAAATTTTAAATTTAAAATCAGTAAAATTCAGAGGTTCAGATACTCTTCCTTCCTTCCTTCCTTCCTTCCTTCCTTCCTTCCTTCCTTCCTTCCTTCCTTCCTTCCTTCCTTCCTAGTCAGAGGTTTTTAAGTAGTGAAATGAGATGTAAGAGAATTTCAGCAAGAGGGAATTTATGCAGGTACACAGACACTACAAGTCCTAGACAGTTCCTTGAAATATCTAGATTGGAACCCAATCTAAACAAATTTTCTTGCCATTTTTTTTAAAAAACAGCATAATCATGACAAATGATTGCCTCCCCACTAAGAAACAACCATAGGAAATTTTGACGATGTCTAAATGCTGACATCTATGCACAAATGACATGTTTATGAAGCAAGCATGTAAGCTTTACCAAACATGTCATGACATTTTGATGCACAAATCATTGCTGGGCCCTCCTTGTCTCCTCTGAATCACCATGTATGTATGCAGAGCTGTGTAAGAACAATGAGAACCAAGATATCACTGTAAATATCAGGAATATAATATTTGCAGTGGTACCTCAGTACTCATCGTTTGATATTTAAAAAGATTTAGAAAAGCAGCCACAGTTAGCTACATATAATAGCAAGCAGAAGTGTCTGAATTTGGCTTTCTTTCTTTTTTGACTTTTCTTTTAGAACTGTAATTATATGTCCACATGACTCAGTGGGGTTTACTTATGAAGGACTTCACTTCTGAAGGGCATCAGTGACCTTATATATTTACTTGTTTGACAGACAAAAACAACAATAATAAAGAAAAAAAATATATAATGAGATGTTAACTATCACTGAGGACATGCATTGACTTGAACTGTGATGGCGAACCTATGGCACATGTGCCAGAGGTGGCACACAGTGTCCTCTCTGATGGTGCGCGAGCCATCGCCCCAGTTCAGCTCTGCTGTGCATGCTAAGACGCCTCCCACTGGCCAGCTGGTCTTTGAGTCTCTGCTGTGCATGTGCGGGGGTTGAGGTGCATGCTGTCGTGTCCCACTCCTCCGCTGACGGCCGGGTCAGGGAAATCCGAATCAGGTGTGCCTCTGCAGCTCTGCCAAAGTCCTAGCAAAGTCCTCAGGGCAGGCAGGAGACCAGAAAGTGACTTCAGCAAGATATGTTTAGACTTTGCCTGACTCAGAGACTGCCAGAAAGCAGATCCTTTATATAGGCCATGGGGTGTGGCTCCATGACTCAGCACTTATCCAGGCCTGCCCCTCTCTTCCTTCTGACGCCGCCGCCTATCAATTCTTCTGAAGCGAGGGTCACTCCAATCGGCAGCTGTTGGTAATAAACCTTCCTCAGGCTCACATGCTGTGGAGGAGGGGGAGGGGTCTAGTTGCTCCGTTTGCCTGGGCATGGAGCCAGAGCTGGGGGCTGGAGATACTTGCTCTTCTTCAGCCTGTCTGGGCATGGAGCCAGGGCTGGGGCCGGGAGATGCCCCCTCCTCAGCCTGTCTGGGCATGGAGCCACGGCTGGGGCCGGGAGGCATGCTAGGACATTCTTTAGCGTTCGGAAGCAGATAAGCAGACCCCGGCTGTGGTGGTGAGATCGGACGAGACACAACACATGCGGGGGCCTGCACACGCATGAGCGGAGTGCATTCTTGGGGAGTGCATTGCATTTTGGGGGTTCGGATGCATGCGCGTGCCTTCGCACACGTGTGTGCGTGCTTTGGGCACTCGGTCAAGAAAAGGTTAGCCATCACTGAACTAGAAGGAACTTTACTGGTTAACTTCTGAAAATGATGCAGAGTCTGAAATAGAGGGATGACTTCCACTTGTAAAATGTCTCTTTTTTCTGGTTAATTAACAGGTAGATCTCATTAGTTAGCAACTAACTTAGTAACATTACCACAGTGGTCTCTTAATGAGATGCCTGTGACATGAGGAAGGGGGAAGAACATTGTATAATATTTGCTTTTAAAATATGTCTGGGTGCATGTGTTGTGTGAGAAAGAAAGGCAGAGAAATGCCCATTTATGTATGAGTCAAAACGATTAGGTTCAATGCATGTAACTGTAAAATGTAAAACAGACTTTTCAGACAATTAAATTAATCACGTTACAGCTGGCCTTCATGCTACTGAAATACTACCTCATACAGCCATAATTTAGCACCATCATGATAACATGTCCCAAGGAGGTTAAGTTGGCAAGATATCAAGCAACTGTCAATGCACACCAGGGACAGCACCATTTATAATATACCATAATTTCAATACAAACCTCAATGGAACCTTATGTGGCAGCTTACCTCCAAATAGTGCTATTTACTGTTAAAGTTGCCAAGTTAAGATTCTTCTGCAACTCAACTCAGCTAAATGCAACTCAACAACTTAACTCAGCTGCAGCCCCAATTCAAATGACATTGTCGTAATCTATAGCTAGACATAGCTAAATATGTTTATAAGTTCTGTTCCTCCTTTTATAACTCATCACATTGTGTTTTTCCTTTTTACTTCACGGTAGTTTGGCCAGCACACTGCACAGCTTCTTACCAAAAATACCCCACTTATCCCTACCTTTACATGGATAGTTATCGTCTTGCCACTCCTTTCTATCCCCAATCAAAAGAACAGAAGAAATAATCATATAACAAATCAGACCATTGGTTCCTCGTCTTCAATACTGCTTAGGCAAGAAGTAGTTACACTGTATCTCAAACATAACCACCTTACTCAACATAGTAGATGGCCATGGACAACAGAATGTAAATTATAACAATATTTGGAAGGCCAGAGAGACTCTAACTTACTTTCAGACAGGGCTCTATTCCTGCCTTGCCAGGAAGTAAGAGGAAGTTCCACACAAAATAACTGCTCTAGCATTGTCTCCCTCTCCTCATTTTCTCCTTTATATTCACACACTAGAATTATTTCGTCATTTTCTTTTCCTGCCAGGAAGCCATCAGAATTGACATTTGGTCTTCAATACTTTCATACTTAAGCGTATCTCCGGTTCGATCAATCTTTAATTATTAGGTTAATCTCATAAGCGGAAACCATAAACATGATTTACGGAGATGAGACCACATGAGTAGGATTCAGATGACAGGACTAAGTTGCCTTCCCTTAGATTTTGCAGAGCCAAATTCATTTGTATGAACTTTGTGCTTCGCATTTGATTACTCACAATTTATAATGCAAAGGCTATAGAACGACAGACCTCTCGCCCTCACTCAATCCATTAAACTGCCATACAATAATAATAACAACTTATTAAAGTTATTATTTAAATTATAAACACTGATGAAAATAGTGAATAAGCAAATTAAATATTTTACCATAAACTAATATAGATACATTATTGCTAGGTTGGTACACTTGGGTCCAAGGTCTTCTACTAACCATACTTAAATTATTTAAAGTTCCATGAATTCTGCCCCTTTTTCTAATCAGAATACAGTATTCACATCAGCCAGTCAGGCAAAAAATCTAAAATACAAATGATTTAAACTAACAATATCCATGAGATTACAGCATACGTAAGACTTTAAGAAGAGCATCCTACAACATTCTTTGCAGATCTGTGGCTTTCTGTGGCTCAGACAATCAAATGACAAATGAAATAGCTGAACAATCATCTGAAAGGCAAGCTTTGACGCAACTTGACAAAAACCATCTTGGAGGCTGTTTTATATTCTAGAGTCTAAACCTTGTTTCACCAGTTTTGACATCTATGGACATCAATATGCCTGCCATCATCTTCCTTCGTGTCTGCTGAACTCCCTGACCAAGTAATTTTTTTTTAATGGAAATAAACATGTTGCAAATGAAAGCAACAATCTCAGTACCTAAACTGTATATCCAACAATGACTGCTGGTGCTACACAGATCTTAGAAGCATTCTTTGTAAATAAAAATAGTAGCTGGATGGAAGCTAGTGTCTTATCTGAAGATGCACCCACTTGCCCAGATAAAAGACAAGGTCAGCTGAAGTTTTGGGAACATGCTAGGATGGATGTTAGATGTATTGTGTGGAACACTTTTACCAATTTGCCTTCTGGAAATGGGTGTTTTGAGACTGGCTATGTCCACCATGGCAAACATTTAAAGAGAGCCCATTACATCACTTCAAAATTCCAAATACAGGCATAAGTCTAAACTTATAAAACAACCTTGCTGCTCATGTCTGCCTGTCACAAATTTGATAGATAGCATACCTCCTTGATGATCTGAGGAGTTCACTTCTTCACATGTATGGCTCTGACTCTTGCAATTTAAAAATCCCAATATAAAACCCAGTTCACACCAACCATCTGCTCCATATGATGGAAAGCACCTCCCAACTGCTCCAGTTGTGTGAGCTGTCAGCTCTGGTGCTCAATCTATTTCCAGCAGAGTAGAAAACCAGGTGACTATGGAGGAAACCGTAGGCACTGACTTTCATTGTCTATAATGAGGAAAGACCCCTTGCAATGTAACTGTAGTACTTACGGGTAAAATGGTTTGAAGTGGAAGGGTTGACACTATCCCCACTCTCAGCGCTTTCGCTGCTAGAGATGTCATCATCTGATTCCCGCACGGAAGAACAGGGTGAGGAGCCATCAACTTCTTCAAACTTCCTCTTTAAAATTCCACTCATAGCTGCACTACTGTCACATGTACCTGCAATAGGAAGAGACACAATGAAAGCCAAGGAACTTTTGGCTGAAGACTAAGCAATTAAGATCTTGAGATTTATCCTCGATGAATTAATTGTCAGTAGCATTAAGGTATGTGGACCAAGGACGCTTACTATGCTTCCCTCCTCTCTCCTTTTATTTTATTTTTTTAAAAACCCTAAGCACTAATATTTGGACCAAGAAAACTTACTGCAATTTTCCCTCCTTTCAATTGAAAAAAATGTAAACTCTGACTACTGAAATAATTGCTGTAAAAGCTATATTTTAAACATATATCTAAATTAAAATACCTCATGCCATTCACATGGCGGTTCACTAAGAGTAGTTTCATCAGTGAATCAATGTTGATGTTTGTGTGTGTTATGTCCCAATAGTTTAAATTTGAAACGCTTTGGTTTGAGTTCCGATCATTTTTTTTTTCATTTACAAAGGAGGCTTTGTTGATTATTTCAAAGAGTTCAAAGGTTCTGAAATGAAATACTTCTGAATTATCAAAACAGCCTATTGCAGTGTAGAAAAGAAAGAGCTGCATTCTTGTTGTTCAGTTAGTCCTTGACTTATAACAGTTCATTTCGTGACCATTATAAGTTACAATGGCACTGAAAAAAGTGACTTATGACAATTTTTCATACTTTTCATACTGGCCGTTGCAGCATCCCCATGGTCATGTGATTTACATTTGGATATTTGACAACTGGTTCAAATTTATGACGGTTGCAATGTCCTGGGGTCATGTTTTTTGCAACCTTCTGACAAGCAGTCAATGGGGAAGCCTGATTCACTTAACAATTGTGTTAGTAATTTAACAATTGCAGTGATTCACTTAACAGCTGTGGCAAGAAACATTGTAAAATGGGGAAAAATTCACTTAATAAATGTTTCACTTAGCAATATAAATTCTGGGCTCAGTTGTGGTTGTAGGTTGAGGAGTACCTACACTCTGGGGTTTTTTTTCATAAAAGAAAAAAAACCACATTCTGTCACAATGGGAGGCAATTAATTTAATTCTGTTTAATAGGGTTGTAAAATATTCCAGATTTTCTCAATATTGGAAAGAGCCAGTTTTGGGAACTGAAACCCAACTGAGTAGTGAACATTCATGTCAGATTTCTCACTAAATTCCAAGCCTTCTTTCAGACTTTAGAGGAGCAAAATATCATCCTCCCGAGACTGATTCAGTTCCATGCAATTGTTTCTCTCGTGTGGTTAAAATACTCTCTCTCTCTGTGTGTGTACATACATACATTTTATATATATTTTATACACACACACAACAAAACTGCAATATGGAAATTATTTTTTAAAATGCTTTAACTTAAAATCTTGACAATGCTTTAGCAAACATTCCTAATATTTTCATTCAGAATATTTTAAATTCTCTTAAGATAGGGGTGTCAAACTTGATTTCATTGAGGGCTGTATTAGGGTTGTGTTTGACTTCAAGGGGATATGGCCATGGGGTGTGGCCAGCTCGACGTCACTCATGTCAGGGGTGCCTGTGGCGGCCCGAGCACTCTGCTGGAGAAAACAGGCTCCTGAGCTCCATTTTTGGCTGCAACGGCCTCCTGCAACCCTCTGCCAGTGAAAACAGAGCTCGGTAGTGCCCTCTTCACTGGCAGAGGATTGCAGGAGGCCGTTGCAGCCAAAAATGGAGCTCAGGAGTCCCTTTTTGCTGGCAAAAATGCCACAGGCTGGTCCTTCACTTTTTCCAGGGCAGCTCCATGGGCCAGATCTAAGCACCCTACGGGCTGGATCCGGCCCCCTGGCCTTGAGTTTGACACCCCTGCTCAAAGAGCAATTAAGCATCTGTTTTGACTTTGCTTTCTTTTGTGTTTCATTTTTGGAAGAGACTTGTATTATCAGAAGGGGCAGGCAATTTTAATGATTGTTCCCTGCCACTCTTTCTGCACTGTATCTCTGGCCTCATCTCTCCCCCACCCCACCCTCTCTCTCTGCAGAAATTTATGGCAGTAAATTTGCTCTCCTGCTCTACATTTCCCAGCCCACATTTCTCTGTGTTTACACATTACTGTGTTCATTGTGGGAAGCTGACCTTCTACTTGTGATGAATTAAACTACAGTTCTTGCTATCTGGGTTGGTACCTCTATGTTTAGAAGTAAAACAGTTATAAATATTCATGAAATTGTCTTTTTTTTTTTCAATCCAGTGAGAAACAATCAAATCAATCTGTTCATGCCATAGGCACCAAACATGTCTCGAAAGGCAACTGCAGGTTTTTTCCCCAAGGTCAAATCAAATCAAATCAGTGACAGAACAGGAATTTGAATTCAATAATTGCTGAGGGAGTAAGGAACAATAAAAAAAATGCTGAAGAGGGCAGAGGCTAGTGCGTATTATCTTTGTTGTTGTTGTTGTTGTTGTTTGATGGAGATGATCAAACAGCCGCTTGGGGGAAAAAAACCTTGTGAGTAACAGCGAATACTACAGTACAAAGGCAAGTCATTTTCAGAAATAAAAAACCCTCATTCATGAATGAATATTTTCGGCAAGGGAATGCCTCTTATTCAGCCTTAACGATTCCGATAGAACCCCGTTTTATAAAAGCCACTTCTGCTTTATTGATTTATTGTCATTGCTATGAACCCCTTTTTATGCCTTCCAGCATGCAGGTTTGGGAATCCCTTGCTCCATTCCCTTACTTTGCTTGTCCCAATTATATAGCCTTACCCATGATGCTCCTGCATGTATGCTCAATATTATACTCCACAGGCAAAGTCTGAGGACAAAAGTGAAAAATGAGCCCCATCAATTGCAGGTAACATTATGATGTCACAAGAAGATGGCTCAGGTCATAACTGGGTGAGCATATTTATTCTCAAGCAGGAGCTTTTCCATTCTTACATCCATTTCAATTAAACCATTTATAAACAATGTGACTATGAAAGCAAAGTAATAATACTTTTTTCTGAGAGAAGAATCCTTGACTACTACCTCATCTGAACTTGGAAACTAAGGTGCCTGTTTCTGGGGTTAGGTTTATTCAGGGTTAGGTTTATTCAGTGGCAATTTGACTACACTTAAAGTGGCTTAAACGTTGCATAAACATGCAGTAATGTGCCAGATGAAAATAGATTGCCACACAAATTTTATTTTACTTGTCTATATAATTTTTCCTGGGGGAAAATCCTCTGCTATATGGTGAAGACTGAAATTTTGAACAAATAATAATGTCCAATAAAACTAAGATCTTTCTTAATTTACTCACATAGAAAGTTGAAATCAGCCTGCCCCCAAGAGCCAAGAAAGACATGAGGAGTTACTTCTGAGTAGTTTCTTTTATTGTTCCTTACCTGTGGACAGAATCTTGCCAAAGTAAAGGAACTATTTGCACAACTATGGATATGCTCTGGGAATTGTTAGAGAGGAGACTCTTACTATGTTTCCTCAAATATATATATATATATATAACAAATATATATATATTTGTTTTCTGAGGTTTTCGCGGGTGTTTGTATGTAGATCTTTGGTTATTCGGGTTTTCTCCCGCGTAAAATTGGAAGTGTCTTGGCGACGTTTCGACGAAGTCTCATTCGTCATCTTCAGGCTTCAGCTTCGTGCTTCTGGGAGCAATGTGTGACTGCAGCTGTTTCTTCTTTTGTTGGATATATATATCCAACAAAAAAGGCACCGGGTCTTATTTTCGGGGGGGGGGGATGTTGTCCACTGAATCACCTCACTTGCTCATGTCACCCCCAGCCTCTTTTTCGCTATCAGAGGCCTTCAGGAACTTCTTCATCCAGCAAGGCCAGCAAGACTTTCCTGAAGGCTTCTGTAGCCAATAACAGAGCTCTGAATTGATCTGGAGTTTTGTTATCAGCTACTGAGGCCTTCAGGAAACAAAAGAAATGGGCTGCAAAAGAAATGGGCTGAGGTGTGCGAGGTCTGGCTGCAACTGTCTGAAGCTAAGTAGTAGGGCAGCTCCAACCCCCACCATCCCCACCCTAGCTTAATTTTTATTTGTGCACCCTGGAGTGGGCGGGGTCTTAATTAGGGCTTATTTTGGGGGTAGGGCTTATATTGGGCACACTGTAAAAATCAAGCTAGGACTTACTTTCTGAGTAGGTTGTATTTTCGGGAAAACACAGTAATTCTCTTTTTTGCAGCTAAACTATCTAAACCTTGCTGCTTGTTTGCCATCTGGAATGCAGCCCCTCCCTCCTGGGAATAAAGACTACATTCCACCACAATCGATCAGTCCTCAAAACCTATATTCCATAGGTATTTGAAAGGCATTAAAACCACAGAAAAGACAGTAACAAAATGGAGCACACTGTTACTAGCGCAGGAGACTTTCTGCACATCGACCATTCATAATCAAAATGTTATGGGCAATGTGCAAAGTAGAAGTAAATTAGGGATGATGTACAGGAAGCGTATAGACAACATGCAGCCTAAGTAACATCTAGATTCTTTAGTTGTTTGAGAATGAAATAAAAATGATAGTGCCTTAAAATAGGCATTCATGGTCATGTATTCAAAAGTAAGAACTGCAAATAGTAGCACCTTCGCTGATGTTCAGAGCTGGATACAGGAATTGCTATATTTTTGTTACAGGTAGACAAGGGAGAAATGGACTTAATGAAAATTCTATGCTATGTCCAAGTGAGTTTTCCCTAGATCCCTCCCCTCTTTATATTTAGAAGAGAAGAGAAACTGTGAACTAGCTAGCCAGCTAGCTCTCAGGAACAGTCTATAGACCAGCTGCTTGCTAGCAGTTTGATTTAATGATACCTACAGAGAGCCTGGCTGTATGTAGAGGATCTTGAAGTTGTAAAAGGACTAGTGAGTTCCCAGCAGAACATCCTTAGAAACCAGCCATCTGTGCCATCATCTTGTCAGGCAGCCTACTGTACAGATATCCTTCACTTTATATTCAGTGAGTTCATCCACAAGCCCAGAAAAAAGGATTAAATTGGCCATGTTAGATTAATGATTATAAGCAAACGCAGTCTCTCCTTCCAAAACAGCCAAAAAACCACCACCCCCAATAATTAATTATAGAGAGCAGGTGAAATATCTTAAAAATTAAAGGATCCCAGCCCTAAAATCTCCATAACAAAGAAACAAACTGGATGATGAACCCATTCAGAGTTCCAAATTTTGGGACTGCACATTATGCTTTTCTTTTCATTGCCTTCAGTTTCAAAATGCTAGTGGATCAAGCCTTCCACTGACCATATGTATAAGCAGGATAGTTTGCTTTTTATAGCTTTTATAGTTAACCTCAAGCATTTTGAATTGTATCTGGAAATGAACTGGTAGCAACTACATTCTTGGCACTGCTTTGCATTCAAAGTTAATCCAGATGGTTCTGTAAGGTAATTTTACCCAGAATGCAATACATAGATCACAATGTCCTTAAATTGCATATTTGACCATGACCAGATCAGCTTCCTCAGAAAAAAATAAGGAAATCAGTATTCACTTCCATAGAGGTAAAATATAACCGGTGGATTGCTGGAAAGATAAAAAACTGTTTGGGCATGATATGATAAGAGCCATATCTTGGCTGGTTAGAATGGTTAGAATGCAATATTGCAGGCTAATTCTGCCGACTGCCAGCAGTTCAATTCTCACTGGTTCAAGGTTGACTCAGCTTTCCATCATTCTGAGGTCGGTAAAATAAGGATTCTGTAAACCACATGGAGAGAGCAATTAAGTAGTATGGGGCAGTATGTAAGTCTACGTGCTATTGCTATTGTTATATCTGCAGATTCTTGTCTTTCTCTTACAAACTCATATGATCTAATAAACTACACAGAAGGCAAAATTCCATGCTGTTGCCAAAAAACTGCATGAATATGTCTGTGCCATCATAGAAATATTATCTTTATCATATATGTCAATAAATATGAATATAATTGTTATACCACAATCCAAATTATTGTCTGGACCACGGTTGGAACGGCCATGTTTCCACATGAAAAATTGTTACTGTACTTGATACGGGATGTCAGGCTTCTAATTTAAAGAAAGCAATGCAATATGGCAAAATTGCAGCTATTTTAATACATTGTGTATAAATCATGAGTGGCCAATTCATTACTAACATGAATGCGCAATTTATGTGGATAACATCTTCCCGCATATCTATTAGGTGGCATTGAACTCTGTTGTGACTGAGTGAAATAAGTGTTCTCTCCTCTACCTCTCTCTCCTCTCTTTCTCCTCTCTTCCTCCTCCTCCTCCTTCTTCCCCCCTCCCTCTACCCCCCCCCTCTCTCTCTCTCTCTCTCTCTCTCGTTCATGACTGAATTTTAAGTCTTCTATATTTGAATTCTAACAATACTGGGTTTTGTCAGGTATGGAAGATCAAATCACACATGAAAATCCAATTAAACTGATTTATTGCTATTCAGCCTATGCACAGGAATATTCTAAACTAACAATTAGCACCTGTTAGGCATTAGATATGGGTCAATGGAATTCAAGGAGGCATGGACTTAATTTCCTTGTGGCTATGTATATATTCTAGGCTGATCCCTCTTTTAATTCCATCCCCAGATTCTGCTACTCCTTCCCCTATAGTTGCCTCATAAATATAATAACTATAACTATAACTGTAGGTAACATTTTCATTTTATTTCTGATGATGAATGTTCTGTAATAACGAATTTGGAATAATCTAATCCTTTCCAGTCAAATATTGAGAGGAAATCTTCATGTAGTAAATTATAAACAGAAGGATGAGAGACGAGAGGACATTTTAAAGTCATTAGCTGCTTTATATCTGGATTTCAGAGAATTAAAAGAATTCTTCATTATCCTATTACAGCATATTCAGTATTACTATTAGCATTATTAGCTGCTAAAATTCTACAGAAAAAAAGTGAAAAGATTATTTTGTTAGTTCATCTTTTGTTCTGGTATTTTGCAGAAGGTATAAAATATATTATAAGCTGAGGATGCTCTACGTTAAACACTAGATGAGCACTGTCATTTAAAAATCCATTTCACATTTAAAAGATAAGAGCTCAAAAATCTATTCATCCATGTAATAGTCAATACCATCCAGGAACATCAAAACCCGGTAGATCCAAATCAAAACATGGCATGGAAGTTTTAAAATATAGGATTCTGTGTCTAGGGCTAAAATTATTTGTAAGAGGAAAAGCAATGTTTTTGACTGCATTTTTCTTCTGACATTACATATTTATTTATTTGTAAAATGTATTTGCTGCCTCTCTTACCACAGGGTAATTCTGGGTGGCTTACAATCTTAAAAAGATAAAAACTATACAAAACCTAAAAGACATAAATAAAATATTGTAAAGATCCAAATACTGAGCCTCAATTAAGCGATGGTGAGGGAAGGAAGAAGACGGAGGGGGATAATGGGATCTGTTAAACAATCAACACATATATACTATTTGGATTATTATATATTGATAATATCTAAAACCATTATTTTTATTATCAGCAATGATTACTTTGAAAAACAGTAACAATCGTAAAGTTTGTTTAAATTAAAATCTCTGCTTGCTTCATCTTTTCTAGCACCTGTTTCCTTTCACAACATTTGCTGTTCCAAATTCTGTACTCAGCAATCCACTGGGAGTCCACAGTGGCCAGGATTTCATCCAAGTGATGAAATGCCTATTGTGAACATCGTGACACAAGCTCCATCTCATATGTGCATGCAATAAAGCACAAAACAGCACAGAATTGCATTGCAATGTGATTGCACATTTTATCACTGGTCTTCCTCACCCTCATCACCATCATCTATAGATCATTATGGCAAGGCAATGCTTCCCTGTAGAGGCGTAACACTCAAGATTCCTTGTGCATAAGTCAAGGTGGCCTTCCAAATCAATATCCACAAACCTCAATCCACAGTCAAGCATTAAACACTACTTTGACCATGAACCCTAGTATTCTTTCTGACTTCCTGCAAATATAAAAACATATCCTCCTGATAGAATGGAGTGGTGCTGAGGGATACAATGGGACAGGTAAACTATGAGGAGAGAGTGACAGAGAGAAGAAACATTTTACTGTGATTTATAAAGGTAAAGGATAATTTTTTTCCCCTGTCTAGTTATTTCCAACTCTAGGGGACAGTGTTCATCTTAGTTTCTTAGCCAAGGGAGCCAGTCTTGTCCAAAGACATTTTCCATGGTGCGTTATACACCAAGGCGCATGGAATGCTGTTATCTTCCTACCAAATAGTACCTATTTATCTACTCGCATTTGCATGCTTTCGAACTGCTAGATGGGTAGGAGCTGGGGCAAGTAACAGGAGCTCAACCCGTCACGCAGCACTCAGGTCTTAAACCCAGGCAACCTGATAAGCTCGGTGTCTTTAACCACTGAGTCATAATGCACCTGTGATTCATAGCACAGTACAGCACAGCACAGACAAAAAAAGACAAAGAAGTGTTCACACGTCAAGGCTGCACCTGAATGAATTAAATTTCCAGACTTCCGTTGGCTTTTCTAAGCTCAGACTTTTTAAAGAATTGCTTTCTCCTTTGTTTTTCCAAGGCCCTGCCAATCAATCAGTATCGCTATTAATATATCCCCTATATTAACATTTATTAGTTTAAAGAAGCATGCAGATATGAGCTTCCCCAGGGATGGTAAAATTATTTATGTAAAATTATTCAACAAAGGATGGCAGTGAGGGATGATGACAGGGTCAGAAATCCTCTGCTCAGACTACTGCAAGGAGACACAGGCTGCTTTTCAGGTTACACTCAGGAGGGAGGAGTGCTTAAATACAGGCTTTTTTCCTATTTTGCACACGTACTATTATGCAACTTCAGGTTGGTCCGCATTAAGCACTTATAATGGCAACCACTGGAGCTGAACACCATTCCAAAATTTTCAGCTTCCTTATTTGCAAGGCTGCCTCTCTAAACACTTCACCGCTTGAAAGGTAGAGCAAAATGCAGTCTCGCGTCAGAACGTGATGAGACTGCCAACTGATTCTACTTCACATTTGCTAGCGGCTTCCATCATTCCTGGGAGCCACCCCGTTCATTTAAGAGATACAAGACAGACACATGTCATTCAACTATTAATGGAAGGAACGCTAGGACGAACAACTGAGAGCTCGGCTTCCGGCCTTCATTCTTTGCTGTCTGAGGTGGCTACCTTAATTCAACTAACTACAGGACTGGTTCTACCCTGTTGCACCCTGGTGCAGGGGTCTCCAACCTTGACAACTTTACGACTTGTGGACTTCAACTCCCAGAATTCCTCAATGGCTGAGGAATTCTGGGAGTTGAAGTCCACAATTCGTAAAGTTGTCAAGGTTGGAGACCCCTGCCCTGGTGGACCAGCAACCATCTGGTATGTTTTCTAAATAGCAGAATGATGCTCATTTACAAAACAGACATTACAAGCACCTTCTATTCAACTCTATATTTTAAGAAATATTGTTTGATTTCTAACACTTATATGTTCATTTACAGTTCAATTATGTCAATAATTTTAGCTTACTTGCAATCATATATGTTAAATATGTTGAAACAAAACCTCTTTAATAACTTAATGAAGTCTTATATTTAGCAGCTTCTCAAATAAAGAGGTATTTAATAGGCATTATTCCTGGGCAACTTATAGCCATCATTGGATGTTATTTGACCAATGGGAAAATTAAAACAAGACCCAGAAATAAAGCAAAACCCTAAGATATTTGTAAACAGGAATGAACTGAATTTGGTGAGCTAAAGGACTGAGAAGTTATCCCGACATGTTCCCACAAAGTTGAACTGAATAGTTTAAATTAATATTGTATCTGGTAAAAGTCTATTAGTACTGGAAAATTTGACCTTCGCTGTCTGTTTCCCTTCCAGTTTATCTGAAGTTTCCCATTATGCTCAACTCTGTTTTACTCTAAATCTTTACCCAGTAGAAAAATTAATTGCAATGAGAAAAACATTTTATATAATAATTATATGTTGCAACTTCCTGGTAGAACACCAACATTTTATGTACAATTCCTCAAGCTCCCACCAACCTTTACTGGACCCTTTATTACAACAGGATAAATCTATAATAGTGCTGGAAGATAGCTTGGCCTTGAGACTGAATTAACTGCATACACTCCAAAATCTTAAGGCAGCATCAAATATGGCAGCAGGAGTCATCTTCAATGTTCCTTCATAATTGAAAATGCCTTTCAGGCTAAGATATGTCAGATTCTCCAGAGGAGTATCTGAAACAGGATGTTTTTTCAATGACCAATTGACATAGGAATTTCTACGGTATGTATTTATACCTGGATCCAACGAAGAACTATCATGGAATACAACTGGTTTATTTAATCATCTCCTCATGACTGACAACTAATTCTTCAATTTGATTACATTACAACTCCATCTTCTCTGAATCTGAGCACCCATGTTCATTTGAAAATTTGATCTCTTTTGATTCCCAGTGGTGCAGATCCTTATCCAGAGTCATGGATTATGATAATTATACTGATAGTTCTGAAAACTTAGGGGCTTTTCCTAATATTAATTACTTGGTAAAGCAGGTGCCTCAGACAGCAGAAACTAAAGAGCACAGATAATAAATAGCCATTCCCCTGCTCCTAAACTGGCTCTTTACTGGATAACAAAGCAGAGACTATTTCATAATATAACCTGAACCACCTAGATTAACTTGCCAATTCAGAATTTTTTTGTGCACATAGGGGACAAGGCAGTAAATTGTATAGTGCCTAATTTTTTTTATTCTATTTTTTTGTTGTTGTTTACATTTATATCCCGCCCTTCTCCGAAGACTCAGGGCGGCTTACAGTGTATAAGGCAATAGTCTCATTCTATTTGTATATTTTTTACAAAGTCAATTTATTGGCCCCCCAACAATCTGGGTCCTCATTTTACCTACCTTATAAAGGGTGGAAGGCCGAGTCAACCTTGGGCCGGGCTTGAACCTGCAGTAATTGCAGGCTTCTGTGTTCTAATAACAGGCTTCTTAACAGCCTGAGCTATCACGGCCCCTATTGAATCATATCTGATTTTCAGAAAATACCCAGACAAGATACAAAATACAAAAAAAAAAAAAAAAAAGACAAAATACAACAAAATACCTTATGCCACCAGACTTGAAATCCTGGGTTTAGAAAATTTAGAACTACGCCGCCTTCGACATGACCTGACTTTAACTCATAGGATCATCTATTACAATGTCCTTCCTGTCGAAGACTACTTCAGCTTCAATCGCAACAATACACGAGCACGCAATAGATTTAATGTTAACCACTCCAATCTTGACTGCAGAAAATATGACTTCAGTAACAGAGTTGTTAATACTTGGAATATACTACCTGACTCTGTGGTCTCTTCCCAAAATCCCCAAAGCTTCAACCAAAAACTGTCTACTATTGACCTCCCCCCATTCCTAAGAGGTCTGTAAGGGGCGTGCATAACAGCACCAGCGTGCCTACCGTTCTGTCCTATTGGTTCTTTTCATTATATCCAATTAATATAGTTATTACCTATTTATGCTTATATATATGCTTATATATTGTATAGTTATTTCATGCTTATGCTTATATATACTGTGTGACAAAATAAATAAATAAAAATAAATAAGTCCATGTAGTTTTCTTGGCAGAGTTTTTCAGGAGTAGTGTACCATTGCTTCTTTCTCAGGGCTGAGAAAAAGGGATTGGCCCAAAGTCAACCAGCTGGCTTTGTGCCCTAGATGGGACTAGAACTCACTGCCTCCCAATTTCCAGCCTAATGCCTTAACCACTACACCAAACTGGCTCTCATGTCTGGTTATATTGAGAAAAGAAGGGTTATATTGAGAAAAGAAGGGAAATTATTACGTTTTTTGTTCTATTTTACTTATTTATAGAGTTCCATTTTTTTTAAAAAAAATGGAGCAAATCAACAAAACAAAAACAAAATGGTTAAGAATATAAAAATATCATGGAACATACATTAAAAGCCAAAATTTTTTAAAAATGATTTAAAAAATTAATATAAAAAATTATCAACATAATTAATAGACTGCAGCTATATTCAGTTAGGGTCAGCAAAACAAATGTCAGAATATTACAATCAGGTTAAATTGCAAGGACAGTATATAGTGGCTAACAAAAAAGGAAATTATTATTTTGTTGATAAATAATGGTTCTATATCTTAGAACCAATCAGGGTTCCCAGATATCTTTAAAAAACTAAGCCACCTATACAAGAAATGCTAAACAACCTTTATGAAATATATGTATTTCCTCACCCCGTTTTAGTATCATCCTTATAATGTAATTTGCCTCTGCTCTATAATTGAGTTTGAGCAAATACAAAGAGTGACAGCCGACAAACAGCAAACAAATCTCTTTTTCCAGAGACCTGTCTTGATCTCCAAAGAGATTACACCTGTCTCATGAACTACATGCAGCCATCTGCTCCCTCCTTGGGAAGAAAAGTCTTCAAAAGATCTGGCTCCTCGAAGTATCTATTGAGAGCAGAGTGTTGTTATTGTCAGCAAATAAATGTGTCCCTGAATCAGAATGAATCTTTTCATTTTACCCGGATAGCCTATTGCATTCATTTGGCAACTAGATGAACATTAAAAGGAAAGGCAGAATTAATATTGCAATCTGTTTTGCATTAGCCATTCTTCCCCATTTCGCCAAATATCTTGCAACTTTTCCCTTATGGATTCTACAAGAAATCTGTGGAAATCTGTGGAAACCTGCATATCTTTTAGTCATTTTTCTACCGCAGCCTATCATCCGCTCCCACAACCCCTACGCTTTTGAGTCTGCTTCTTAATATGATACAGGGATAGCAACAACATCTAGCTTTTGTAGTGTAATGCTCCTCTTCTAACAGTAGGACCACTTTAGTATGCTTTTATTATGAGAATTTAACAAGCTAATATATATTTTAGGCTGAAATCTACAATCTTTCTTTTACATACATACATACATACATACATACATACATACATACATACATACATACATACATACATATATATATATATATATATATATATATATATATATAGCTAATTAAATAAGTACTACCGGTAGCTATGCAGAGGCTTGCCTTTTGTGATTTTAATTCAAGATTTTTTCCCCTTTAAAATTGTTTTCTTATCATCTAGGCCAGAAGATTCAAAACTGGTGGAGTCATAATTTCATGAATCTATGACCTTGTAAATATTTCACACATCTCTTCCTCATTCTATATGCATGTTTACTGAAAACACAGGGCAACTATTTCTGGATACTAAAGTTGATTCTAACAATAGGTCACAAAAAACTTGTTTGAACTGCTAGGACAATGGCCTTTAAAGACTTTCAATCAAGATCTTCTATGATGTTAGAGATTAAATTATTGGATTAGGTCTGGAAATACTCAAATTCAAGTCTATTCTGAGCCTCAAGAAATTACTGGGTGACTTGAGCCAACCTATCACACAGCATTGTTAAGATAAAATGAAAAGGGATTTCATGACAATCACTCTGAGCACCTGGACAAAAGGGAGAATATAATTTTACTCAACAATAGTCAGGAAATTGAGGTATTCTTCCCAGATCAAATATGAAATAAAATTCATAATTTCGCTGGCTTACAAATTACTGCAAAAATCACAGCTACACTTTCTAGGCTGCAAAACTCCATATATCCACTAGATGGCAGCAAACTTGGGCAACCTTTGATATTTGTATTATCGACTGGTGCTCCAGATTTCTCATCACAGATATAGGGTAAGTTTAACAAAAATATAAAATGTAAATGAGAAATCACAGTTTAGCAGCAAAATCCATACACTGAATTATTTAATATATAGGTATTTTTACTTCTGTTTTAAATGCAGCTGATTTAACCAATTATTACCTCCTGTATTCAAACATATCAAACATATGTAAATATGTTTGTGGATTTCTTGGAAAATTACAGAATACATAGTTTTAGAACCAGCTTCTGTACACAATACTAACAGCTGTTCCATATAACAGGTGTAACAGATTTTAAAGGACCCAATGCAGGTTCATGGAGATTGCATTATAGGTGGGATCACTTTACAAGCCCAAATATCCTAGCAGGATATTTCAGAGACAAGGAAAATTCCAGATTGGAAAGAGGAAGAGAAACCAGGTCGTTGGCTTAGAGAAATCTTCTAGCATGAATGGCCCAATCTACTTCACTTTCTTGATTCCAAAAGCATCTTGCAAATCAAACCTACATTTCACAGCTGGTTCTCCTGCGTACAAAAATAGCAGCACTGATGCCTCTCAGAGTTTCACTACAGAGATTAGAGCCAGTTAAACACAAGAAGGTGAAGTACAGAGAAAATGTTTCTGAAGAAAAGACTGGATGAAATATGGGCTTCTACCAGCTCCCCAGACTCACATAAACTAAAGTTTCCCTTGTTGAAAATGTTAAGAACCGCAATCATCATCAGAATGGGTATGGCTATCTTTCTTTTATCCCTCTAGGCATGAGTGCTGTCTGAATTACCAGATAAAACCAGACTATATCTTTTATAGTAGTGTACTCAGAATTCAAACTGAGAAGCAATTTACCACACTAGATAAAACATATTTATTTGTAAGAAATCATATGGAATAGAAAAGGTAACAGGAAAAATAAATTCCTTCATCTAATTAACAAATAACAATTTCTTTTTTGCCCCGTGGTTGTGCAAAGATGGAACTATCTGCTTTATTGATCCATTTGCTGAAACTTCTTGTTCCTATCCTTCCAGTTTCCAAGATGGCTATGGTTTAAGATCAGCACCAATCTGGAGTTAACCCAAACTGGCATTAAAAAAAAAACCAAAAGAGGGAAGATATATTGGAAACATCCTCCAATCCTCCTTCCTTGTTTTCAAAAATTGAACATCAGGAATTGAGTAAACTGTTCAGGTGGTCCTTGACTGAAGACCAGAATTGAGCCCAAAACTTCTGTTGCTAAGTGAGACATTTGTTAAGTGAGGTTTTTCCCCATTTTACAACTTTTCTTGCCAGAGTTGTTAAGTGAATCACTGCAGTTAATAAATTGAGTGGCCTGGTTGTTAAGTGAATCTGGCTTCCCCATTGACTTTGCTTGTCAGAAAGGTTGCAAAAGGTGACCCCATGGTCCTAGGACACAGCAAAGGTCATAATTACAAACCAGTCACCTAGCATCTGAGTTTTGATCACATGATCATGAGGATGCTACAAAGGTCGTAACTGTAAAAACGGTCGTAAGTCACATGTTTCAGTGCCATTGTAACTTTGAACGGTCACTAACTGAACTGTTGTAAGTCGAGGACTACCTGTATCTATTCCCTCCCTCTTGATATAGTCAGATCGTCTTACAGAAACAGGATTCAATGCAGAAATCATGAAAAAGCCAATCATAAAAACGTATTCTGAGATTACTGCTCCTAATTGCAATGAAGCTTTCCTGGGATTAAACATAAATTAATCCTTTTGTTAGGAGAGGCAGGAACTGGGAATACTATTGAAATATGGTGGATCATTTGCAATTCAAAGTCATGGAGTCCCTTGCTGACCTCCTTAATGATTGGCGGATCAATGCGATTTGCTTGCCAGGAAAAAAGACATCAGTTTTTGGCTGCTAATAGGTGCACGAAAATAGCATCTGCAGAGGAGTCCCTGTGAAACAGAAGGAAGCTACCTTGCTTCCCTCTTACCCTCAATGTCTACAAACTCTTGGTTACCCATTCCTAATGGCTCTATGAAACCAGTCATCAGCCCATATCAGGTCTAGAAGGAACGGATGGGTCCACATTATGATCAAGATCCCTGAATTCCCACCACCGTTACCTGTGATACTCAACAATACAGAGCAGAATTGCTAGGGAAGGATAGTGTGCAATATGTTTGAGTCCGAATGTATATGTAGTGTATTCACAAGGGTACCTATATATGTGTAACACATGTGTCATCCTTGGCATGTAACCAAGCAACTAAAGAGCCCTTGACGCCAGAAAACTTGTCCAACCCCTGCTAAAATCTTTTTGAGACTCTAATTATTAGCTAAACATTAACTAGACTAGATGAAAGTGTAGGAAGTCTGCCAGTTTTTGTCACTTGGATGGCAGGCAGGAAAAAGAAAGATCCATTTAGTGAATGGAAAATTAGCTTTATTGACTTTCGAAATGATTTTTTTTCCAGTTTAAAATGGAGGCACTAATGTACAGCTAATCATTATAAGTGGGGTTCATCACATACCCTTTAGAGGCTTTGACTGTTATTTATGTGGGGGTGAATGGATATTCATGAAAAACATGAAAAAGAGGGTAGAAATCTGTACCAAATGGCTACTAAACTTTAAAAATGGATTTGTACGTTCCTAAGTTATCAGTCTTTGTCATACTAATTTCCTTTCCCCTAGACTGGATGTCTTTATTTATGGTCTCAAACCAGTAAACATAAGTACTTGTACAAGGTTTAAAATAAAGAGAATCCAATGAAGAGACAATGAATAATAAGGAAAGGACATTCTCCTACAATATTCTAACAATTTTATCCACCATTCCCGTGCTTTTCAATTCTTCTTTTATAGTCTCCAACAGCATGGTTATCAAAATGGGTAATGGAATGCTAAGCATTCTCTATATAGTACTTTGCAAAATTATTATATAATTCTCATATTTGATTCAAAACATAAATTTTCTAGAGACATAGTCCTTGTTAGCCCCTTTCCCCAGAGAAGTTCCAATGGAAATAATGTGAATAACTTCCTATGTAAATGACTTGGAATATTTCAGGCAATTTGCCTGAACTATTTCTCTGAAGTTATAACTGCATCATACTACTACTTTCAACTGTATGGAAAGGCTCAGGATGCAAATGTAATCACCCAGTAAGACTAGATAGTCTATAATTGAATGTTGTTTATTTATATCTCTATTCTTTATCTCAAAACAATTTGCCACAAGGAATACAATTAATGTATAATCTAATCTACAGCACATCATGGTACCTCTACAGATAACTACACTGTATCCCAGAATTTGCAAATCTGTTCAAAACATTTGGTAGATGACTACTGACAGCTGATCAAATT
Source organism: Ahaetulla prasina (assembly GCF_028640845.1). Classification (NCBI taxonomy): domain Eukaryota; kingdom Metazoa; phylum Chordata; class Lepidosauria; order Squamata; family Colubridae; genus Ahaetulla; species Ahaetulla prasina. The sequence continues at coordinate 220,793,521 of NC_080539.1, forward strand.
TTTAGTACAAATATTTGGCTCCTATTATAAAGGGTTGCATAAAGGTATCGTTACTTTAATTATATTCTGGATTTCTAGTTCCAATTTCTGATCTCTGATTTTGAGGGATGAATATAGGAGTTACTCCATGAATCTCAGCAAATTAGTTTTTATGGAAGTAAAAACTTTCAATAGACAAATAACTTATGCACTTCTAAATTATTCTTGTGAACCCATCATAGTATTTTTAAATATTTTCAGATTCAATGGAAGACTTTAATGCTGAAATATTCTCAGTGAGATTTAATTTTTTACTAGAAGATATTGACGATTTTGAATTTCTACATTTTTATCTTTATTTTTACATCACATACTCAGAGTGCTATTAAATATATTGAAGTAATATGAAAAGGTATATCAATGCCAAAAGAACAACCTAAATGCATAATTTCAATAATATGCCAGTTAAAATACTTTTATATTTTTTTAAAAAAAAACCTACTTAATCAGAGCAACATACAATACCACAAAGAAGGGAGAACAAATTTTTACTCCTAGTTTCCCTATTTCAATGCTGTGATGTGACAAACATTGAAAACGCTTTTGAGATTATTAGAAAGTGTCAATGCCAAACAGAAATGTAACAATAAGAGACTGATTTATGTATTACTCTCAATTATTACTTAAGATTGTAACCATGCAAAAAGCTAGAACAAAGCTTACAAAGTAACCCGATTCGTTCTGGATGCTGCTGGGTTTTCATTTTAAAAAGGATAATGTGGATAATACAAGGTTACACAGTTAGCCTGCAAGAACAGAAATGAATCTGAACGGGTTTGTATAGTTCACGTGTACATTTTACCTCTTACAATAGAAGCGGACAGGTGACCGCTCCTGTAAAAACCTGTCCACGATGCAGTTTACATACTAATATTCAAACACATTTCAACGGAGTTTACATCTCAAGCCCAATGCTGCACGGGAAGGCTTGCAAGGCGCAGGCGACAATCTGTACCAAAGTCAGCTCCGACGCACTCCTATATTAATGTCTGTTGATCTTTTTTTTAAAAAAATAAAAAAAATCCACTGCTTCCTCCATAAGCCACCCATCCCGCCTCTCCAAACGCAGCGCCAACCCTTTCATCATTACACGTTTAAAACCTTCCTGTGACATTTGGCAAAAGGAAAAAGAAAGCCACCCACTAAGAGAAGACCGAAGAAAAAAACTCAGCCTCCCCGTTGCAAAGAACTAACCGCGCGGCTGCAATTCGCAAAAAAAAAAAAGGAACCGTGCGTCGACTGGAATAAGGACACACGGCACACACACACACAAATATGTATAGACCACCCTGCATTTTCTGCAACCAAGCACAGTCGGTCCCTGGCACCTCATACCTATGATAAGAGTCCTGCTCCGTCTTGCTGCACGCTCTTCCCACAATAGGAAACAACACCGCGTCGTACTCACTGCAGCAGCCTGGGTGTATTCTCCCCCCCCTCCTTCTCTTCACACCCCCCCCAACTCAACTCTCACAGCCTCCCACTAGCTGGGTGACCTTTGAACTGGTTTCTCCTCTCCTCGCTGTCCCTCTGCAGGCAAAGCTGCTCTGCCCGTCTTTATTTGCATAAGGCTGGCGAAGGCCTGTCAGCCGCGCCGGGCGAGGGAGTTGGGAGGGGGGGGGGAGGAGGAGGAGGAGGAGGAGAAGAAAAGCCGAGGCGCGCTACGATTTCCTTCGGAATCCGCGGATCTCCCGCGAGGCGAAGGAGCCGCAGGCCCCGCAGGGGCGGGAAAGGCCCGCGGACTCCCCGCAGTCCAACAACCTACCCCAACTCGGGTTTCTCGTGGGCGGTTGCCAAGGTGACCATCCAACTAAGTCAAACCTTCTATTCACACATCCAGGGAGAGCCAGAGATGCGCGGGGGCGGAGGTGGGGGGCGCTAGCCGCCTCGAACCCTCGGTCTGGGGCTGGTGTAAATGCAAAGCAGCTAAGCTAAGAGTCTTTTTTTCCAAAGGAACCTCGTTTCGTTTTCAAAAACCGCCTTTGCCTTTTGTAGGATCCCCTGGCATGAGCCGGAGGGCTTGAGGGAAGGAGTTGAAAGAGGTCTCTAAACGAAAAGGAAAACGCGTGTCTCTTTATTTTCACGTTCAGGGAATACAGACCTTAATAACACAGCAAACCTTCTGTGAACCTGCGTGGTATGCAACAGGATGCCCGGGAGAGGAAGAAGGACCAAATGTGTTTCTGATTAATAGTGTCAAATGTTGCATTTGGAGTTGGGTGCTTTATTTTTATTTTTTTGTGGGGTGGGGGTGGGGGGGGAGGTAATAAGGTTGTTGATTCCCTGCTTTCTCCCATTTTGCTTCTGGCAAAAAATATCAGCCCTGTTCAAAGATTCTGCTCATCTACCTACCATAGCAGATACTAAAAATTAACCATTTTTCGTCCATCAAAATTGGAAATGATATTCAGAAGAGACCAGGTGCCTGAGTCTTTAATCTGCTGAACTTTCAATGATACATACATACATACATATATAAAAAGCTAAAACACAGATGTGTGTGTGTGTGATTAAGCAGAAGAAAAATTTGAAGGAGAAAATAGATATGGGGGTTCTTTTGAAAGGCCTCTGGGATGTGTTGAATACAGTTTCATTATCTCAATGTATCTTATCTTTCCATCATCTCTTGTGAAATATTTCACAAAAGATGGGTGTTTTAGAAAAATTCTGGGCCACCTAATTAACATTCCAGGGTATTCCATTTCTCATGTAAAACAGAAACAAAAAAAAAAGAACATCCACTCATTGAAACCACATGGCACCCACTCAAAATAATGAGGCTGACAAGACACTAGCATGTTAAAATAATTGGGTATTTCAGATTGGCTACGGATCACTGTTAAAAGATTTATTATAATGAAGAATTGTAGATTTGTAATTGTCCTGGCCGCAGGAGTGTTTTATGTTTTTTTAATATTCCCCCTATTAAGTCATTGCTACACTTACCACAATTTATTTGGCTAGCAGTTCAACTCCAAAAAGCCACACCTTGCTGAATTCAGAAAATGCTAACAGCTCATAATGCTACAAACCCAAATCCCGAATTACAGTCCAAACATTCACATCCCCGAATAATTGGAAAAAGATTTTTAAAAGAGAGGGAGAGAGGAGAGAGAGAGAGAGACTGACCTGTTCAAGTGGTTGCGTTTCCAATCCATGCACTTTTTGGCTAATAATTATGCACCCCAATGAGCTGTCATGTTGCAAGGGCGTGACGTGTTACCTGCTCTCCTGGTTCCAGTGGAATCTTCTTAAATTTCCCAGTCTGGCGTTTTATTGCTGGTACCATATGCTTTATTGTTCAGCGACAAGAGCTACCGCTTTGCACAAAGCCTCATTAGCTAGTGCTTGCCTCCCAGCTTCAGCCTCTCTGACGCTGCTGGTCTGATCACATGGGAGTTTTGCCTGATAAATCGGGGCCATACAACTGAATCCCCTACTCTCTTCCCCCCCTCCTCTAATCAGCTAAGGTCTTCTAGGAGGAAAGAACAACAAATGATACAGCTGCTGGAAGACATTTAAAGCCTCACAAATGAGGGAAATTCTTTCCCAACGACTGTCCCTGCCCATTTCAACCCCCCTTCACAACATCCCTTACAAAGCACAGATTCATTAGAGATTTGAGAATGTGATTAATGCTTGCTTTGTGAAGACTAATGACCGTATCACACAGTATACTATCTTTATGCCAGAGGAAATCTCCAATTGTTTTTGCTATTCAGGAAGAGAAAATCAGGTGCCTGACCAATGAACTTCTTACGGTACACATTTAAGTTGCTGATATTGGAAAAAGATTCAGGATGCAGCCTTTTCTCAGAAGTAACCAGAAGGACTTAATGCTGCGTAAACATAATTAGAAAAAAACATTAAGGGAAACCTTATTTCCTTTCCCCACTTTTTTTGTTATGGTAATTCTTTGGATGAACTAAATCCCAGTACTCAACTTTACAAAAAATATTAAAAGTAAAATTTGATTTGCTTATCTAGCAGTCATACATCAATAAGTATTTTCCTACTGTATATATGAATGATAGAAATGAAGGTTCTGTAAGATTTTTAAGATTCAGAAGTAAAGGAGTATCTTCTTTTACCTTATGATATATTTGTTACTTGTTTGGAAGACCATAACTGATAAACACTCCTCAGAAGGAAATGTGGCAGAGAAACTTTGGAAATAGACATCATCTTGAGGAAAATAAAAAAAAACCATGTAATCAGAGAAAATCCAAAACCCCCAATTCTTTACAGTACTTAGGGGAATTATAAATATCAACATGCTGCCAACACAATGTACTTTCCTATCTGCCAAATTGGATTGGTTTGTCTTCAGTTATTTAGAATAACTGAAAATAATTGTATTTTAAAAGCAGATAAAAGACCTATGCTTATGTCATTTACTTATTAACGTTCTGAAAAAACTTTTCTTGTACCTTTCAATGGTTTACCTATTAGCATAAATAATTGACAGCATATTGCTGATTATGTATATAAGCAAGCTTTTGTAAGTGTACTTGATAGAAAGGATGCTACTGACCTCAATTCATTCAAGATTGGACTTTAATAAAGGTGGCTATTAGAAATGCAGTTTTGAAGTCCATCATGGCACAACTCCATCATAGTTAACTGAATTATGTGAGCAGGCTGCCATGAGGTAAATAAACTTATACTAAGGATTGTGTTCATGTTTAGATTATAAATATGTAAAAGACTATCATTAAAAAAGATTCTCCCTTTTAGTAATTATATGTCACAAAATGTCTTACTAAATCCGATCTGAGAAAATAACTGAGTTCCCTAATTCTCTAAGTAACAGAAGAAAATCAATCTGTTGACAAATTTCCTCTAGATTCAAATTCTAATTAGCATTTATTTTATACTTCTTTTATTTTAGTTACTAATTGGTTTAATTTCTACCCTACTGATGAATATATACAGTACCATGACTCTGAGCAGCTGGTTCATGGTGAATGTCTATAAGGGCAGAGATTAATGAAGCTTTCTATATTAATGAAGAAAACTAAGATACATTTTACTTGTTTATGAAGATCTTCTTTAGCTGCCATTAATATTTTTAAACATGGATGATGTCATTAGATATTAGATACAGAAGTAGCTGCAAAACAAATGTGTAGCCATGGAGAAAGATGCGAAAAATGAGAATGGGAAGTGAACATATCGTCTCAGCATCCTGGGTAAAAAAGAATTGAGTATTAGATGGGTGGATGGATAGGTAGGTAGGTCCCTCAAGTAACTTAATAAAACTTAAGTTCTAATATAAGTTTTCTATTTATAAAAGTTTAAGTTTTAAATCAAGAAAACTTAAATGAGCTAGCAATGAAGGAAAATGTATACAGTGCTATGGTACAACTTACATAGGATCATCATTCTTGTCAGACAAGCCCTTCCCTAGTTCACATGAAGATAAACAGAAAGATAGGGAAGTACATTCAGACGTGCAAGATGCTGTTTATTTACTTGTTTGGTTCCCCCTCCCCATCCAACCCTTATTACTTTATACGTAACTCCGGGAAGTGAAGACCTTACATAATGCTCATTCCTGCTCCTGTTTTCCTCACAACAACCACCATGTGAGGTGGATTCAGCTGAGAGGGGCATGCCCAAAGTCACCCAGCTAGCTTTTATGCCTAAAGCAGGACTAGAACTCCCAATCTCCTGGTTTCTAAACTGACATTGGTTTCCTAGGATGCTCTATTTGGATAGGCTAGCACAAACTCTTTCAAGATAAACTAAACAATCATAAGATATGTATCTTGAGTCAGAAATTGGCTAAAAAGAAGTAAGAAAATATGGATATTGGATTTTATAATGAGGGAAAGTAAGTGGGATTACTCTAAGAGTCTATTTTGGGAGTAGTGTAAGCAAATTACTAAGTGATCCCCAGTCAAGGATAGGCAAAAAAAAAAAAGGTACATTAAAACAACAACCCGCACATAGAAACAAGTAGAATATGAAGAGGAATGTGAAGATATTCTAAAGCAATGTTTCTCAAACATGGAATTTAAGATGTATGGACTTCGACTCCCAGAATTCCCCAGCCAGCTGTTCCAAGATTGAGAAACACTGTTCTAAAGGATAAGTCCAAGTGGGCAAACAGGAAGCAAAAAGGTGAACGAAAGTCAGACAAGGGACTCTTTCCTTCTTCTAGCAGTAGCATCCCCTGAGTGCAGTTCTCCTCAGTAGCTTCCTGCCAATGGAAAGGGGGCACGGCAGAGACCATTTCTGTCCATTGACCCATCTCCTGAAACCCCCTAGGACCAGCTCTGCTAGATCTGAGTGTTCTTAGAGCCAGAAACAAAACAACTGAGGTGGGAAGATGTTTTCAGAATGATGGACTAGTTGGATAAAGGATAGAGAATTTTTTATTTCTCCCTCATAAAGCTCAAGGTCAACAAACCTGCTTCTACACAGAAACACTTCAAGTTATCAGTCAAAAGTTCTTGTGCAGCTGTTCTGTATTTCTCTCTTTGACATATAATGTTTGGGAAAATGGAGGAGGAGGAGGAAGAGAAGGAAGATGGAGGAAGGGGTAAAAAAAATCAAGAGTTACAAATAGAAGACAACAATACATTCTTCTTCACAGCCAATTTAATTACAATCTACCAGTTCTTCATTTGCTGTCCCTGCTGGCACTCCCTCCCTCCCCACTCCTCCCCCCTCCCTCCTTCTCTCTCTCTGGTGGCAGCAGTGCCTCAGATACAAATCCATACAGAGAGTGGTAAGGACAGCAGAGAAGGTGCTTAGAGCTCAAAGCATTGTTAGAGACCCCACACAGCCACTTCACGATCTGTTTCTGTTGCTTCTCTCTGGATTTTGAAATACTTCTATCAGGACTACCAGATTCTGTAACAGCTTTGTTCCTTATGCCATCCGTCTTGTAATTTCTCAGGATTCTTTCCCCCCCGCCATGTATATGTATATATTCGAACTAGACTGTGATGTTTCTCTGTGTCATATATGTATGTGCATGTGGTTATATCCTTTGAGAGCTGAATACAACGAAATTTCATTTTAATGTATGCTGATTAGTGTACCTTTAAAGTGACAATAAAATTCTATTCTATTCTATTCTATTCTATTCTATTCTATTCTATTCTATTCTATTCTATTCTATTCTATTCTTCTATTCTATTCTATTCTATTCTATGTATGTATGTATGGATGGGGAGAAACAGGCTCAAGCTTAATCCCTCCAAGACGGAGTGGCTGTGGATGCCGGCATCCCGATTCAGTCAGCTGCAGCCGCAGCTGGCTGTTGGAGGCGAATTATTGGCCCCAAAGGATAGGGTGCGCAACTTAGGTGTCCTCCTGGATGATCGGCTGTCGTTTGAAGATCATCTGACGGCCGTCTCCAGGAGGGCCTTCCACCAGGTTCGCCTGGTTCGGCAGTTGCGCCCCTTCCTTGATCGAGATGCCTTATGCACAGTCACTCATGCGCTCGTTACCTCTCGCTTGGATTACTGTAATGCTCTCACATGGGGCTCTTGAAGTGCACTCGGAGGCTCCAGTTGGTCCAGAATGCAGCTGCGCGGGTGATAGAGGGAGCTACTCGTAGCTCCCATGTAACACCGCTCCTGCGCAGACTGCACTGGCTGCCTGTGGCCTTCCGAGTGCACTTTAAGGTGTTGGTTACGACCTTTAAAGCGCTCCATGGCTTAGGACCTGGGTACTTACGGGACCGCCTGCTGTTACCACATGCCTCCCACCGACCCGTACGCTCCCATAGAGAGGGACTTCTCAGGGTGCCGTCCGCCAAACAATGTCGGCTGGCGGCCCCCCGGGGGAGGGCCGTCTCTGTGGGGCTCCACACTCTGAACGAGCTTCCCCAGGTCTACGTCAAATACGTGACCTTCGGACATTCCGTCGCGAACTAAAGACACATCTCTTTATTCGCGCGGGGCTGGCCTAAATTGGATTTTTAATGGGAAATTTTATTAATTTTTAAACGGGGTTTTTAGTTTATGGTAAATTTAATTTCAGGCTAATTTTAAATAAGTTTTTTAAATGATATTTTAACTTGTATATTTGTATTGCTGGTTTTATCTTGCCTGTACACCGCCCTGAGTCCTTCGGGAGAAGGGCGGTATAAAAATCAAATAAAATAAATAAATAAATAAATATGTATGTATGTATGTATGTATGTTTTCGTAGGTTTTCATGGGTATAGGTATGTAGGTCTTGGAATATTCGGGTCTTAACCCGTGTAAGGTTGAGAGTATCTTGGTGAAGTTTTGACGAGGTCCCACTCATCATCTTCAGGCTGGTGCTCGCACAAGCACGAAGCCGAAAGCACCAGCCTGAAGATGATGAGTGAGACCTCGTTGAAACGTCACCAAGATACTCTCAACCTTACACGGGAAAAGACCTGAATATGCCAAGACCTACATATGTATAGTATATATAGATATGTATATATGTGCATGTGTATGTTTGTGTGTATATATGTATGTGTGTGTGTATATAGTTTGGTGCCTTTTATAATTTTAAAGATTTTAATAGTAATATTAATACTTGTCAGGATATAATTGTTTTTATCTTTGTTGTACCCTGTCCAGAGTGTACACTGTCAGTGAGATGGGCAACTATATAAATAGGACAAAATAAATAAATAGTTTTCTGGAGACATTAGAAATCATGTTGGTGAATTCCCCCAGCATAGTTTCTTTCATTCTTCCATCCAATATCATTAAACACTGGAAGAACATCCTCCAATCATGCTCCTTAACTTGGAAGGATGCTGGGATTGGAGGAAAGGGCAGGTTTTGAAAGATAGCTATATTAATAAATTTAGTGTAAGGGTTCTACATTGGTGAATTCAAAGAGGTAGCAGTAAACCTATGACTCAGAAAAGTCTGGGAATCAATTTTAGTTTGGCATACATGTTTAACCCGCTTATATTCAAGGGAAGCCTGACCACCTTCTATGTCCAAAAGAATATCAATTCTAGATATACATTCCAGAAGAGCACTGAAATCACATTCAAAAACTATACGTTGATACTGGTGTCCATAATGGATATGGGAGAGGAGCCAGTTTGGGGAGGAGGGGAAACTTTTCCAGTGTCCAAGGAGAGAAGGGGTCATGTGCATCCCAGCATAAAGTGACAAATAATTGCTAGGCTGATATCACTCCTTAAGAGTATAGTGACCAGACGTCCTGCTTTTGGCGGGACAGTCCCGCTTTTTAATAATTTCGCGTCAATTCCAAAAAATCCCGATTTTTTTTTGTTTCACTCCCATTCTGAAAATGGGAGGCGGCAACGCAAGAAGAGGAGGCGGAGAAGGGGGAGTGGCAGAGAAGGGGGCGCGAGAGGGAGGAGAGACGCCACTTGACTTCACCCAAGAGGAAGAGAAGAGCCGAGAGAGAGCCGAGCCTGCCTGGAAGAGCAGAGAAGCAGCAGCTGCTCCTCCTCCTTCAGGCAGATGGCAAAACTCAGCACGCATGCGCAGCCCCCCCTCCCCCCCATCAATGGTGTCCCGCTTTGCCATCGCTGAAATCTGGTCACTTTACTTAAGAGTCACCTGACTGTGATATTAATCAAATGGACCGTGAAACATATCAGATTGCATCCATAGAGAAAACCGCCACACATTTTTGCTAGCATAAAGTAGAACATTGTATTTGTATTTGTACTTTAACAATGGAACACCTAGATATGATTTTGTGTGTGTATATGGATTGTGAGTGAATTGTAGGGAATGCCATGAGTCTACGGCAGGAAATTGGTTGCCTGGGATGCTTGTGCCATGTTCAAATGCAAGAGGGAAAGAGGCCTGGGCTTTATGTACAATTCTGTGAATTAGGCACATAACAACTGCACAATAAAAGCATTATTTGAAGGTACCCCAATAAAGGTACATAAAAAAGTGAAGATCAGCATTTTTTAAATGTATGAAATTTGCTGCTTTAAAGATGAAAGTGGGTGGAAGCTAAAAAGGTTGGGAGACATCAGCTGAAAGATTAAAGGAAAGAAAATGTGAATAAATTTTCAAGTAGATTTATTATTTTCCTCCTTATTTGGAATGTGTTTCATGAATGCATTTCTCCTCCAGTAACGATTTACAGATATATGTAAAACGTGTAAACCAATGTGTTGAAATATTCTTCTGTCCCACTCTACATGCTCCTACCATCCATCCATCTGCAAAAGAAATTCAATATATGAATGGTCATTGCTTAGATCTGTTCTGGAATGAATGTCTTATGAGCCTCTTCTGGCCACCTTGTATCTATCAAAAAACAACACTGTGGATGGTCAGGTTTTCTGAAGTGTCAGGCTGGGAAGGGAGCCAGTTAATAAAAAATTGTGAGTTACTTGTCGGAAGGCCCCAGTAAACTCACCTTGATTGCCAATTCACTCAGCTTCCTCCATCCAGCTGCCCAGCAAATCTTATTAATTGAGGGAAAGCCTTCACAGCCTCCCATAGTTGTGATAGCCAAGAATAGTTTCATTCCCTCCAACCAGAAAAAGGTGGAAAGGGGTGGACAAATTTGGAAGCCAAAGCATTATTCAATAATAGGCTGGCCATTAAACAAGGGCAAGTTTGTCCCGATTTCTTCAAAAAGCAATCCACAAAGACCAATGCTAAAACAGAAATGGGGGCCTTTGTAAATCTCCAAATAACCCTGAAGTAAAATGCCCAGAACTCACTAACATTTGCCCCAATTATCTTAACTGGGGCTGCTAGGAGTTGTCATTTAGTAGCTAGAGAATCACAACTCAAGGGCCAAACAGGATCCTCATTGTAAAAAGTTAGCACCGACCCATCGTAGAAGAATGAAATATTTTGAGAAATATTAAAAAGGCAGAATTTTATATTTCCCTGAATAAGAAATTGAGAAACATGCTCTTGGAGACAGAAAGCAGCCCCCACCTTTCTTGGTGGCCCTCAGCAGATGTCAGCACTTAAGAGAGAAAGAACTTATTGAGATCTAGGTAGGTCTATTCCTAAGCAAATTCACTGCAGCAAGGTCTGAACAAAGGTAGGGTTAGCCCTCAGCCACAATAGGAATTGCCCAACAAGCCCCTTCCTTGCCCCAGCAGACCAAGCTTCAAACAAGGTTGGCTCAGACAACTTACAGACCCAGCTATGACCCCTACAACTGCCAGTAGAATACATGTTCTTGCACAGGAACAGGAAGCTCAAGTTCAAAGCCCAAGAGAAGTTATCAATACCCCCCACTCTCAACTCCATGTGGTCAGCTGCCCAGAACCCATGCGGTTCTGCTTCATCATTAAACCATCTTTCCAATCAGCCTCCATATTTCCAGTGTCTTTCTCCAGGTTTGGAACTGAACCAGACGGATATTTCTTCCAATATCATCCTTTGCAAGGAGGAAAGCCCAGCTTCAATACCTGGTAACCCTAGTAACACTGGGGACACTCCAGTCTGATAACACGATTGCTGTTGGGATAGTAGGATAAATGATCAGACTTAATGTACGGCAGCTTCCTATGTCTGCATGGTCTTATAGTAAGTACTAGGATGATATTCCTACAGACATCTGCCACTAGTAATCCCAGTCAACGTAAATGCACTATTTGGGAGAAGTATCGCAATACAAAAATTGAGCTACAAAGCATTGTCCTAAAATGCAGGTAAAATTCAATTAGATTGTCATAAATACTCAGCTTTGTGCACGGCACACGTGAAAGTCCAATAAATTCAGTGTGATGAAATCTGGAAAGACTTCTCTATATTGCTATGCAAGTCTTTCTAACTTGGGCTGTTCCTTATCATTTAATTTTAGATAGGTAATTTTAGACAAGAAAACAATGTGCAACAACCGAAGACACGGACACTGCATAGCGGCAATAATAAATTTCGCCAGGTAGCAAGAATAGTTGCAGATACTGTTTATGAAGTCACAGCTGATTCATTGTTTTAGCTGTGTCACTACTGTGCAAAATAATTAGGGCATAATGCCCCCATCTGCTGTTTACCGTCTTTCATCCTGGCATGTTGGCACTTACGTTCTTCTCTTGCATCAAATTGCTGCAAAGGATATCACTTAAGGAATTGGCTTCTCCTTGCCACGATGCACAAGTGATAAGGTAACTTCAAGAGGAACTGTTTTGTTGATAAGGCAATAGCAAAAGGCTCTGACTCTCAGCATTTATCAATTTACAGGACATACCCATTTGTAACATTCAGTGACAAAACTGCATATTCCTTTACATATTTCACATTTTTTTATGCCTTCTCTTTCAGGCTATGTTTTCAAGAGGGGTTGTCCTAAGGGAATGCAGTTAAGTTGCTAAGGAAGAAATTAGCTTCTTACCATCTTTATGCTAGCCCAGCTTTATGTGCCTTGATTGAAAAAGAAGGCAGCGTGCCAGCCTCTCACCGCTGGTACAATGCAGAAAGTGGAATGCTATTCCCTTTATTCCATTAAGCAACTGGACTTGGCAACAAAACACCTCCTTTGTTTGGATGTGTCTTGCTTCTCAGGGGCCTCCTCAAGAGGACAGCTGAATGTTTCCACCTCCCGCAACACACCATTAAGGATTCCTTTTGAATATTAAAGCCATCCTTGCTTTGGCTATAATGTTCAAGCGCTGTTTATCTTGGAGCTCTTATACTGTAATATCAACCTTTTTTAACCGTGTGTATGGCACATTGATATCATCTTTAGAATCCAGGGACATGGTTCCCATTGGTTTCTGCCTGCCCAGAGAGTGAGTACAGAACTAATCTCCAGTCAGAAGAAGGGGATTCCAGTCCTGATCTGAGATCAGAGTTTCTGAGCTATGTGAAAGGGAGTATCCAGAGACTGGAGGGTTCTTCCAGATATGTAGCCTGTCTGGTTGGCCAAGAATATCCACTGCTGTTTACACCAAGTCAATCTAAAAACATTGACTAGACTACAGTGGGGTAAAATCCTGCAAACACTTCTACTGGTAGTGGGAAGGAATCTACTTAGAGGTATCAGATTTCTCCTCTGGGGTTTGAGTTTTCCAAGGGTTATAGGGATGCAGCTTGCATTGAAAATCAATTGTCCAATTGAATAAACTTATATATTTGTCCCAGGGAAGGAAGGAAGGGAGGGAGGGAGGGAGGAAGGGAGGAAGGGAGGAAAGAGGGAGGGAGGAAGGAGGCAAGGAAGGAATGAGGGAGGGAGGGAGGAAGGAAGGAAGGAAGGGAGGAGGGAAGTAAGTAAGTTTTCTTGGCTACCTACCTAGCTTTGGAGAAGAAGAAAAAAACAGATTGGAAACAACCATGGTTGAAAACCGATTAAATACAGTTCAGGACTTAAAAGGGCAGTTAATACATATATATATTGCTATAACAATAAAAGATGTTACAAATAGCATTATAAAATCATTTAATAAAGTAGTTTAAATCCTAATCCGGATAGAATACCTCATCAGAGCGTTTATGTCTTTTTCATGTCTTGAATCAAGAACGACATTGTATTTCCTGTCAACATTTCACAATCCCATTTCTAATCATGGGCCCCAGGCAATGGCACAAGAGAAATAACACCTTCGTAAGCTTTGCCCAGGTTTATAGGCCTCTTCCCCCCACTATAAAACTGCTTCCCCCTCAATATTAGAGTTGACATTAGATTTTTTTTAATGTAATTGTAAGTCTTTCGCCTGCAATGAAACCACCGAGGAATTGCAACAGATGTTTCAAAATCATGAGCAACACTCTTCAGGCGATTCCTGGATCTTTCCAACAATTGCTTAAATGTATTTTCAGAAATGCTAACAGGCTTATGGGAGTTTGTTTTGCTTCTGAGAAGTATACATACAGTGTGAATGAAGTAATAATTCACTTTGATTACATCCTGAATGTCCTAATCCTAATTTAAACAAGTATATAAAAAAGCTGCCTGTTAATATATCTGACATTGACCTCCGCAAAACATACATAATAACATAATGTCTTCTTTTAGATAAGCTGTCAGGTTCATTTTACCTCAGTCTGCTAAGGAATCCTTCACAGCTTGGTATAAAACATCATAAAATGCTGAAATTATTTCAGAAGCACTCTTGGGCAGTTTTCTTATACTGGTACTCCTCAATTTACAACAGTTCTTTTAGTGACTGTTCGAAGTTACAACAGCACTGAAAAAAGTGACTTGTGATTTTCACACTTATGACCGTTGCAGCTTCCCCATGGTCATGCGGTAAAAATTGGCAATTGACTCATATTTCTGACGGTTGCAGTTTCCCCGGATCATGCAATCCTCTTTTGCAACTTTCTGATAAGCAAAGTCAATGGGGAAGCCAGATACACTTAACAACCAGGTTACTATCAATTCCAGTCATCAAACTGTGGCAAGAAAAGACGTAAAATGGGGCAAAACTCACATAACAATCTAGTAGTCCTGCTATAAATACTTTAAAACCTCCTCCCAGACGGGAGCAACAGAAACTGACTATGAAGTGGGTGTGTGGGGTCTCTAACAATGCTTTGAGCTCTAAGCACATAGCACTTATAAGCAGTATCCTGAATAATGGGAAGTGAGCTTCCTATAATCTTCTCAGCTGTCCTTACCACTCTCTGTATGGACTTTCTATCTGAGCCATTGCTGCCACCAACCAAACAAATGATGAAGTTTGTTAAAACGCTGTCAATCTGTAAAAAGTGGCCAGGAAGGAGAAAGATGTGTTCTCCTCATCTAATGCAGGAAATGCAAATGCTGGTTTGCATAGATAGATAGATAGATAGATAGATAGATAGATAGATAGATAGATAGATAGATAGATAGACAGACAGACAGACAGACAGACAGACAGACAGACAGACAGACAGACAGACAGACAGACAGACAGACAGACAGACAGACAGATTCTCTGTAAGGGTTTCACTATCATCCACACTCGAGAGGAAAAATAAGGTATTCCCCCAGTCATCTACCTTTCTTTGAATAAAGCAAAACTAAAGCTAAATTTTCTCTTAAGACTATAAATAAATAAATAAATAAATTTTCTAATCTTTTATTATGAAGAAATGCCATCCAGTTCAAAGGGAATTCTTTATGTATAAGGGTTTTCTTCCCCCCCCCTGTCAGTCTTACACTCCAAAACCTCTAGAGGATTTCAACATAATCTTGCTTGAATTGTATTATTTAGAACGGATTCCTAAGTTTCTGATTTCAAAGTAATGAGAAAGGACAGTTGCATCTGATATTTTAGTGTTCATGGCATAGCAAAGTTTGTGGATGCTTGATTTCTTGATGTTCCGAGTCACTTCATTTTTAAACATTGTGGAAATAGTATACCTTTTTAGCATGCATTGGCATGCCTTGCGCATTAATTGCATTAATCTTTCTAATTTTGAAAGGCTAACATGAGATATTATTGCCAGAATTGGTCGTTGCCTAATTTGTATTTATTTATTTAATTCCTATAGCTGTCCATTTCAAGCCAGTGACTCTGAGCAATTCTAGAGACAATTAAAAACAGTACAAAAATAAATATATACAGCAACCAAGAAAATTATTATAATTGTTAGTATAGCCAGTACATAGGGTCCATTCAGGGCCCCAGCCAGGGCACATGCCCCACGTTTTAAAATCCTTACAAAAGCTTTAAAAAGACTTACACAAACAGATCAGGGCCATCCTAATCTCTGAAGGAACTTCTGGTCCCTGCCAACTGACATTCCTTGGTTGATGGACTTGCAGCATGCTCAATCTACCAGACCAAATAAATTAGTTTTAACCTCCTTAACTGTCATCTGTATGGAAGTAGGGAAGTTTTTCAAACAAACCCAGAATCATAGATATCCTGCTTCACTTGTGGTTTGAGCCTGTGTGTCTGTCTGATACATTATTCAGGTTACTCTGAGCAGGAGCTGATCACAGATAACATACAAACTGCATAAAAGTCCGTGTACACCTTGTGGGCTTTCACGAAGAGGTTTTAAAAAGTTGAATTCTTTAATGCTGCAGGGACATAATAATAATAGAATAGGTAGAAATACTGGGACATAATAATAACTTGCTATTTTGCTTCTGTAAGAATTGCTTTGCTAAGAATTAGAATTGCATCTGCCATTTGCTTCTATCAATGATATCTTGTTTTTTTGTATCACTCGGTGCCTGGAACGGAATATGTCATAGTTTGGCAGGGTTACACCGGGCAAA
Source organism: Ahaetulla prasina (assembly GCF_028640845.1). Taxonomy (NCBI): domain Eukaryota; kingdom Metazoa; phylum Chordata; class Lepidosauria; order Squamata; family Colubridae; genus Ahaetulla; species Ahaetulla prasina. Next base: position 220,809,679 of record NC_080539.1, read on the forward strand.
TACCTCTGTTGCTAAGCACCCAGCCCCTCTGTTGCTAAGCACTCAGCCCCCTGCTCCTTGCTGCACAGCCAATGCAGGGCTACAAGGAAGGCATGGGGCTAGGGGGCCAGAAGTGGGTACTAAACTAATGCCTCTTAAGGTATAAAAGGACACCATACTTTCCCCAAGGTGTGGCCTTTCACTGCATGTTTTTTGTCTGTATGTAGTAGTATGGTCTACCCAGCTCTTCTTTGTACAAATTAAAGCTAATATTTTTCCAAGCCTCTTCTTGAGTCTCTCTCTTCGGCATTCTGGTGACTCAAGTACATTTTGGGACCTTACAATGATTTACTTCTATAAATAAAATGAGCACACAAAATTACAGGTACTAGTTTGCTTCACTCTTTCCTTATCTGATACACTTCCAGTTTCCTGTACACTGGCATGAGAGGTAAGGAGATGCCTTTTAAGGAGCAAAGAGGGCTGTAACTGTGGGACCATTTGGGATGTTCTCATTCCTTGGACATTGGGAAAGTACTTTCCATTGCCCCTTTTCAATCAAGCCCTGCCCATCCTTGGCATGGGGAGTAGCAATAGCATTTAGACTTATATACGCCCCATAATGCTTTACAGCGCTCTCTGAGTGGGTTTACAATATGAGAAGCATTATTTGCATATTGCTCCTCACGATTCTCATTTTATTGCCTTCGGAAAGATGGAAGGCTGAGTCAACCTTCAGCCTTGTCAGAATCAAACTCCAGGTTGTGGGCAGAGTTTTGCTTGCCATACTGCACTTTAATCAGTGCACCACCAAGGCTCCTTGTGAAGCCCTGTCTTTAATAACAGGCTTCTTGTCATCCACTAAACCAGCATCAGTGTGAGGATATTTATTTCTTTGTTTGTTTGTTTTTAGGGGGGACCATTCTTGAGAGCAAATGCCTTCCCCCCCACAATTGGAAAGCCTTACCAGCATCACTGGACTAAAAGGGATAGTAGACAATGCTAATTACATTGGAACCTTTTTTTTTACATGAAAAAATAGTATATGACCTTTACACTTTTAGGGAAGTTTTCCAAACAGTTCACAGCACGCTTATTTATTGCAAAGGCTGTTGTAAGGACTGTTTTCTGTGGGAAAGAATAATGATGGTTATCTATCACGTTAGGCCATTATTTTGTTACTCAATGAAAGCCCTCTCTTATCAGCCCAGATGCCTATCAAGCTATTGCTGGCATCACTCTGCATGCTGAATACCAACCTACGAGAGAGAAAAATGAATGTCAAATCCATTCTGACCTGATTTGCTAACTGATGTTGACCTTCCAAAACTCACTAGACTAATGCACTTGAGGATAGATTGAAAAAAGCAAGAATTTGCCAAACTGGGATATTGAATTTCTGAGTTTTTCATCAGGTAATCCGAGAGATTATAATACTTCCCTGTTCAAGGGTACAGAGAACTGAAGGACAAAGAAGGCTCAAATGTTTTAACCCTGAACTAATCCACTGGACGTGTCTATTGAGATTCTCAGTCATCCAGGTCATGGTTGTCCCAAAGGTGCTTTCTCAAGAGGCAACTGGACTTTCTGATTTTTTTCTTTGAATATGTTTAGCTTCTCATCCAAGTAGCAAAACAACTTCAAAGAAAAAACCAGAAAATCCAGTTGCCTCTTTAAAAAGCACCTTTGGGACAATTCACTGGGCATTCCACCACAATACTTGAATTGTGGGTAGCTAAAAAGCAGTAGTGATAGCACTTACTTATATACCACTTCATAGTGTTTTACAGCCCTCTCTAAGCAGTTTACAGAGTCAGCCTATTGCCCCCAACAACCTGGGTCCTCATTTTACTGACCTCGGAAGGATGGAAGACTGAGCCAACCTTGAGCTGGTCAGACTTGAACTTCTGGCAGTTGGCAGAATTAGCCTGCAATACTGCCTTCTAACCACTGCGCCACTACAGTATCACTGAGATTCACAATGAAATCAAATGAATAAAAATCAGGCAAGGGCTGATCTCAAGATATGTGTAAGTAAAAGCCAGGGTGACATCACAATTCTTCCTGTATTGATTTTGATGAAAGAGAACCTGCTTTCAACATTTCTTAGAAAATCAAAAAGGATACTGGCACAATTCTTGTGGGTGGCTGGACACATGTTGAAAAGGGGTGGGGCTTTTGTTGTGAAGGTGCAATTCAGTGGTGGGTTGCCCCCGGTTCAGACCGGTTCTGTAGAACCGGTAGTAAAACCGGCGGGAGGCTCTGCACACTGACCTGAACATCATCAAAAGTGCTCTGTGCATGCACGGGCATGATGCAAACTGGTAGTAAAGGTAAGTAGAACCCACCCCTGGTGCAATTCTATTGGCATCACTCTACCCCCTTGACCCTCCAACACACACCCTCTTGTAAATCCAAGCTCTTTCAATAGTGGCTAAGTGTGGAGTAAACCCAATATTTCAAAACAGGGTGACCTATTTTGTTTGTGATTCATCATGTTTTTGATTCTGTACAAAAAAAAAAAGGAAACCAAAGAGGTAAAACAAGGAGCCATGTTGCTGGCCAACCCCACTTCTCTGCAAGGTGAATCTTGTTTGATTTCGAGGGCTTCACATTTCCAGTTCCTTTTGTTTCTGCCACCTGTTCTGTTTCTAAGATCCTGAAGCAAAATGACAAGCCATTTTGGCCTCTCTGGGCAGCATAAAGGTCTAGCGAAGCCCATCCCTGCTTATTGTTTGAGTTGTGGGCCCATCCCAGAAACCTTTTGCATTGTCGAGGTAGAGTAGTGTTAGCCTTGCCAGCTGCAAGGTCAAGGAACTTAAGGAAGTTCCCATTCAGCCCTCTCCACCAGCAAAGCAGGATTAAATGACATGGTGGTGGCAAACAGCTGAGGCCCATCTTGAGTCCACTGTGGAAGAAGACCTGGGTTGGCCATATGCACTCCAGCTGCTTGAAAGAATCAGATGGGGAGCATGGACCTTCGTCCCCTCTGCCCTTCTATCTTGATTTTGAAATTCATTTGTTTTTCTTTTTCTTTTTTTTGAAAGCTTGCCAAGCCTGAAGGAGAAATGCTTCTTTTACTCCATGACTGGGAAAGGGGGAGAGAGGGGGGGACTGTGTGAGGAGAAGGAGAATTTTAATCACCTAGTAATTACTCCCTTTTATGTGGAGCAGAAGCAGCACCTGTATAATTATCCGTACTGCGTATCTTTCAACGACCTGAGCTTGGCTGCCAATCCCAGAATGTGATGCTGGAGGAAGTAAAAATAAAAAGAGAAGGAAATCAAGGCGCATAGGTTTCAGTTTGAGGGAAGGGAGTGTGTGTATCAAAAGTAATCTCCGTACATCGGAGAATAGCTCTGATTGCCCTTAACTCTCTGATTAACATACCATTAAATCAGTGATTGGTGTTGACAGTTCTGCAGAAGGCCAATCCACCAGGGAGAAGAAAACAGAATTTACCACACACCATTATATCTGGGACAAGAGGTGGGTTTCAGCAGGTTCTGACCAGTTCTGAAAAACCGGTTGCGGAAATTTTGAGTAGTTCAGAGAACCGGTAGTAAAAATTCTGACTGGCTCCGCCCCCATCTATTCTCTGCCTCCCGAGTACCAGCTGATCGGGAGGAAATGGGGATTTTGCAATAACCTTCCCCTGGAGTGGGGAGGGAATGGAGATTTTACAGTATCCTTCCCCTGCCGTGCCCACCAAGCCACTCCCACCAAGCCACACCACAGAACCGGTAGTAAAAATATTTGAACCCACCACTGGACAAGAGTTTGCCATGACATATGGGGAACAGGGTGCGGATGCTGAAGGAGAAGCTATCTGACAAGGAAAACGTAACACTTAATACTAGCACTGATGCTGCTACCTAGCTTGGTTAATGAAACGTCTGCAGGAAAACAACTAAGCTCAGAGAGCATCAAGGATCCCAAATATCAACCCAAATATCAACCCAAATTTCAGCTACAAACCCAGGTAGTCCTTGACTTAGAACAGTTCATTGAGTGAACCGTTCGAAGTTACAAGGACACTCAAAAAAGTGACTTACGACCATTTTTCACACTTATAGCCATTGCAGCATCTCCAGGGTCACATGACTTACATTGGGATGCTTGACAACTGGTTGCAATGTCCCGGGGTCATGTGGTCACCTTTTGCGACCTTCTGACAGGCAAAGTCAATGGGGAAGCCAGATTCACCTAACAACCATGTTACTAATTTAACAACTGCAGTGATGCAACTTAACAACTGTAGCAAGAATATTTGTAAAATGGGGCAAAACTCACTTGACAAATTTCTCACTCAGCAACATAAATTCTGGGCTCCATTGTGGTCATAAGTCAAGGACTATCTGTATTCTCCTTTATTGGTAACACCATTCTATTTGTCTAGTCCTTCAGAGATTGTTTCTTTTTCTCCCTTCAGCCCGTCCTTTTGAGTCCCATGCAAAGGTTTCCTGGTGTTTCAATCCCCTCCAGCCATTTTCCTTTATCTGATGGAAAAGAAATTGCTTTTATTTATTTCTTTTAAGGGGAAGAAGGAAAGTTCAAGGGTAAGATGTGAGATTTTTATATCTCAGCTCTAAGATGATATCAGCATCCTGACTTTCAAAGGGATTTCTTCTACAGTAATCCAGAATGAGATTCCCACCTTTCCATGTATTTCCATAAGAAGAAATAGTGAAGGAGCTCCTCCTGAAAGTTGTTTTAATTTGGTTTCTGTTTGAATTGGGAAGTATGGGAAGTTGAACAGATATGTAACAAGAAGAAACAAAACTCCACACTCCTTACATCTTGCAACAATGAATACGTTTAAAGAGCATTAAGTTGCTCTTTACCTATTGTGTCCTGAAAAATATACTGTAGTTTCTATCGTAGAAACCTACGGGCAAAAGTTGACATGGAAGTTGACATGGAATTTAGGCAAACTATTTCGATTGAAAGAATCTGGAAGCCCACTACAAATTCTATACAAATATGATAAATAAATTCAGAAAATTCCTGCTTTGCTGTAGTTCGGTAATTGGCTGAATTTTGGCCGTCCAGATATTCCAACACAATTTTCACTGGGTTACTAGTGGCTTGATTTATATACATCTTTTGCAAGCAAAAAGAGAGCCAGCCTAGAACTAAAGAGAAATTTCCAGCTTGTGTAGGTGCTCTGCTACACCACAGGAGGTTTTTAAGAAGAGATTGGACAGCCATTTGTCCAGAATCATTTCGGGTCTCCTGCTTGAACAGTGGGTTGGACTAGAAAACCTCCAAGGTCCTTTCCAACTCTGTTATTTCTTTATTCCCTTCCCAGCATTATCCTCAAAGAAATCTTGTAAATTAAGTTAGATGGGGGAAAGAGACCCCACCCCAATTCCCTCACGTTAACGATTTAAACCTCCTCACCTTATTCCAATACTTGGCAAAGCCACACTAGTAGTTTATGAGAAGGCTACGACTCATCAGGTTTCCTGAGCAGAGTAAAACCATTTCTGAGAAGATCTGGAGGGGCCTTCATAGGCTGAGTCACATTTTTCAAAGCGGCACTGATGAACTACTCAACTTTTCAAAAGATAGCATGAGGATATGGTCTGAATACCATGGTTACGAACGGCACATGACTGAGCCTTCATCTCTTCAGAGAATGCAGGCAGCATAATATGAGGGGAATTGTGCTCTTTTTCAATATTGAGCCAACCATTCCAATAACAAGAAAGAAAGGTGGCTGTAAAATTAAGAATAGCAGACCTGGGCTGCACACGCACACAAACACACACACGTGTCACAATGATGGCCCAGCTGATAACCAGGCAAGAGCAAGAGCAAGTTGCAAAAGACAGGACCCAGGCCAGCTGATATGTGATGCCCAAGATGGCAGTGCAGCATTTTGGGAACAAGCAAAGAGGCAGGGTGGTTAGGATACATTTTTGGCCCTTTCCTCTTTCCCTGTTGCTAGCTGAGGAATCTAAATGGGCTTCAAATTTTCTCACTCAGTCTTTAAACATGTCCCTATGTTTAAATCAAGAACCTAGATTGTGAAACTCTCCAGCGGAAGAGTCTTACATATTCGGGGGCTTATTTAGCAATCAATTACAATTTGTCCCACGTCACAGTTCCTGATTTGTTCAGGCAGTCCTCGACTTACAACCACAATTGAAAACCAAAATGTCTGTTGCTATGCAACACACTTGTTAAGTGAGTTCTGCCCCATTTTATGACTTTTCTTGCCACCATTGTTAAATGAATCACTGCCGTTGTTAAATTAGTAACATTGCTAAGTGAATCTGACATCCCGGTTGATTTTGCTAGTCAGAAGGTCACAAAAGGGGATCACTGAACTGACTAGATGGCTCAATGGCTAAGACACTGAGCTTGTCAATCAGAAAGGTCAGCAGTTCGGCGGTTCGAATCCCTAGTACAGGTCTCCTGTGTGAGCAGGGGGTTGGACTAGATGACCTCCAAGGTACCTTCCAACTCTGTCACTGTTACTGCAACTGTCATAAATATGACCTAGTTGCTAAGTGTCTGAATTTTGATCACGTGACCATGGGGATGCTGCAATGGTCATTGGTGTGAAAAAAACTCATAAATAACTTTTTTTTCAGTTATTTGGTATTTCCAAATTTCAGTACCATTGTAACTTCGAACAGTTACTAAATGAACTGTGTAAGTAGAGGACTACCTGCATGTAATGGGAAGCTAAGATATAAGCAGTGCAAATCTTTGTTTATTACTCCTCCCAGCTGAATGAGAGGAAAAGAAAAATTGTGAAAGAGACAAGACTTTATTAGGGATTATAAATTATATAGGCAAATCACTTAAACCATGGTTTAATATTACATGTGAATACCAGGAATATGTAAATTGTTTACAAACGCAATTACACCATAGCATGTTGGTTGCAAGAAGAAAAGAATATGAGAGAACAGGATCCTTCTTTGAGTAAGGCAGCTAGAGACATTCTTTTAGATCCATTCATTCTCCCAGGCTTTACAATTCCTGAAGCAAAGCTGTTTGTTCTCAGTTTAGCATGTGAGCAGTTCTAGCATTCAAAAGCAAATAAACTCAACTCACTGGAAGATTTCTTGGGATTTCTGCCTGTTGGAAATTCTAGAAAACTGCTCATCAGTCTATTTTTCATTTGCCAATATTAATCTAGGTTAAACAAAACTCAAATCTCCCACCCCCCGCTAAACAATTTCTGAAAATTGGAAGTCTCATGCTAATTATTTGCTTAGGTACAACATGGATATCAATGTAATTCATTTAATACTGAATAATAAACTATCTGAATATCAAAACTGTATAAGAAGTCCTTTAATTTAATATGGATAGATCAGTGCGGGATAAAACAGGGGTCGCCAACCCACCAGTGGGCAGCAGCGCAATTCAGAAATGCAGAAATGGGGGGTGAGCACACAAGCGCAGCTCCAGTTGTGCGAGCAGTGGGTGTGCATGCCTGTCATTTGCACAAATATACATACATATACATATGTATAAAAGTACTTTTCAAAAGAAAACTGGACTTCGTCTTAGTTTTTTTCTTGAAAACATTTTGTTTCTCATCCAAGAAACTTCCTCAGAACTGAAGAAGCTTCTTGGATGAGAAGCGAAACATTTTCAAGAAAAAAAAACCTAAGAAAGTCCAGTTGCCTTTTGGAAAAAAGCCGCTTTGGGACAACCATTACCTGAATGATTGAGAATCTCCGTAGACATTTAGGTTATATATACAGTATCTAGTGCTTACAGTGCTACTGATGGTATAGGGATATCTATATATTACGGCATAGAAACAAATATAGAAAATAAAAATAGAATAGAATAGAATAGAATAGAATTTTATTGGCCAAGTGTGATTGGACACACAAGGAATTTGTCTTGGTGCATATGCTCTCAGTGTACATAAAAGAAAAGATACGTTCATCAAGGTACAACATTTACAACACAATTGATGATCAATATATCAATATAAATCATAAGGATTGCCAGCAACAAGTTATAGTCATACAGTCATAAGTGGAAAGAGATCGGTGATGGGAACTATGAAACGATTAATAGTAGTGCAGATTCAGTAAATAGTCTGACAGTGTTGAGGGAATTATTTGTTTAGCAGAGTGATGGCCTTTGGGAAAAAACTGTTCTTGTGTCTAGTTGTTCTGGTGTGCAGTGCTCTATAGCGTCGTTTTGAGGGTAGGAGTTGAAACAGTTTATGTCCAGGATGCGAGGGATCTGCAAATATTTTCACGGCCCTCTTCTTGATTCGTGCAGTATACAGGTCCTCAATGGAAGGCAGGTTGGTAGCAAATTATTTTTCTGCAGTTCTAATTATCCTCTGAAGTCTGTGTTTTTCTTGTTGGGTTGCAGAACCGAACCAGACAGTTATAGAGGTGCAAATGACAGACTCAATAATTCCTCTGTAGAATTGGATCAGCAGCTCCTTGGGCAGTTTGAGCTTACTGAGTTGGCGCAGAAAGAACATTCTTTGTTGTCCTTTTTTAATGATGTTTTTGATGTTAGCTGTCCATTTGAGATCTTGCGATATGATAGAACCCAGAAATTTGAAGGTTTCTACTGTTGCTACTGTGTTGTCAAGTATTGTGAGAGGTGGAAGTATGGAAGGGTTTTTCCTAAAGTCTACCACCATTTCTACGGTTTTGAGTGTGTTCAGTTCCAGATTGTTTTGGTTGCACCACAAGGCTAGTCGTTCGACCTCTCGTCTATATGTGGATTCGTCATTGTCTCGAATGAGACCAATCACTGTTGTGTCATCTGCGAACTTCAGTAGCTTAACAGATGGATCATTGGAGATGCAGTCATTGGTATACAGAGAGAAGAGAAGTGGGGAGAGCACACAGCCTTGGGGGCCCCTGTGCTAATTGTACAGGTATTTGATGTGATCTTGCTTAGCTTCACCTGCTGCTTCCTGTTTGTTAGGAATGGCTAACGAACATAAGTTTAGGACAACCACAGACTAGCAATATGATTCTGATCATAAATGTAAACATTACACCTCAATTCCATGGGACTTACTCCTTGCAAAGTGGACCCAGTACAGATTAATATACATGAAATAGCAAACTTAATTTCTGCCAATCCAATGAGTTCTTCGTTGCTAACACAATCTTCAAACAACCCCAACTATGCTTATATACATGGATATCACCAGATGGAATACACCAGATGGAATACATGGTGTTTGTGGAGCAGATTACAAACTGCTCAAGAGCAAGTTCCAAGTTAAGCAGAATTGGAAGAAAAAAAAGTCAACCCAGTTTCCTCAACATGAATGTGACCAGATACTGACCATTTTCAAGGCAGACATCATTATTTTGAAGTCCTGAATCTCATTAATAGGGAATCAGAGGAACTAAGGAATGTAATGTAAGGAATCAGAGGAACTAAGGAATGTAATGAAATCGCTTGTTATGGATGAACAAGACTGCTAAAGAAGAAGAAGCAGAAGAAAGCAAATGATATGAACATTTGGTAGAACAAATGTTCTACCAAATGGTAGAAATTGATTTATATATATATAAATTATATATATTATATATATATATATATTAAATATATATTTAATATATGTTAAAAGGAAGAAACAGCTGCGATCACACATTGCTCCCAGAAGCACGAAGCTGAAGCCTGAAGATGACGAATGAGACTTCGTCGAAACGTCGCCAAGACACTTCTAATTTTACACGGGAGAAAACCCGAACAACCAAAGACCTATATACAAACACCCGTGAAAACCTCAGAAAACAAATATATATATATATATATATATATGATTTATATGTGTGTGTGTGATTTATATATATGATTTATATCTATATCCATAGATAGATAGATAATTTCCAAACAAGTATATTTATCATTTTAAATATGTATAAAAGTATATATAAATCATATATATATATATGATTTATTTCCAAATGTGTGTGTATGTATAAATTCATAAATGTGTAGATATGATGTAGGATTTGTCATGAAGTAACAAACAGAATTTATATTTGATATGATATCTTTAGTTATCTATTTGTATACAAAAAGGTACATAAATCCTTATTGATTATCTGTGTTCTAGCACATAATCAGTGTATGAATATTGATTTATTACAAACAGACTGGAATTGCATTTTGTGCATTTTTAATAATATACATACTTGCTTGTCAAGTATAGGAAGTGTCTTGCTGAAGTTTAGCTATATTCTTATCTAAAGCCATTTCATAGGAGCCCCTTGCCCATAATTTCTACTGTCTTCTGCAGAGCCTACTCCAAGTCTCTCACCTGACCCCCAGCTGAATTTGGAATTGTATTTGGTTACAAACATTACAGAAATATAAGTGGTAGTCGCTCCTGATACTAGATAGGAGAACTCCAAAGAAGACTTCATAACTACAAGTTCTCCTAAATTTGTTTCTTGAATGTGGTACAAGAAACTTCCAGTAGTAAACACTTCTTCCTACTGATACTTAGTATCATGTAAGTAAGTAAGTAAGTAAGTAAGTAAGTAAGTAAGTAAGTAAGTAAGTAAGTAAGTAAGTAAGTAAGTAAGTAAGTAAGTAAGAAAGAAAGATACTTAGACCAATATCAGTTTCTCAGCTGTCCCTAAATCTTTCTCAAGCCCTCCTAGTCCTTATATTTACAGCAAGGTATCTTTTGTGCTATAATTTCATTACTACTTGCAGTAGCAACTAGGCACAGCAGGAGTTGAATGCCGGCTAATGATGTTGCTATTGTACGCAGGCTTCCCGTATTTTCAAGTTTTTCTGTGGAGCCTAGAAAATTAGAAGACATTGCTTGCTGTCTGCCGTCAATAGGAATTCATATTTATCCTGCGTTCTTGCAATTATGGTACTGATTAATGGTAAGTGCCCTGCTGTCTGCAATCTAGTCCATTGAGGGAACTACACTTTAGGTTCCAAAAATGTTTTCTACCTCTTAGTGATGCATTATTATTCTTTTTTGCAGATCAAAGATCATGGTTGTCATGGAAACAGCAAAAAGTGGAAAGCCAGTCATGACATAGCAGTGGCATAATGGGGAAGATCTGCTGGGAAATCACTCACTAGCTGGGGGTTTTGTGTCAAAATTGCTTGGGTAAATTTGAGTGGAAAGCCAAGTCACTCTGAGATCTAAAAGCACTGTGCTACTAAAGGCATAATATCAGTCACTTATTATAAAGAACATGCTTAGCAGTATATAACATTGAAGTCCTGATTTCCATCCCCTCTCAACAACAACAACAACAACAAAGAATTATAGGCTCTTTTTGATATTCTGCAAATAAAATAATAATTACATAGACTTCAAAACCTTCCTGCCCCAAATAGGGGAACAAGAGTATCATCATCAGTCATGCAATCATCTGGTCCATATCAGCAGAAAAATTGATCAGGAATAACCATGATGGCCAATAGCAGTTCAGCAGGTTACCTTTGCACTATCTCTGTAGGGACAAAAAAAGTGAGTTTTAATCGGGAGAAGAATCTTGACAAGTTTGGAAGAACTAAGCGACAGAATATTTGAAGAGGCTGAGCCTAAACTCTGCTAACTGTAGTGATTATTTACTCTGTTTTGATATTACGGGTTTCTTCACTGAGAAAGGATATTTGAAATAATAGGTGTTCCTTTTATATTAATAAAACTTTGCCCATTAGTAAACCGCGCTGCTTGATTTAACTTAAAAAACCCTTATTAGATGCTATTAAAAAGTGCACATATTGACCTGGGTTGAGACTGTTTATATTAACTGCCTAATTAATTAAGTAGCTAAAAGCAAGACAAATAGGTAATCATTCCCAACATGACATATTGACAAACTCAACCAAGGCTGATATTTTGTCATTGACATATCAACAAAATAGATGATTCAGAATCTGATTAGGGCTGGAAGGGACCCTGGAGGTCTTCTAGTCAAACCCTCTGTACAAGCAGCAGACCCTATACAAGTGATGGCTAATCTTTTCTGGACCGAGTGCCCAAAGTGCATGGCTGGATCCCCAAAATGCAATGTGCACACAGCCCCCCCCCTGCATGCACCCCCCTGAGCATGTGCACGTGCCCCCCACATGCGCCCCTCCCCCTCATGCACATGCGCCTCCGCGCACACATCCCACACCCTGTGCATGTGTGCACCCCCACACGTGCCCCATCCCCATACATATGTGAGTGGCCCCCCTGCATGCGCCCCACCCCCCTGCATGCACAGCAGACACTCAACAACCATATGCCTGGCGGGAGGCACACGCACATGTGCGGCGAAGCTGAACTGGGGCAATGGCTCATGTGCCCATAGGGAGGGCACCATAGGTTGGCCATCACGTCCATATACCATTTCAAACAAGTGGCTGTACAGTCTCTTGCTAAAGACCTCCAGTGATGAAGCACCTACAATTTCTGGAGTTAAGCTGTTCCACTGGTTAATTGTTCTGACTGTTAGGAATTTTCTCCTTAATTCCAGACTGCTTCTCTCCTTCATTAGTTTCCATCCATCGGTTCTTATTTCAGTCGCAGCAGGAAGTCCTTAAAAGCCTTCTGGTGCTTTGGAAAATAAGTTGACCCCCTTCTTTGTGGCAGCCCTCAAATATTGGAATATCGCTATCATGTCAACTCTGGTCCTTGTTTTTTTTAGACTAGCCAAACTCAAATCCTGCAGCCATTCTTCATGTTTTAGTCTCCAGGCCTTTAATCATTTTAGTTGCTCTTCACTGCACTTTCCCCAAAGTCTCAACATCTTGTAATGTGGTAACCCAAACCGGATGCATTGAATCTGTATTCAATCGGCATGTAAAAACTGGGTCAAAGGAAAACAATATCCACTTGTATTGGGTTTGTTTGGACTTCTCTTTTTGGGGTTGTTCCAATTATGGAAAGATCCTCATTATTATTTTTTTAAAAATGAAGGTTGTTTGTCCTACCTGAGTTTTCAAAAGCTCGCATATAACCAAAATGAAAACATTACACAGTACCAGAAATATCTCTTTGCTAAGGCTATACAGTAAGTCCGCCATTCTTATCACCTGTGGCTGGGCTTCTTATGAATCAAATGTTTGGAAGTGGGCAGATTAATATTCTCCCCCTCATCAGCTCTTTTGCCACTGGATGCTTCATCATCTGATTCCCACACAGAGGAGAGGGGTGGAGATGCTGAGACTCCCTCATTAAGATTCTTCTCACGGCTTCAGTATTATCACATGTAGCTGTCAGAGGGATGGGAGAAATGAAGCTAAAACATTTGTCTGTCGAAGTTGCTGAAGTCACTGCTGCTGGGCTTTCACTTTTTGCTTTTTATAAATACAACTTGCTGGGTTGTTTTTTTTTAGCTAGTTAATGGTATTTTTGCAGCTCAGCAATCGAACTTGAATTAAAAACGAAGCTTGGCTTTTTAAAAAAAAAATGCATGTCTTTAATACCGTGTTTCCCCCAAAATAAGACCCTGTCTTATATTTTTTGTACCCTGAAATAAGTGCTTGGCTTTATTGCCATGCACTCAAAAGCCCGATTGGGCTTATTATCAGGGGATGTCTTATTTGGGGGGAAACAGTATATTGAATGAATGTTTAAATATGTGCTGCTTTAGATACACATTATATATATATATATATATATATACACGGCTAAAGCCCACCCATGAAGAACAACTGTGTAATAGACAATTATTAGGAATAAATGACAGTAACAGTCAAAAGGCAGGATGGTTAATTTGTTGGCTCTTGGCTGAAAAGAGATTGAATAACATCCCCCATCCAACACCCAACATAGACTTGGGTAATCCTGGAAACAATCACCGTTTAGATTCAGCAGGCCTATTGCATGCCTATTGCAAATTTGGAATGTGTATTGTAGGGGCAACTTCAACCCAGTATGACATCCTGAGGTCACTAGGAAAGGAGGACTATCAATGAAAAACAAAATAGCAGAATTTACAGCTTGTACTTTCTGGTATCCTTTAAGACAGGGCTCTCCAACCTTGGTCGCTTTAAGACTTGTGGACTTCAACTCCCAGAACTCTGGGAGTTGAAGTCCACAAGTCTTAAAGCGACCAAGGTTGGAGACCCCTGCTTTAAGATATCTACAGGCATGCTGTTTGGAGCACCACATTCTTCCTATAACAGGTTAAAAAATAATGCATCGTGTACCTCATGATCCTGATGAGGTACACGATGCATTATTTTTTAACCAGTTATAGGAAGAATGTGGTGCTCCAAAGAAGCATGTCTGTAGCTATCTTAAAGGATATCAGAAAGTACAATACAATAAATAAATCTGGTACAGGTAGTCCTCGACTTACAACCACAATTGAGCCCAAAATATATGTTGCTAAGTGAGACATTTGTTAAGTGAGTTTTGCTCCATTTTACAATCTTTCTTGCCATAATTATTAAGTGAAACATTGAGGTTGTTTTAATAACACACTTGTTAAGAGAATCTGACTTCTCCATTGATTTTGCTTGTCAGAAGGTTGCAAGAGCTGGTCACATGAGTCCGGGACCCTGCAACCGTCATAAATACATGCTGGTTGCCAAACATCTGGATTTTGATCACATGACCATGGGGGATGCTGTAGCAGTCGCAAGTGTGAAAAACGGTCATAAGTCACTTTTTTCAGCGCTGTTGTAACTTTGAACAGTCACTAAATGAAGTGTTGTAAGTCGAGGACTACCTGTAGCATTTAAAACATTGAAAACCATTTTCAACCAGTGGCAAAATCAGTTTAGAAACATCTACGTTCTTTCTACAAAGAAGCACAGAAATGTACAGCTGTAAAGAATGAGTTTAAAAATCCAAATTGAGAACACCATATATCAGGAGTGTCAAACTCAAGGCCCAGGGGCCAGATCCAGCCTACAGAGTGCTTAGATCTGGCCCACAGAGTCGCCCTGGAAACCTAGAGAAGATCCAGCCTGTGGTGCCTCTGCCAGCAAAAATGGAGCTCGTGAGGGCCACGGGCGGTCCTTCTGAGCTCCATTTTCACTGGCAGAGGGTTGCAGGGGGCCATCGCAAGTGAAAACGGACCTCGGGATCCAGTTTTCGCTGGCAGAGCACTTGGGTCACCACCGGTGCCCCCAACACGAGTGCTGGCCACACCCTCCCTGGCCACACACAACCCAGTCCCCTGAGGTCACACACAACCCCAATGTGGCCCTCAATGAAATTGAGTTTGATACCCCTGCCATACCTATTAAGTTGGATTGAATTCTATATTTGATGGATAGGCACATCTAGAACAGGGGTCTCCAACCTTGGCAACTTTAAGACTTGTGGACTTCAACTCTCAGAATTCCTCAGCCAGATTCTGGGAGTTGAAGTCCACAAGTCTTAAAGTTGCCAAGGTTGGAGACCCCTGATCTAGAATGTCCTCACCTTTTGCACTGGCCAATCTTATGATTCTTACCAGAGAGTGTGGATACAAGCAGAACTTCCAAAACTGATCTCCAAAATGCCTACCAACATATGTCCTCAACACATACCGCACATAAATTCATAAACACACAGAATTATGTATCATCTAATTTAGTTTTCCTCATGCTCTATTTTTAGTCCCTGCTATAACACAGAAACCAGTCTTATGCTTTAGAGCTGATTCCCTCCCCTCTGAATTTCGAAAGCTTGGCTCCCATAATATTTATTTTAACTAAGTCTGTTGTTCCCACCAGCTTCCCACTTCTGGTTGTGAATTTCTTGTTGTAATAATGTTCACATCCGTCATGCGGAAACAGGGTATAGACGCATGGATGGTATAAGACAAATGCATTACAGATTTTAAACAACGCTACTGACCTCAAGGGTGATGGTCATCTAGATCAGTGGTGTCAAACTCACATCATCATGGCGTCATCATATGACGTATCGTGACTTTCCCCCCTTTTGCTAAATGTGTGGAAGTGGCCAGCACATGACGCATCTGGCCCGCGGACTATGACTTTCATACCCCTGATCTAGATGCTTGTTCTGACCCAGCCTTAGCAGAACCAAGAAATTCTCCTTGCCCGAAAAACCCCTCTTTATTTAGCTACAGTGAATTCAAGGCATTCACACACAGAAAAGTCCAGGCAATAATCCTTCCAAGGGTTAATTGCAGTAACAGACCTTAACATTCCTTGGATAATTGCCAGGCTGAGAGCTTCCAGTCACAAAGCTGTCAATTAATTCCTGGCAAGCAGCCTCTGAAGCACGATCCACGATAAGCAAATCTTCCTGAAAGAAATACGAACGGTTGTCTCCTGCAACCACCACTCCCCTTTTGCTTCTATTTATTCCCCAGCCAGGGAGGAGCCATTCAGCGTCCATGTGTGCCTTTCTTCCCGAGTCGGCCCCTGTTCCACAGTTGTTCTCCTCTCCTGAGAGCTCTGCGCATATGCGCATCTGGAACAGGCCCCAGCTGTTCTTCTTCCCCACTTATCTCCAACTCCGAAGGCAGCTGGGAAATGTCAGGCGGCCCTGGCTCTATCTCTGCTTCCGAAGCAAAGCATCCATCAAAGCCTTCCCCAGATTCCAGGACTGGCCCAACCTCCTCATTGTCCAAGTCTGGCGGGCCACAACAATACTCAGCCGTGGGGTTCTGCAGCACATTTCTGAAACTTAGGAGATACTTTTCCCTGCTGCCCCATCCACAGCAGAGAATCTCAGGTATCACTCTTTTTATTCCTTCTTCAGGAACCCTCCACTCTAGTCTGAATCTCCCTCTCTGGCTATTCAAGCCTCAATTCACTCCTAGGCAAAGCTACAGAACAATTCTCTCATTAGCTTCCAGCTTTTCATCGGCCACTTGTGTCAAGCTGCCCACGGATATACTACTAGAATTTTTTCCATCTTCTGCAGCCTGTCCTCTCTCTTTGGCTTACTCATAAGTAATCTGTCAGCAGCGGGAGACACCCTTTCTCTACTAGTTCCAAATACCTACCTTTGTTTTGATTAGCTAGACCCAAAATTGTTTCTCCTACCTCTCCCATTAATATTTTTCTCCTCCATTATTTAGAGCAGGGTGTCAAACTTACGGCCTGCAGGCTGGATGCATCATGCACTGGCCACACCCATGCCCAGTTTAGCGAAGGGGAAAAAAGTTGCGATACATCACGTGACGACGTGAGTTTGACACCGCTGATTTAGAGGGTCTGGTTAAATTATAATCTGGAACAAGCAGGTATTTCAGGAGAGGTCCTCTTAATTAATTTCCCCTAGGGTAGGGGTTCCCAACCCTCGGGTTGCAGCCCACTACCGGGCTATGGCCTATTCAGAACCGGGCCACACGAGAGGTGGGCCAGTGCGTGCGTGCATCTCCACTTGCATGAGCGGCACCACAAAGTCTTCTCTGTCTTGCGTGAGTGGAGCTATGCACACATGTATGCATGCTGGCCCACCACTCATGCGACCTGGTTCCCCTCTCCCTCCCACAAGTTGGGTTGCCAAGCTACCTGCTCTGAATGCTCCAAAAGCAGAGTGGTTAGAGCAGAGGCTGAGTAGGATGAGCGTGCCCTGCTCAGCTTCGCTGACTCACCAAGGCTGCCTGTGTAGGATACCCAATCCCGATTGGAGTGTTCCAGAGGTGGGTTTCAGCAGGTTCTGACCAGTTCTGGAGAACCGGTAGCGGAAATTTTGAGTGGTTCGGAGAACCGGTAGTAAAAATTCTGACTGGCCCCACCCCCATCTATTCTCTGCCTCCCAAGTCCCAGCTGATCAGGAGGGAATGGGGATTTTGCAGTAACCTCCCCCTGGATTGGGGAGGGAATGGAGATTTTACAGTATCCTTCCCCTGCCACGCCCACCAAGACACGCCCACCAAGCTATGCCACACCCACCAAGTCACACCCACAGAACCAGTAGTAAATTTTTTTTTTTTCAGGGCAAAGTTTTTATTTTCCATAATAATTCCCACAATTTGACCAGTATACAATACAATCACTTATCCAACAATTGATCCTATACTCAAATTATACTCCATCAGGGCTGCTCTAGAAACTCTAGACTCTAGAAAGAGTGCAGAGAAGAGCAACAAAGATGATTAGGGGACTGGAGGATAAAACATATGAAGAACGGTTGCAGGAACTGGGTATGTCTAGTTTAACAAAAAGAAGGACTAGGGGAGACATGATAGCAGTGTTCCAATATCTCTGGGGCTGCCACAAAGAAGAGGGAATCGGGCTGTTCACCAAAGCACCTGAGGGTAGAACAAGAAGCAATGGGTGGAAACTGATCAAGGAAAGAAGCAACTTAGAACTAAGGAGAAATTTCCTGACAGTTAGAACAATTAATAAGTGGAACGACTTGCCTTCAGAAGTTGTGAATGCTCCAACACTGGAAATTTTTAAGAAAATGTTGGATAACCATCTGACTGAGATGGTGTAGGGTTTCCTGCCTGGGCAGGGGTTGACCAGAAGGCCTCAAGGTCCCTTCCAACTCTGATGTTATGTTATGTTATGTTATGTTATGTTATGTTATGTTATGTTATGTTATGTTATGTTATGTTATGTTATGTTATGTTATGTTATGTTATGCTCGACCGCCACTCCCTCCCTTAATCCTTTCTTCCCTTCTCATCCTTCTTCGACTTTCCCCACCATCCTTCTCCTCGCTTTCCTACTTCCCCTCCTCTTCCCCACTTCTCACTACCATCCTTTCTAACCCTCTATCTTCTCCTCCTTCTTCTCCTCCTATCCTTTCTTCTCCCTCCCTTCTTTCCTACCTACCCACCTGCCTACCTACTTTCTTCCTTCTTTACTCCTCTTTCCTTACCCTTTCCCTTCGAGAGTGGTTACCGAGCAGTCCTGACTTTACACCATTCCAACTTGTTTAATTCTACCATTATTCCTATACAATGGCAATCAATCAATTTATAATCTTCCCCTTCCCCCCTGCCATTTCCCCCCATCTCCCCCCCCCCGAGACTTCCCAGAACAGAATACAGGGTATTGAGAACCAGTAGTAAAAATTTTTGAAACCTACCACTGGAGTGTTGGGCAGCCTCAGTGAGTCCGAAAGCGCATGAGACCACGCCCCCAAAGGCTTCTCTTCTCAGCGCCAAAACTTTTGCAAACGGACGGAGAGAGCGATCTCTCACTGCAGAAGCTTCCGTCCCTTTGCAAAAGTTTTGGCATGGAGAAGGAGCATGAAACTGTGCCCCAAAGGCTTCTTTTCTCTCTTGAATGAGTGGAGGTGTGTGCACATGTGCACCAGGCCCACTGCTTACATAGCTGGTTCCCCTCTCCCCACTCTCCCCAGTTTGCACCAAGCTGCAAAGGTTGGGGACCGATGACCTAGTCCTAGGGCCTGTAATTAGCTATTTAATTTTACAACTTTAATGTATCCTGCCTTGCACCAGCTTTATAGCAACCACTGAGTTGCCAATTTCTACAGCAGGCCTTAGGCTGCCTTGGCACCTGCGTTCTCTTTGACTGCTTTAAGCCTGGCCCTTGGCAACAGCAAAAGCACAGAAGGCCAGTCAGGGAATTCATGCGCCATCAGTTCCTGCTGCAGACTATAATGTAGGTGGGTGAAAGTACACGCAAGCGCGGATCTGTGTCTTTCTTTTTTGGGGAAAGCGGGATTTTGAGAATGCTTGTCAGGAATTGATATTCCGCTACATAGCAACAGTATAGAATCCTGTATGGGCTGAATTAGAGCCAACAGAATCCAACAATCAATCAACTACTGAAATTCTAGCACTCTAAATTAGGTAATTGCTTTAATTACTGATCTGACAGCTTCAAAGAGGTCTTGCAACACACAATGCCTCTAATTGTTACCTGAATATATATATTTGAATATAGAACATTTGCAAACATTTGCCTCTTGAGACTCTTTTGCTCTTAATGCCTCGTTTTAAGGTTCTTGGTAGGGGTAAAAGAGAGAGAAGACAGATTTTGCATCATTCTACTATTAAAGCAAAAAATCTCATCACCGCAGTTGTGCAGTGGGGTGTAGCTGCTCCATTTACAGGATATGTTTACTCAAAAAAAAACAAAACCCTCACTATATTCAGAGGCATGTACTCCCAGGAAAGTGTGCATAAGAGATTGTGGCCTCACACTGCAAACCACAGTCCAATAAAGCTGCCATCTTTCTACTTCAACACTGATTTAAGCATCTTATAGTATAGTAACAGAGTACCCAAGTACTTATCACGTATTAATAAGATCAGCCACAGTTATTGAATCCTTTGAGATGGTTTGCCTTTAATACAAAAGCCTCGATGGAACATATACTTTAGGGGGGGGGGGAAAAGACATAACCTATAACGGTAAAGGTAAAGGTTCCCCTCGTACATACGTGCTAGTCGTTCCCGACTCTAGGGGGCAATGCTCACCTCCGTTTCGAAGCCGAAGAGCCAGCGCTGTCCGAAGACGTCTCTGTGGTCATGTGGCCGGCATGACTCAACACCAAAGGCGCACAGAAAACTGTTACCTTCCCACCAAAGGTGGTCCCTATTTTTTCTACTTGCATTTTTATGTGCTTTCGAAACTGCTAGGTTGGCAGAAGCTGGGACAAGTAACGGGAGCTCACCCCGTTATGCGGCACTAGGTAGTCGAACCGCTGAACTGCTGACCTTTCGATTGACAAGCTCAGCGTCTTCAACACTAAGCCCCGCGTCCCTGTTACATAACCCATAGAAGCATACAAATAACCCCTACACATAAGGAAATAAATACTTTCATTTTGAACAAAGCTAAGCAATGCTTCTGAATGCAAATTATTGATTTCCAGCTGTGCTCAAGGCCACTTGTTCTATGGAGTGGAGTCAAGATTGCTAATATCACAATAATGGTTATTTCTCCCCACCCCACCCCTGCCCTTTATTCATATAAAGTCAAGGGATCAACCAGAATCTTTCTATGAGCCATTCCCAGCAGTAGCTTATTCCTTCACTGCTTTCCGGTGTACAGGAAGACATTATTTTACACCTACTCTGAGCGCCACTTGTCAGTACCGTAGCTTTTGAGCACTGCCGACACAAAGCTAATTATAACCCAGCTGATGTCTCTCGGCACCACATTCCCCAGATAAAATAATTGTACAGCACAGATGCAAGAGGAAAATGCTAATGGAGATGGCAAGCAAAAAAAGAAAAAAGAAAAAAAACCCACTCTGCCTGTTTATACTGGAGGTAGCAAGGAAAGAAACGGCGTGAATTTTGTCTGAACCACTGAAGCAGCCACGAAGCATCAACTGGCCTTGTATTGGCTATAGGAGTTGCTATGGTCACAGCACAGAGCCAAAAACAGTGGAAGAAGAGAAAGAGACTTAAGAGGAGGACAGACAATGAATGTCTGGTAGGGGATCCCCAAGGTTGAGAGAGAAAGCCTATTCAGGATTTTCTTCTATGCCATCATTAAAAATATCCCACAGAAACAGGGCTCCTACTCTGAACGGTCAGTGGATGTAACGCACATTTGCAAAAATCCCCATTATTTCCATGGCAACCACTTGCGATCTCACCAAACCAAAGAATGGAGGAATGAAGCATCCCCCCCCCCACAATAGAAGCATCTAAAATAATAAAGCAACGTCAAACCAGGGAAATAGGAAAGCCCATGATCAAATATTATCAAATAGGAAAGCCTACTATCAAACGAGAATAGGTTTTGTCTCTGTACCTATGGGAGGGTGCCTTTGTTAAAAAACGACCAGCAAACGTGTTTTCATGGAATACAGATGAGACTAGTCCACCAGTACAAAAGCTGCCTTCACACGTATCTGACCTCAGGAGGAAGAGATAATAACAGTAAAAGTAAAAAGAGGAAAATGCATGATGATTGCCCTTCCTGATGCCAGTCCTCCAATATAGACCAGACTAGGAAACCAAAGTTACACATACTAGTACTGCTGTAAATTACAAGTGTCAAGTCTGAATGTGATTGGGGTGTGGGATTGTTTGGGTACTCGGACATGAATTCAGTTTGACACAGTTTGGAGCTGAAGGGGGGGAAACCCGAGGAGTATAGAGCCTTCAGCTAAAACAACATAGCTAGCTGATGAGTCAACTCCACTCCAACAGCTGGCTGACCAGAGGAGAAGGAGAGAAGTCGCCAAGCAACCAGGTCTCATCTTGGTTGGACAATGTGACAGATTGTTTTGGAAAATTGAGAAACTATTGCTTATACTGGGGTGGAAAGCACGGGAACTTTCAGTACTGGCTTTCCATCAGTTGTGCCAAGATGATGTGTCTAAATAAGTTTGTTCTTTGAGGAAACGGAATGCCTCGGAGTTCGATTTGTAATAGGTGCATTACTTGGAACCTGACAGCAAGGTTATAGTAACAGAGTTTTGTAAGTCTGAAGGCACTTCGGACCCTCCCTAACCTCCTGGAAAGGAAAAGCAAAGAGAGATGCATTTTCAGACCTGCAGGATTCTGTGACTATAACCTAACAATAAAGGTAGTGTTAGAACAGGTAGTCCTCAATTTATGACCATAATTGAGCCCCAAATTTATGTTGTTAAGTGAGAAATTTGTTAAGTGAGTTTTGCCTCATTTTACAGCTTTCCTTGCCACATTTGTTAAGTGAATCACTGCAGTTATTAAGTTAGTGACACGGTTGTTAAGTGAATCTGGCTTCCCCACTGACTTTGCTTGTCAGAAGGTCACAAAAGAGGATCACATGACCCCAGGACACTGCAACCGTCATACATGTGAGTCAGTTGTCGAGCATCCGAATGTAAATCACGTGACCATGAGGATGCAACAATGGTCATAATTAGGAAAAACGGTCATCAGTCACTTTTTTCAACGCCCTTTCAACTTTGAATGCTCACTAAATAAACTGTTGTAAATCAAAGACTCCCTGTATTCATTGTATTGATTTCTTGCTTGGATTATCCTGAAGGGCTGACAAAAACAGAGATTATTTCTCTGGAGCTTCTAAATTGGGATACAAAAATCATAAAATTATTTGCATATTCCTATGATGTTTAGATGCTGCTTTTTCTGAAGAAAACAATAGCCAAGCTATTGTACGTACTGACTTTTTCCAATAACATATAACTAAACAGTAACATGGCTACTGCCCAGAAAGAAATCTTCATTCCACCAGATAATTCTAGAAATCTCTTTTCTTTTCAAGGAGATCCCTTGCCATTCATCCTTTGATTATTCATAGACTAATTTTTTTTTAATCTTTATTGCTCAGGAAAGGTGAACAAACGTGAAGCCATGCATCGCTACAGGGATCACCACCGATATTATACACCCATACAATGTCTACTATTAAAGCACAACAGCTAGTATTCATATGCTTTCCCCACCCCAACTCCCCCATTTCCCCAGGATAAATTAGGATGAGTTTGAATGTCATTTCTCCACATCCTTCTCTCCCTTGTGGAACGGATTTTCTCAGTGGTGCTGGGAAAGGTAATTTCCAATCCATCTCTTATGTCTCCCGAGGCACCTTTGAAATGTGCTGTGGAAGGCTAGAGGACTTTCTAGGGCAGATGGAAACAGCTGATTGTGGTGGGCTGAAAACTCCGTCTCTCGATTTCTGTAACGCGGAGTGAATCACAGTGTGAGATTTCAGCACGTCCTCAGATGCACCCACGAATAAAATCTTTAGAAACAGAACGTCTTTGGTTTGGAACATCATAGAATGTAGGGCTGGAAAGGACCTCAGAGTCCAACCTAGGAGCACGATCCCAGCCAACTGGTTGTCCAGTCTATTTTTGAAAACCTCCAGGGATGGAGAATTCACGATCCCGGGAAGCAAGCTATTCCATTGATAAATTTCTCTCACTGTCAAAAAAGGTCTCTGTTTTCAGAATTCAAGATTTCAATGAGCTACCTTCTTAAAAAAAAATTCAGTTTTTAAAATCAAAATTTCTATGAGCTCTGTTACTAAATACTTCATACATAATATTATAATATCTTAATAAATATGTATAAAAATTTCAATGGGCAATAGCCAAATGGCCAAAACCTAATCTTAATGTTGGAAGAAGGAACAAGGTGTTTCTATCAAGCACTCTTTTAGTTTCTGAATCTCACCCGGTTAAGAATCATTTTTTATTAAATAGATTGCTAAGCATGGGATGAAGTGGATTTCTGTTGCTTTGAATCTTTGTATCTTTTCTTTCACTGAGAGCATATACACCAAGACAAATTCCTTGTGTGTCCAATCACACTTGGCCAATAAAAAGTTCTATTCTATTCTATTTAAGACTTATTATGTTTTCAGCCTTAAGAAACAGGACTTGAGGGGTTTTTTCCCCCCTTCAAACCACGTATGGTTATTTTTCCAATGAAAACCACCACTGCTATTGGCATCCACTGCTTTTGTTCATGCGTGGGGTTCAGTTCACTCTGAATAGTTGAAGTCTCCTAATCGCACGCAATCGGCAAAACAAGAACATATTTAAATGGTGCTACAAATAACATGGTGTGACTGTAAATGCAAGCATTCATGTAAAGCAAGGATTACAACAAAGAGAGCTCCAAGTAGCATTTCCCCCAGAAACCGTGACTGTGTTCAGGATAAATGGATGTCGACTTTGGTTTCTTGCTCTTTTTGATATTTATGAATATGTCACATTTGCTTTGTTAAACTTGAGAAGTATTTTGCCAGACTACAATTCGTATTATGTTGTACATTGGCCACGCAAGTACCTTCTGAAAAATCCTTGACTAATGAATACAGTGTCACAAATATATTTTTTTCGAATGCAATGCACTTTCTTCCTTATTTTCATGAATGTACATATGGAGCTTTCCATAATATGCATGGTTAAGTTGGTTGAAGGTAGGTGGACCTATTGTACTTTTTAAAAAAATCTCCAAATTGTATTGCAAAATTTTGGAAAACAATATTTTTTAATGAGTTGATACTAAGTGTTGTTTCAAAATATGATACTAATTAAGTTTGTATTCAAATGCAAATTAGACTAATTTCCCTCCCCTCCCCCCAGTCATATACAGATCTGGGTGGTTGTTTTTTTAAATTCCACATAATGTAGTTGGCATACTGCCAAATGATTCTATGTATTGTAATTAATGGTGCAGTGAGATAATCTTAAGATTCTGGATTCAACGGTTTTATGCTGAAGGAAAAGCTTTTGGGTAGCCACAGATTTTACTTGAAAATAAAAGCACCATTTTGTGGCAGGAAAATCTAATTTTTTTTTAAAGTAAAAAGCACATAATGAGTTTCAGTGATGAGAGGAATACTAAGCTAGCTACTGGGTATGATTTCAAAAATAAGAACACAAGGATGCAGTGGTAAACACAAATAGTGCTGCTGGGCCTTACAAGCCTATGTCAATTCAAATATTGCTGGCCCAACTGAGGGTTCCATGATCACTTGTGGCTATAGGTCTTCAAATTTGTCTTTGACATCCAACCCTAGCAACACTGTGGATTTCAACAATGAATGCAAATCTGGAATACATATATATCACAAACCTTACAGTACCCTACAGAACTATATGTATTCTGGATAAGAAGTGGATATATATGTCATGTCCTGACATTTGGAGAAATTTTTAGGATCAGGGAGAGAGAAAAAAAATCACAGCGAATTTTCACATCAGAGAACCAGGAAACTCCAAGCTGTGCTGTGACTCACAAATGAAGACGAATATACGTGTCCCAGGATATGTTACAGAATCAATTTGGGTCGGTCACTGGTACCAGAGGTTTAGTCTTCTGAACTTTTAGACTCACGCTGGAGCCCATCCTCAGGGAACTTCTCACACTGCTAGAGAGAAATTCCCTGAGGATGGAGTCCAGCATGAATCCGAATGCTCGGAAGACGAAACCTCAAGTGATCCAAATTGGATCCTATACAGTGACTTTTTTTTTTTTAGTTTACTGAAATATGCTGCACCAGATAATCTGTTGGCTTTTCTACTCTGTAATGTACCATTTTATTTATGGATTGAATTCCTAGACAAATGTACCAGAAAATAATAAAATCAGTTATATATACCAAAATATTTACTCACCTGATAATATAAAAGTAATGAGGTTCCTCAAACTGCTAGGCAAGGGAGCATCCAACATCGATAGTAACTGCAATACATTTGGCAATTCTTCTGGAAATATCTAGAGACCTGTCAGATAAAAGTATGAGAGTTTTCTCTTCTTTGGAGATGTTAGGAGAATGGGGTGGGAAAAGTGTCCTTCGATCAATTCACCACATTGTGTGACAGCTGTTTCTATTTCTTCCAATAAGAAGAGGCAGAGTCATTTCTGTGTAGCGCAGGGATATTTTAAAAATCAGTCCTATAACAATGAGGGCAGCAAACGTGACAATCATGAGGAAAAACATTCTTCCATGAAATAGGTAGGAAACATGTGTTAAATACTTAGCATGGCAGAAAAGTCTTCTAAGCAGGTTTTTTAATCCATAAATGATGCTCTACTGAGATCCTTCTGGATATCAATATTGAGGATCCTTTCTTTCAGTGCAGAGCAGGTACTCTCAGGTGGAGTTCAGTGGTGGGCTGGTACTGGTAGCTTTTAGTACTGTAGATCAGGGGTCCTCAACCCCCAAGCCATGGACTGGTAGTGACCAGTGGATTGTTAGTAACTGGCCACACAGCTAGAGATGAGTGGTGGGCGAGCGAGCAAAACCAAAACCATCTCTCCCCCCCGCCCCAGTCCATGGAAAAATTATGTTGCATGGAACTGTTCCCTGGTGTTAAAAAGGTTGGAAACCACTGGGGTAGATCTATGAAGGTATCTATGAAGAACTGATCCAGTTCTACAGAGGAATTATTGAGTCTGTCATCTGCACC
Source organism: Ahaetulla prasina (assembly GCF_028640845.1). Taxonomy (NCBI): domain Eukaryota; kingdom Metazoa; phylum Chordata; class Lepidosauria; order Squamata; family Colubridae; genus Ahaetulla; species Ahaetulla prasina. The sequence goes on from NC_080539.1 coordinate 220,836,374, forward strand.
TCTATAACTGTCTGGTTTGGTTCTGCAACCCAACAAGATAGACACAGATTTCAGAGGATAATTAGAACTGCAGAAAAAAAAAATGCTACCAACCTGTCTTCCATTGAGGACCTGTATACTACATGAGTCAAAAAGAGGGCTGTGAAAATATTTACAGACCCCACACATCCTGGACATAAACTTTTTCAACTTCTACCCTTAAAACGATGCTATAGAGCACTGCACACCATAACAACTAGACACAAGAACAGTTTTTTCCTGAACGACATCGTTCTGCTAAACCAATAATTCCCTCAACACTGTCAAACTATTTACTAAATCTGCACTATTATTAATCTTCTCATGGTTCCCATCACCCATCTCCTTCCACTTACGACTGTATGACTGTAACTTTGTTGCTTGTATCCTTACCATTTATACTGATATTGTTTCTTGATTGCTTATTTGTAGCCTATGACTATCATTAAGTGTTAAATTTGTACCCTATGGCTATCATTAAGTGTTGTGTTATACCTTGATGAAGGTATCTTTTCTTTTATGTACACTGAGAGCATATGGACCAAGACAAATTCCTTGTGTGTCCAATCACACTTGGCCAATAAAAAATTATATTCTATTTTATTCTATAAAATTATCCTGCAAGATCAGGGAAGCATTATCAGAAATATCCATTTAAGTTAATATTTCAGGTAGCAAATCAGATCATGGGTTATCAGAGAAATTAGGGCCTCCACAAGGAACTGGATACGTGGTGAGCCTTCACAGCAGAGCTCTCAGCAACTTAGATTGATCTTTCTCGATTGGGGTTAAGTCTCCATAGTAGCAAATCTGTGTGTAATAAACCAAGTGGCTGATTATCTTGGCTCTGAAAATATTTGTAGCAGCAGGGAAGTAGTTGTTGCCATTACAATTGGCAGGACACAAAATTGCTTTTGTGAGTTTCAGGGTCCTAGCTGTGACTTCCTATTGCTTCAGGTTGCCAGATCTTTGAAATGAATGCCCTAGTATCTCATGACCTTAATTTGATCAGTGCTAGAACCATTAATTCTCCAGGAGTTGAGAAGAAAACGACATTGGTTTTATTATAGCTAATAACTAGATGCTCCTCATTGCAAAATTGAGCAAAAGCATGAAGACCCTGTATTAGGTAACTTGAGAACTGCTGTGTCAGCCACATATGGAGGGATGAAGACAGATCTGTTTCTTAATATAGATGAAGTGGAATTTGAGATTTTTCAGAGCTTGAACCTAGGGATTCAAGTCTATACCATCTAAAGCAGGGGTCTCCAACCTTGGTCACTTTAAGACTTGTGGACTTCAACTCCCAGAGAACCCTGGAAGTTGAAGTCCACAAGTCTTAAAGTGACCAAGGTTGGAGACCCTGATCTAAAGCACTTGTAGCTATGGCAGATTCTTTCTCCCACATTCCTGGATCCTCTGTTGCTTTGTCTTTGACATGAATGATGATACACTATTGCTCAGTGAGCCTTCAGGTGTTCTCCATGGGTTCTCAACATTTTTTAAGTCTCATCTGGAGTTGTTTCTGGTTGAAGTGAAGATCTTTTTCAGACAACTAAGCTACACGTCTTCCCCTAAGATTAGTGGGCATATAAATAAGCTGTGGGCAGAATAAATAAAACCTGGCAGAAAAGACCTAAAGAAGCCAAACTCCATCTTACTTCAGTGTTTGTTTCTCACAGTGGTTAATTGATTGCATCTCAGATGCTCTCTAGCGAAAGTCTGGGATATAATCCTCTCCCATTTTTGTTCCATTGCATTTACATTTGCTGCTGCGACTGAAGACAAGAAACAATGGATGGAAACTAATCAACTTGGAATTAAGGAGAAACTTCCCAACAGTGGAACAGCTTGCCTTCAGAGCAGGGATGAAATCAAAAAAATTTCCCTACTGGTTCTGTAGGCGTGGCTTAATTGGTGGGTGTGGCTTGGTGGTCAGATGACTGGGTGGGCGCAGCCAATAACAATAAATAATAAAAATAATAAACAAAGTATACAAAACAATAAGAGGTACCAAAAACCAACTTTCACACTTTACACACACACAACACAACACAACTGACACACACAATGTAAAAGCAGCTGCACTTCACCCAAAATGGCCCCTGCAACAAACAGGAACCTCACACAACCACAAAAAGCTCAAAAATAAACTTTCACACTTTACACATACAAAACACAATGCAACTGACTCACACATAATGTAAAAGCAGCTGCACTTCACCCAAAATGGCCCCTGCAACAAGCAGAAACCTCACACAACCACAAAAAGCTCAAAAACAAACTTTCACACTTTACACACACAAAACACAACACAACTGACTTACACATAATGTAAAAGCAGCTGCACTTCACCCAAAATGGCCCCTGCAACAAACAGGAACCTCACACAGCCACAAAAAGCTCAAAAACCAACTTTCACAGTTTACACACACACACACACACACACCACAACACAACTGACTCACACACACACACAAAATGCCACATACAGCTTTGTGAGATTGTGTGTTAGTGTAGTTAGAGTGAAACACTACAGAAACACACCAAATCTCAGAAAGCTGCACAAATATTTTATTTTATTATTTTATTTTATTTATATTTTTTAGATCAGGGGTCTCCAACCTTAGTAACTTTAAGGTTTGTGGACTTCAACTCCCAGAGTTCCTCAGCCAGAAAGCTGGCTGAGGAACTCTGGGCATTGAAATCTACAAGCCTTAAAGTTACTAAGGTTGGAGACCCGTTTTAGATAAAAGCAGCTAAATTTAAAACTTCCTTAACTTTAAATTGCTGTCTAAAAAAAGCCAACTCCTTAAAAAAAAACCAATTAACTATTTTTTAATAGTTTACTTACCCAATTGGAGGCAGGCAGATTGAGTTGCTAGCTGATGCAACTGATTGCAGCTTTGCGAGCCCGAAAGGAGCAGCAATTATAGGCAAGTGGGGATGGGGTGATTGGGTGGGATGGGCAGGGGCTGTTGTAAGAGGTTTTAAAAAATGTGATTTTAAAAGCCTGTGATGATGAGGCAACTCAGCTGGGATTGCCAGAGGAGCCTTTTAAAACCTTTTTTTAACAACTTTTTCGGCTAAGAGGTTGTTAAAAAAAAAACTTTTAAAGGGTTCTGATGATCCCAGCTGAGCCACATGATCATCAAAGGCTTTTTTTTTACTTTTAAAAGTAAAAAATGCTGAAAAAAATGCTTTTAAAAGTAAAAAAAAAACAACCTCTGATGATGGCGCCGCTCAGCAGGGGCAGGGGGTGGGGCCAGGGATTTTTGCTACCGGTTCTCCAAACCACCAGCCGCCATCGCTACCAGATCAGGTGATCCAGTCCAAACCGGGAGCATTTCACCCCTGCTTCAGAGATTGTGGGTGCTTCATCACTGGAGGTTTTAAGAAAAGAATGGACAACTATCTTTCTGAAATGATATAGGGTGTCCTGCTTGAGCAAGGGATTGGACTAGCTAGAAGACCTACAAGGTCGCTCCCAGCTCTATTCTGATTGATAGAATCTCCTCCCTATATTTATCCAATTCCCTTTTAAGTTCTTCCCAGTTAGGGGCCTTTAGTACACCTTGTGGCAATTAAACCGTGTTGCCAGTTCTGAATATCAACCATTGTTTTAGTATCTGCAACCAAAAAAAAAATCATCACAAATTACAGAGCAAGCACACGATTAAGTCTAGTCCATAAAAGAAGATCTCCTATCCCCTCCATGTTACTGAAGGACTCAAAACAGGACACTATTTAAGATGTCACCAATGGCCTACCAAGATGGAGCAAAATGTGTTGGCATGCAAACTGTGAGCCAGTTTGGTCCAGTGGTGAAGACACCTGGCTAATAACGAGGAGAATGTGAGTTCTAGTCCCACCTTAGGCATGAAAGCACATCTGGGTAACTTTGAGCCAGTCATTCTCTTTCAGTTCAACCCATCTCATGGGGTTTTTGTTGTGGGGAAAATAAGAGAAAGGAGTACTGTAAGTGTTTGCCGTCTTGAGTTATTTATAAAAATAATAATGGCAGGCTATAAATAAAGGTAGTCCTTGACTTACAAGAGTTCATTTAGTGGCCGTTCAAAGTTACAACGGCACTGAAAAATATGACTTATGACCGTTTTCCACACTTACAACTGTTCCAGCATCCCCATGGTCACATGATCAAAATTCAGCAGCTTGGCAACTGACTCATATTTATGACAGCTACTAGGATCATGTGATCAGCTTTTGCTACCTTCTGACATACAAAATCAATGGGAAATCCGGATTCACTTAACAACCATGTTACCTAACAAATGCAATGATTCACTTAACTGTGGAAAGAAAAGTCATTAAAATAGGGCAAATTCACTTAATAAATGTTTCACTTAGCAACATAAATTTTGGGCTCAATTGTGGTCATAACTTGAGGACTACCTGTGTATAAACGGCCCCATGCATGCTTACATGTGCCATTGAATAGAATAGAATAGAATAGAATTTTATTGGCCAAGTGTGATTGGACACACAAGGAATTTGTCTTGGTGCATATGCTCTCAGTGTACATAAAAGAAAAGATACGTTCATCAAGGTACAACATTTACAACACAATTGATGATCAATATATCAATATAAATCATAAGGATTGCCAGCAACAAGTTACAGTCATACAGTCATAAGTGGAAAGAGATTGGTGATGGGAACTATGAAACGATTAATAGTGCAGATTCAGTAAATAGTCTGACAGTGTTGAGGGAATTATTTGTTTAGCAGAGTGATGGCCTTTGGGAAAAAACTGTTCTTGTGTCTAGTTGTTCTGGTGTGCAGTGCTCTATAGCGTCGTTTTGAGGGTAGGAGTTGAAACAGTTTATGTCCAGGATGCGAGGGATCTGCAAATATTTTCACGGCCCTCTTCTTGATTCGTGCAGTATACAGGTCCTCAATGGAAGGCAGGTTGGTAGCAATTATTTTTTCTGCAGTTCTAATTATCCTCTGAAGTCTGTGTTTTTCTTGTTGGGTTTGTTATTGTGATGCAATAACAAAAGGGCAGAGTTTGCATTGTGATGTGATAATGCACATCCCTTCATTTTTGCTTCATTATAATTAAGAACAGGCACCTGTCAATGTCATGCAAATCCTTTGGACTTTAAACAGTTACTGTTTAAATACAGGCTCTTTATATTTATTGGTTTGTGAATTGGCTTGGGGAAAAAAGACTTATTTTTAATTGTCTCCATATTACTTCTGTTGCTATGCAATTTTTATTTTGAAGGAAGGTCTACTCTTTTTGCTTATAAAGCTTTTAAAAAAAAATAAATTAGCATATTGATCTTTACAATGCACCATATTTACTGCAAAGGATAATAGCTATAAGATAATCCTGATTAAAAAAAAGATGTGGGGGGACATCAAATAATAAAACTTATTTATCTGTCCCTATGACTATATTCTCATTAAATCCAAAGCGAGCTCCCCATTTTAAGGATAAATTAGTTGAGATTAATTAGTTTTCTTTTCAGATATATAAAGTATTGTTCTTCTTTGATACAAAATGTTATGGCTGTTTGAAAAAGAAACACAGATTATTTCAATTAATCAAAACTATAGTTTGAAATCTTCCCTTAAAAATGTAGAAGAAATCAAAACGTTGCTTTCACTAAAGAAAATAGCTATTAATAAAGGATCCCTTGCAAATAATCTGTTGCAAAGGCAGAGTTGAAAATCCCATCAAAATTTTGTACATAAGACAAAAACCTAGAATCTCTCCCCCTCCCCATTTTTCTACAGAAAAATACACGGATGGCAGTAAGTTTTTTTTTTATATATCCTAAATTCTATACCATCCTCTTCTTTTTAATTAATAAACAACAACAACAGAGTATCTTTCACTTACAGGAATGGAATAGGAAGCAGCAGTATCTTTCCAAAAAGTTTCGGGGGTGGGAGGGAGTAACTAATTAATCTCTAGTCTTGCTAATATAAAGACTCTCATTTTTCTCTTCATTTTCATTTTCTACTCCCTATCCAGAAATGTAGTATGTGTGCTTTGCTCAAGAGGCAGATCTCAAATACAACCATTTTTATGTTCCCAGAATGATTGATTGATTGATTGATTGATTCTCTCTCTCTCTGTCTATCCATCTATCTTTCTTTCTATCTACCATCTAATCTTTCTTTCTCTATCTCTTTCTCTTTCCTTCTTTCTGTTGGAAGAAATGTCCATCTGGGTTCAGTTCCAAGTGGGAAGAAAGACACTGGAAACATGGAGACTGCTTGGAAAGATGGTTTAATAGGGGACAGGATCATATGGTTTGAGACCGTGAGCAAAATGAGAGAGAGAGAGAGAGAGAGAGAGAGAGAGAGAGAGAGAGAGAGAGAGAGAGATTTATACCCTCTCTTTGGCCCCACCTTGGAGCTTCCTGTTCCTGTGTAATAAATGTATTCTGATTGGTTGTCAGACTCCCATTGGGCCATGCAGGGGTAACTTTGTAGGTGGTCTGCTTGGCTGAATCTTGCTGAGTGCTGCAATCTCCCAAGGTGCCATGTGGGGGCTTCTGTAATGTATCTTTAAGAGTTTTGGAGGGAAAATAGAGCGGGAAATAGCACGTTGCTGATTGGCTGTTGCCTCCGACTGAACTGTATATAAGGAGGGGTTTTTCTGTTGTTCGCTGCTGGGTTCACTATAAACTAAAGAGCTGTTGTCACTCATCTGGTCTCCTGCCTCGTTATTGCCCGAATCCAACACTGGCGACGAAGGTGGGATTTCGAGGCAAAAGAGTGCCAGGAACGAACCCAGCAAAATAAGGGCGGATAGCAACGATGTCCAGCTATACACCGCCAGCGCCATTCGACCCAGCCAAAGAAAAATGGGGGTCATACATGGCTCGTTTCGAGTGTTTCCTCGAAGCAAACGAACTCCAGGGGGTCTCCGACAACAGGAAGAGAGCATACTTCCTAAGCCACTGTGGTTCGGAAGTTTTCGACACCGCAGAGTCGCTTTCGGAGCCAACGCCGGTACAGTCGGTACCGTGGCAAACCCTGCAGACCGCCCTTCGGGCTCACTACGCACCGACGCCCTCAAAATTTGTTCAAAGGTTCGAATTGCGGCAACGGATGCAACGAGAGGGCGAATCGATTCGCGAATACATGGCAGCACTGAGAAAAGCCGCTAACCATTGCGAATATCGAGACTTGGAAGACGCATTACTCGACCAACTCATCTGCGGGGTCAGAGACATCCATTTGCGACGGCGGCTGCTGTCCAGAAGCAACCTAACACTGGCCGTCGCCTTGGACGAGGCCAGGGCTCACGAGATGTCCACCCAAGCGGCAGAAACCTTGCAAACACCGATCGCGATGGGGACTGGGGCGAAAACAACCCCGGTCCACAATGAGGAAGTCCAGGCCGAGGAGGACGGCGAGGAAGAGGAAGAAGTCTTCCACACCGGGAGGCCAGGGAAAGAAGACAGGGACGAATGCGCGAGTTGCGGGGGACAACACAAACGACAAGACTGCAAATTTAAGGATGCGACTTGTCGGCGGTGCGAAAGGAAGGGGCACATAGCACAGGCCTGTCGAGCGCCCCAACCTTCCCGCCAAAAATTCAAACCGACCAATCAGAGCGCGGGAACGACGAAGAGGCCCGTGATTGGTCGATTCAAAAAAGGCGCGAAACTTAATCAGACTGCCGTGAGAGTAGGCCAAGCAGCCACGCGCCTTGAAATTTTTTTTTTTACTAAAACGCACATTGAAGGGGTGCCGTGCCGAATGGAAGTGGACACCGGTTCATCGATCACGATCATGTCCTGGGACACTCTCATGAAACGTTTGCCAGCCGTCGCGAAGCGCAAGCTGCAACCACAGAAATTAAGGGTACAAGATTACCAAGGAAATCGCATCCCCGTCCGAGGGGTAACGTCCGTCCAAGTCAAGTATGGACAACACAACAAGACCCTGCCCATCACCGTGGTCGACGGAACCTTGCCGAGCTTGTTGGGACTGGACTGGTTCCGGGCATTGGGCATGGGAGTGACCGGAGTCTTCCGAAACGACGTCGACCTAAAAGACGCACTAATGAAGGAGTTCGGGGACGTCTTCAAAGACTGTTTGGGCAAATACGAGGGGACCCCGATCTCCTTTAACCTTGACCCACAGGTTGCCCCTATCCGGTTAAAGGCTAGGAGGGTCCCGTTCGCCCTGAAGCCCAAAATTGACCGGGAGCTGGACAAACTAGTAAGCCAGGGAATACTAGTGCCAGTTGACCATGCAAAGTGGGAGACACCCATAGTCACCCCGATCAAATCGGACGGGTCGGTCCGAATTTGTGCCGACTACAAGGCAACGCTTAATAAAGCGTTGCAGAAGAGTGCCTACCCCGTCCCAGTAGTACAACACTTACTGCACTCTCTGGGGCAAGGCCAGGTCTTCGCCAAGCTAGATTTGGCCCAAGCCTATCAGCAGTTACCCGTAGATAGCAACACGGCCGAAGCACAAACGATCGTAACGCACAGAGGTGCTTTTAAATGCACCCGGTTACAGTTTGGGGTTAGTGTGGCTCCAGGGTTATTTCAGAACCTAATGGAGCGGCTATTGCAGGGACTCCCCGGGGTGGTACCGTACTTTGATGACGTACTGGTATCCGCCGAAAATCTAGAAGAATTAGGGGTACGGTTGAGAAAAGTTCTGGGCATTTTCCGGTCCGCCGGTCTCAAAGTCAAACTGAATAAATGCCAGATAGGGGTAGGATCCGTGGAATTCCTGGGCTATCGGATAGACAAGGAAGGAATCCACCCCACTGAGAGCAAGGTTAGGGCAATCAGGAAGGCCCCAGCTCCCCAAAACAAAACGGAGTTACAGGCGTTCTTAGGTCTGGTCAATTTTTACGCGGTATTTTTAAAAAATAAGGCGACCATAGCCGAACCGCTCCACAAATTACTAACGAAGACAGCTGTGTGGTCTTGGGGAAAGGCGGAAGCTAGGGCATTCGAAGCAGTAAAAAACCTTCTGTCTAGCGATAGTTTACTGATTCAATACAATGGCACGCTGCCATTGGTGTTAGTTTGTGATGCGTCTCCCTACGGGGTGGGGGCTGTGCTCAGCCACAGGTTGCCAAATGGCACAGAAGCCCCTATAGCATTTTACTCCCGAACAATGTCATCGGCTGAAAGAAACTATAGTCAGCTAGATAGAGAAGCCTTGGCCATAGTTTCCGGGGTAAAGAAGTTCCATGAATATGTATTTGGCCGTGATTTCGAAATAGTCACAGATCATAGACCCCTACTCGGCCTGTTGGCAGGCGACCGCCCAACACCCGTGGCACTTTCGCCTAGACTGACCCGATGGACTATTTTTCTGGCTGCGTATTCGTACAAATTGTTGCACCGGCCAGGAAAGGAATTGGGGCATGCAGACGCTTTGAGCAGATGCCCACTACCAGAGACTATCGAAGACCCCACTCCGGGCACACCCGTCCTGCTAATTGACTCTTTGGACTCGGGTCCAGTCACTTCCAAGGAGGTGGCTCGGGCTTCTTACAAGGACATTACAATAAGAACTGTAATGGGTTGGGTGCAAAGAGGATGGCCGCTACCGGGTGAGCGGTTTAAGGAATATGTAAAGAAACGCGGGGAGTTGTCGGCTCAAGGAGGGTGTCTGCTCTGGGGGGATAGAGTGGTGATCCCGGAGAAATTGCGGAAAAAAGTTTTGGAACTCCTGCACGAGGGCCACCCTGGGATAGTGAGAATGAAGGGTTTAGCAAGGAGCTATGTGTGGTGGCCTTTGATGGACAAGGAGATTAGTGACAGGGTAGGAAAATGCCAAGCCTGCCAGGAGTCCAGACCACTACCACCAACGGCCCCAACTCGGGAGTGGGAGAGACCCCAGGGCCCATGGTCTAGGATCCACATCGATTTTGCCGGCCCCTTCCATGGGCAAACATTCCTAGTGGTAGTCGATGCCTATTCCAAATGGCTGGAAATCATTCTTATGAGATCCATGACAGCCGAGGCCGTAATCCCAGTCCTGCGGCGCCTATTTGTAACCCACGGGTTACCAGACACCCTAGTCTCCGACAACGGCCCTCAATTCACAGCGACCCTGTTTGAAGGGTACTTGGCAGAAGAGGGCATCCGGCATGTCCTCTCGGCGCCGTTCCACCCTGCGACGAACGGCCTTGCAGAACGTTTCGTACGGAGTGCAAAGGAAGCATTGTCCAGAATCAGGCCAGGCGATTGGCAATTAAAAATTGACACCTTCCTAGCAGTGCAACACAGAACCCCCTGTGTAGCAACTGGCCGCAGCCCAGCAGAACTACTGATGGGCAGGAAGCTGAGGTGCCCATTAGACCGGTTAAACCCAAACTACACCCCAGACGGGTACAAAGGGACAAACGGTAAAACAAGAGAAATGACAGTGGGAAGTCCAGTATGGGCACACAATTACGGAGAAGGCCCAAATTGGGTAAAGGGGACAATCCTTGAAACAACCGGACCCAAATCGTATCGGGTAGAGATAGAGGATGGCCGGGTTTGGAAGCGCCACATAGATCAATTAAGAAAAAGAACAACCAAAAGTCCAGAAACAGGCCCTGACTATCCAATGTTTGAATCCACAGCTGACTCAAACCCGGGGCAAACGCGGGACTTATCTGAGTTCGATGAGGTCCAGCGACACCAACCGGTCCCTCCTGAAGAGAGCAGGAACGATTCTGCAAATAATCCAGGGCCGGATGGCCTAGAGGAGGAGCTGAGAGGAACAAACAGTCCCTCCGGCCAGCTCGACTCACTCCCAGAGAATGAATTGCGCAGGTCCGAAAGAGTTAGGAGACGCCCAGTCTACTTGCGTGACTACGTAGAGAAATAAGATGCTAATTTCATGTAAATAGGGGTAAAATGTTTTCTGGGAGGGAAGGAGTGTAATGTATCTTTAAGAGTTTTGGAGGGAAAATAGAGCGGGAAATAGCACGTTGCTGATTGGCTGTTGCCTCCGACTGAACTGTATATAAGGAGGGGTTTTTCTGTTGTTCGCTGCTGGGTTCACTATAAACTAAAGAGCTGTTGTCACTCATCTGGTCTCCTGCCTCGTTATTGCCCGAATCCAACAACTTCTGTTGCTAGATGGATATGAGGCCATGTCTTAATCCCATCACTCTGGAGCTGAAGTGGGGGTGGGGGAGTTGCAGGGAGTTGCTTTGTCTTTAAAACATGTTTCTCCTTTTCTCATCCAGGGAAATATAATATTCTGCCTTTTTAATATTTCCTAAAATATTTCATTCTTCTAGGAGAGACGTGGGTGCTAATTTTCTACATTTCTATCTCTTCTTCTTCCTTTCCTCTTCCTCTTCCCATTCTCCTTCTCCTTCATCACCATCATCAAATTTTAGTCAGTGATCAACAAATTTTCCATTCAAGTCTAAAGTTAAAGCCATCCTATTGTGCCTATAATTTAATCTACAGGTATAATCCAATATGCACAGAACCTATCACCAGTTCAATCTATTGCCAAGCCAGGTTTAAGTTACTTATGGTGCAGTCGCAGCATGACACCTACTTTTGAGATTTTAATCGTCTTTCCCCATTTTCTTTGATGTACACTGAGAGCGTATGCACCAAGACAAATTCCTTGTGTGTGTCCAATCACATTTGGCCAATAAAAATTCTATTCTATTCCAAATTATAACTGCTAATGAAGGGTTCTGGTCCTGGAGAAGATGACAGTTTGCAATGCAATTATGGATTTTGGATAATTATTGGAAGTTGCTAATCAAAAACATCTCCATAAAACCAAACTATTGTCTTTGTTGGAGACACCGTCCCTTTCTTCCAAACGTCATTTCCTCCATGACGCTGATTAGAACAGGGCTGTCAAACTCCCGGCCCACAGGCCTGATGCATCACGCACTGGCCACACCCACATCCGGTTTAGCGAAGGGGAAAAAAAAATCCCGCTACATCACATGATGCCGCTGTGACATATGTTTGACACCCCTGAATTAGAAGAAGGATCACTTCGTGTCCTCTGTTCTGCTAATTACTGTATGTATATAAAGTTTAAAACTGGAACAACCAAAGACTACTCCTCTTGGAACTGTCTTTGCTAATTGTATTGTTTATGGTAGAGTATTGTACCTTAACAATACTGTACCATAAACAATAGTACAGTTTATTGGAAAATATTGTGTGCGTTTGATTTATAGATAGTATAAATTTTTACCTATTCATTTGTCTCTTTCTCTCCACTATATATAATTTTGATAGCTGACCTGAGTGGCATGCATGCTCATAGGGATTGACTGAGAGTGCGCATGGGACAAATTAAATTGGAAATAGCCCACAATAGTTTCCAAACATTTTCATTGAAGTCTTTATAAAAAAAGATTAAAGTGAGTGATATACAGATATGTAAACATCTGCCCAATAGCAAATCAAACTGATATAAAAATTAGAAAATTTGTGCATATTGATCACTAACACACAGTCCATCATGCCAAAGAGTGGTGGGTTTCAATTTTTTTAAATAACCATTTCTGTGGGTATGGCTTGGTGGGTGTGGCATGGCTTGATGGGCGTGGCAGGGGAAGGATACTGTAAAATCTCCATTCCCACCCTACTCCAGGGGAAGGTTACTGCAAAATCCCCATTTCCTCCCAATCAGCTGGGAATTGGGAGGCAGAGAATAGATGGGACCGGGGCCAGTCAGAATTTTTACTATCGGTTCTCCAGAACTGGTCAGAACCTGCTGAAACCCACCTCTGATGCCAAATAAATTAATTCCCTCTATGCAAAAACACCTACATTTTTTTTTAAAAAAAGCTCTTCACCTAGTATACATTTGAAAGTTATATCAGTCATTCTGAAATTAGCAGCAATTGTTATCTAATCTGAATTGGTACTGTGTTTTCAGTCTTCAGTCTTTTGGGGTAATGGTTCAAGATTCAATAGATTTTTCACAAGGGAAGACCACTGCTAGATCTTCTTTAATGGTGGAAGACTCAGTCAAACCAAGGGGCTTCCAGAGTTTCTACTATTATTTCTACTCAAATGTAGATCGAAGCAATAATCCTCTCTGCCCCTGACCTGAAAACATGCAGGTCAGCAAAGAAGATGTGATCTATCCACCCAC